>NW_025999925.1:240028-256211 GCF_001458135.2 Marmota marmota marmota | reverse complement strand
GGGGGGGGGGGGAGGGGGGATACTGGGAATGAACCTAGTGTGTCATGCATGCATTCTAGGCAGGTGTTCTACCACTGAGCTACATTCCCAGTCTTTTAGAGACCATTTTTAAATGATAACATGATTTGATCACAGTGATTCATAAATGGGACCTCATGCCCCTTTTATTCTCCTGTTCTGTTTGAGGAGCTGGGTCTACCATCCAGAAACATGGATGGGCTCTCATAGTCAGGAGCCAGACTGAAAGAAGCTATAAACATCTCCCTCAAAGTATGGGATGGAGAACAAAGTACTAGCCATCATTAAAAATTCCTACTTTGATAAAGCTATTTAAGTCACAGATTTGACTGTAACATTAGGCTTTTCTTCACCCTTTGTTAGGAATTACTTCAAAGAAGCATGTAATGTCCCTGAACCAGAAGAGAAGTTTAATATGGACAAATACACAGACTTGGTGACAGTCAGCAAACCAGTCATTTATATCTCAATTGAAGAAATCATCAACACGCATTCAGTAAGTGGGACTGAGGAGGGGTCTTGGTAATGGACCCATGGTTCAGATGTCTATTCAGTTAAAAATGCTTGGTCTCTATAGGACTTGGGGGTACACATGTGCTAATACTCATATTCTTAGTCCTAAAAAGCCCTCCACTATTTATTTCCTAACTTTTAGACATTAATAAAAACTCCTTTCCTTAAACAATAGAGGTAACTTTAGACATAATTTGTTTGCAAAGTCAGATTGTAAATATAGCATTTAGGCCATGAACAGGGAAAAGCCCTGGAGTTCTCTCACTAGAGCCATGCTGCCTAGATCCATACCTGTTTCTCCCCCTTTCATAAGAGTCTCAGATTTTCTAGTCTTTTTCTAGAGAAGTGAGAATGTTCTCCCTATTTTGTTGTTTGGGTATATACTATGCTTGATCCTAGCCAAAAGACCAAAAAGCAATGTAAGGTTTAGACATAGGAGACAGAAAATAGGCTGTTCAAGAAAAACAAGAAACCACCAATAGTAGCCTCCTACAAAGAATCATTTCCATAATAGGAGACCTAGAATAGCCAAAGAAATCCCTAGCAAATATATGAGAAACCCAAAGCAAACCTCATAGTAAATGGGGAAAAATTGAAAGCATTTCCTTTAAAATCTGGGATAAGATAAAGGTATCCATGCTTTCATAATTAATATAGTCCTAGACATTCTAGCTAGAGCAATTAAACAAGAAAAGAAAATGGATAAAAATAGGAAAGGAAGAAGCCACTCTTTGCACATGATGTGATAATATATACCTAGAAGATCCAAAGAACTCCATGAAAAGACTGCTAAAGCTAATGTATTTGGCAAAGTGGTAGGTTACAAAATCAACCTACAAAAATCAGTAGTTTTCCTATATGCCAACAATAAGTCTGCTGAGAAAGAAATCAGGAAAATAATTCACAATAGCCTAAAAAACAAACACAAAAACCCTAGGAATAAATCTATGAAAGACCTCTACAATGAAAGCTATAGAACATTTAAAAAGACCTCAGAAGATGAAAAGACCTCCCATGTTCATGGATTGGCTTGGCCAAATATTCTTTTTTTTTTTTTTTTTGCTTTTCTCATGTAACTTCCTTAGGCAAAATATTCTTAAAATGGCCATATCTCCAAAAGTGATACATGGATTTAATGTGGTTCCCATCAAAATATTGATAACATTCTTCACAGAACTAGGAAAAAAACTATCCTAAAATTCATTTGGAAGAAAAAAAGACCCAGAATAGCCAAAGTACTTTTAAGCAAAATAAGCAATGCTGAAGGCATCACAATATCTGACTTCAAATTATACTATAGAGCTATAGTAACAAAAACTGCATGGTACCAGCATAAAAACAGACACACAGACCAGTGGTAAAGAATAAAAGACACAGAGACAGACCCTTACATCTACAGTCATCTGATCCTTGACAAAGGTGCCAAAAACATACATTGGAGGAAAGATAGCCTTTTTTAAAAATGGTTCTGGGGAAAAAATGGGATATTCATACATAGAAGAATGAAACTGGACCCTTATTTCTCACCCTGCACAAAAATCAACTCAAAATGGACCAAATACCTAGAAAGTATATCAGAAACTATGCAACTCCTAGAAGAAAATATAGGATCAACACTCCAGCATGTAGGCACAGATAATGATTTTCTCAATAGGACCCCTAAAGCTCAGGAAATAATACCAAGAGTTAATAAATGGGAAGGCATTAAACTAAAAATCTTCTGCATGGCAAAGCAAACAATTAGGAATGTTAAGAGAGAACCCACAGGGAGAAAATCCTTGCTATCCTTCTGACAAAGGATTAATATCTAAAATATAGAAAGAATCCCCAAAAAGTTTATGCCAAAAAAAATTAAATAGCCCAATTAATAAATAGGCAAATGAATTAAACAGACACTTCTCAAAAGAAGAAATACAAATAGCCAGCAAACATGAAAAAATGTTCAACATCATTAGCCATTAGGGAAATGCAAATCAAAACTATACTGAGACTTCATCTTATACCAGTCAGAATGGCAGTCATGAAGAATACAAATAATAATAAATGCTGGTGAGGATGTGGAGAAAAAGGAACACTTTTACACTGTTGGTAGGATTATAAATTAATACGACCACTTTGGAAATCAGTACAGAGGTTCATCAAAAGTCTAGGCATGGAAGCACCATATGAACCAGCTATACCACTCCTTGGTATTTATCCTGAAGAATTAAAGTCATCATACTACGGTGATACCTACTACCCACGTTTATAGCAGCATAATTCACAATATCCAAACTATGGAACCAGCCTAGGTATCTATCAGTGGATGAATGGATTAAAAAATGTGATACACACACACACACACACACACACACACACACAATGGGGTTTTATTCAGCCATAAAGAAAAATGAAATTGTCACTTATGAGAAAATGGATGGAGCTAGAGACCATTATGTTAAGTGAAATAAGTCAAACTGAGAAGGTTGACGGTCATATATTTTTTCTCATATGTGGAAGCTAGAGAGGAAAAGGAAAAGAAAGGTAGAAATAGATCTCATGAAAATCAAAAGGAGATCAATAGAGGAAAGGACCAAGGGGGATGAGAGGGAGAAGAGGGAGAGAGGAAGTACTGGGAAGAGATATTGGCCAAATTATACTATTGAATTGTGTATTATGTGGATGTACAAATATATAGCAAATCCTATTATTGTATAGAACTATAATGCACCAATTAAAAATGTGGGGGAAAAAAGAAAATTACAAAAAAATACTGTTCTACAATAAAAAAGAAAGAAGGAAGTTTTGATCAAGAAGAGCTGTGCAGGGGCTGGGGATATAGCTCAGTTGATAAAGTGTTTGCCTCACATGCACAAGGCCCTGGGTTTAATCCCCAGCACCAAAAAAAAAAAAAAAAAAAAGAGAGAGAGAGAGATGCAGGAGGCATCACAATACCTAATCTCAAATTGTACTACAGAGCTATAGTAACAAAAACAGCATGACGTTAGTATCAAAATAGACATAAAGAACACGGGAATAGAATTGAAGACACAGAAATAAACCCACCTACTAACAGCCATCTGATACTTGACTAAGCTGCCAAAAATATAGAAGAAAGCTTTTTAACAAATGAGGCTGGGAAAACTGGACATCAATATGTAGAAGAATGAAACTGGATCCCTATCTCTCACCATGCACAAAACTCAAATGGTTCAAAGACTTAGGAATTAGACTACAAACTTCACAACTGCTAAAAGAAAACATAGGGTCAGCCTTCCATCATATTGGTGCAGGTAGAAAGACTCTTTAAAAATACCTCTGAAGCTTAAAAAAATAAAACCATGAAACAGTAAGCAGGATGACATCAAATTAAAAATCTTCTGCATAGCAATGATTAAAAAGCATGAAAAGAAGGCTGGAGTTGCGACTCAGTGATAGAGTGCTTGCCTATCATGTGTGAGGCACTGGGTTCAATCCTCAGCACTACATAAAAATAAACAAATAAAATAAAGGTATTGTGTCCATCTACAACTAAAAAAAAAAAAGCATGAAGAGAGCCTACAGAATCTTAGTCAGATGCTCCTCTGACAGGAACTTAATATCCAGAACATATATATATATATATTAAAAAAAAACTTAACACCCCAAAAGCAAATAACCAAATGAATACATGGGCAAAAGAATTAAACAGACATTTCTCAAAAGAAGAAATATATGGCCAACAAATATATTAAAAAATGTTCAACATCTCTAGCAAACAGGAAAATGCAAATCAAAACTACACTAAGATTTCATATCACTTCAGTCAGAAAGGCAGTTATCAAGAGTATAAATAATAATAAATGCTGGTAAAGATATGGGGGGAAGGCACTCTCATACATTGTTGGTGGGACTGAAAATTAGTACGACTACTCTGGAAAGCAATATGGAAATTCCTCAAAACACTAGGAATGGAAACACTGTATGACCCAGTTATCTCACTCCTTGGTATTTATCCAAAAGAACTAAAATCACCATACTATAGAGATACAGCCACTTCAGTGTTTTATAGCAGCACTATTCAAAATAACCAAATATAGAATTGGCCAAGATGCCTGTCAATAGATAAATGGATTAAGCAAATGTAGTATATATGCACAATGGAGCTTTACTCAGTCACAAAGAAAAATGCAATTATACCATGTGCCGATAAATGGATGGAACTGGAGAACATCATGCTAAGTGAAATAAGCCAGACTCACAAAGTCAAGGGTCAAATATTTTCTCTCATATGTGGAAGCTAGAGAGAATCAAAGGAAAGAAGGCGATGGGGAATGGATCAGATATCATAAAGATATCTCCTTCTAATCAATGGATTAGAAGGAGATTGAGAGGGAGGAAAAGAGAGGAAATGTAAAAAGAATTTAACAAAATCACATTATGTGCATATAGAAATATACCACAGGGAATTTCACTTTTATATATATATGTAGAAAGCATCAATCAAAAATAAATATATGATGGGCTGGGCTGTGGCTCAGTGGTAGCGCACTTGCCTGGCACTGGATTCAGTTCTCAGCAGCACATATAAATGAATAAATAAGGTCTATCAACAACTAAAAAATATATATTAAAAAAATACATGAGTGAAAGGAGAGTAGGAGCAGGGAGGAGTGAAAAGCAGGGACAGATGGAGTAAATCAAAACCAATGCATGTATGATTTTGTCAAAATGAACCCAACTACTGTGTATAACTATGATGGTCTTTAAAAAGAAAAAAAAAATCACTTCCACTGTTCTGGGAATTCCCATTTCTTAGAAGCAGATGATTTTGCAGTCTGTGCTGTCATAATGTCTCCATCTGGTTCTCATGCAAACTTCACCACCATCAACCATTAGTTCTCCACAGTGGCACTGGGAAGGAATGAGGAAGCCATAGAGAGCTTTTCAATCTTTTAAAATGAAAAGAGGAGCCAGGCACTGAGGGGTTTTGTTTTGTTTTTAAAAGACTAATTGGGGCTTTTTTGTGTTGTTTTAAGTCTAATCAGAAGTATGTTTTTTTTTTTTTAAACATTTATTTTTTAGTTGCAGATTGACCCAATACCTTTATTTTTCTTATGTGGTGCTGAGGATGGAATCTAGTGCCTCACATATGCTAGGCAAGCACTCTACCTCTGAGCTATAACCCCAGCAAAAGAAGTAGGTTTTTTTTTAAAGAATAGTTTCAGACTTCAGTAGTCAAAGCAAGGGTCCTCAGGATGTGTCAGAAATATCTCCCAGGCCTCCCCCAAATGAGTCTTTATTCTAACAATATCCCCAGGTATTTTGATGCACATGAAAGTTCTGGATGCCTCTGTTACAACTACAGGAAAACATAATAAATACACACCTCTCAAAGATCATGCTCCTGTCCCTCAAACCAGATACACTTACAAGTAGCAAACTGGACACTTAACATTTCAATACCTACATTAAACTTCTCTAAAAAATGAAAAATTAAATGTTAATTTGGAGGAAATATTGGATCTAGTTTTGATTTTTGTCTCTCAGGGCTGACACAGGGAACATCTCTGACATTTACAACAAGCTCTTAATAAGTATTGACTAAATGAATAAACCATCCTCCTTTTCTCTAGAAGTTCCTCAAATCTCAAAACCATTCAGCAAGGTACCATGTACAAAAATAATTTTCTAATGAACACATAGGCTCATATCTAAACAATGACCCATTTGTCTATTTTTATGGTATATGATCCATCTCAAATATGGACATCTTGATTATATGTTTGCAGAAGGCAGTATCCACATTCAGAAAAGATAGTGGGGAATTCTCTTTCAGAGGGAGTGATTGTTTCTCATGGATAGCAAAGAGAAAAATGTTCTTGTATTAATTTGGTCTTTAAGGAGAAATAGTTTCCTTTGGTTAACAAAGATTGAAAACAGAATGCAGTCCTGGGAAACAGCATGAGGCTGCAGTTCCTTGGGGGTGTTGGGTTGAAAGCAGATGTCATGTGGGACAGTGTGTAATGGCAGAGACTGTCCTGTTTACTGTCTAAAGGTGGAGGCGTCTGCTGCAGACCTGCCAAACCCTTGGCCACGTAGTTGACCCTCGATGTCTAGGGAACATGTGGAATTTCAACATAAGGTCTTTAAGGAGACATTTTCAGGAAATGTTTTTGTTCCACAAATTACAGAATAAAGGGGTAGAAACTAATCACCTAAATCATCCGTTTCCAGATATGGCAGCCAAATCAGCTGGACCGTCTCTAAAAAAAAAACAAGTACATAAATTTATCCATCCTGCTTTTTTTTATTGTTCTTGTTTCTGATATATTTTACCCCAAAATGCCATTATATGCAACCCTTCCAGGTTTTGCCATGTCTTTACCTCACCTCTGTTGTTTAGTTAACTTTTCTTTGAAGCCACTTACCTTTTTAAAAACAATTCCTATTTCTTTGCATTAAAACACAAATGCTTCTACTATAGAAGAAGTAGCATGCCTCGCCATAAACAGAAACTTCAGAAGAAAACAAGTAATGAAAACAGAAGATTACTTCCTTGCCTTGAAACTGCATTTAAGGCTGCTCTCCTGGTTTTGAAAAAACCCAGTTAGAAATGTAGGGAAGTGTTAGGAAAATTCAGCAGTAAAAAGAAATGTTCTCTCTTTAATTAATCTTAAAGATTGACAAAGAAAAGCCAGTAATGAAGGCAGCACTCAGCTGGCATAAGCATAAAATAACCTTCTCAACAAATGGTACTGGGATAACTTGAAATCCACAACCCAAAGAATAAAGTTGGATTTCTTTCCATGCTGTGCCAAAAAAAAAAAAAATTAAAGAGCTCATAAAGAGTTCCATCTAAATGTAAAAATGAAAACTATAGAATTCTTGGGAAAAAAAATTGTAGGAGTAAATCTTTGTGGCCTTAAAGTCAGCATTGGTCTCTTAGATGTGTCACCAGTTACACAAGCAGCAAAAGAAAGAAATTAAATTACAGCAAAACTGAAATCTTTTGTACTGTAAATAGTGTCATAAAGAAATGAGGGGCTGTGGCTGTGGCTCAGCAGTAGCGCACTTGCCTGGTAAGTGTGAGGCACTGGGTTTGATTCTCAGCACTGCATATAAATAAATAAAAAATAAAGGTCTATCAGCAACTTAAAAAAATGTACATTTTAAAAAAAGAAGAAATTGAAAAGATACCTGCAGATTGAGAGAAAATAATTGCAAATAATATGATAAAGAACTTGTTTCCAGAGTATAAAATTCTGCAACTCCATGATAAAAAAGATAAATAATCTGATTTTTAAAGGCATAACTATGCATCAAAAAAGCCAATCAACTCAGTGAAAAGGCAACCTATGGAATAGGAGAAAATATTTGCAAATCACAAATCTGCTAAAAGGTTAATATCTAGAATTTACAAAGAACTCCTACAATTCAACAACAACAAAAAACCTGATTAAAAAATGATCCAAGAACCTGAATAGACATTTCATATACCAGTAACCAGCAAGTACATGAAAAGATGTTTATCATCACTGATGATTAGGAAAATCCAAATCAAAACCACTATATACCATCCCACACCCATTTATATAATTGCTATTTTTATTTGTTCTTTTTAGATATACATGACAGAAGAATGTATTTTGACATTATACATACATGAAGTATAATTTATTCTAATTAGGATCCCATTCTGTGGTTGTAAATGATGTGGAGTTACATTGATTGTGTATTTATATATGAACATAGGAAAGTTATGTCCAGTTCATTCTACTGTCTTTCCTATTCCCATCTCTCCTCTCTTCCCTTCATTCCCCTTTGTCTAATCCAATGAACTTTTATTCTCATGCCCCGCATTATTGTGTGTTAGCATCTACATATCAGAGAGAACATTTGACCTTAGGATTTTTAGGATCGGCTTATTTCATTTAGCATGGTAGTCTCCAGTTCCATCCATTTTCCACCAAATGCCATAATTTCATTCTTCTTTATAGCTGAGTAATATTCCTCTAGCAATTAGAGAAATAACAAACTAAAACTACACTGAGACTTCATCTCACTCCAGGCAGAATGGCAATTATCAAGAATATAAGTAACAATAATTGTTGATAAGGATGTGGGAGAAAAGGTTCACTCATATGTTGCTGGTGGGACTGCAAATTGGTGCCTTGATTCTTAGTATTATCATTTTTTATTGAATTTATTTCTCATTAAAGTATGTAGTTTTTAAGACTTTTTTTCTGACAGTATTATGTAATTTTTAGCATGGGTAGATAAGAGTGTCACTGGTATGTTAATGGACAGCTGACATGTATTTTGGTCTATTCTTTATTGTCTTAGTAGTTTTCATTCTCTGTACATACCATAATCAACCTATTGCCTCTGAGAAACATGTAAGATAATGTATTTACAGCCATTTTTATAAGTTTATAATGTATTTTTCTATCTTGTTTTATATGTGTTATGTAAAATTCAAGAAGAATTTTTTTCTTAATTGAGAAAAGGATATAAAATGCAAAATCCACAATTTTCATAAGTGAAAATTGCTAATTGTTTTGCAGTATTTTATTATATTGGATGTCTTGTCTTTCTTGGGCTTTTAGTTAGCTGATGAATGAATACATTAGACACTTTTGGGTTTTAGTTGGGATTTTACATAGCTTACATTTTAATTCTTGGATTCTTTGGTGTTTCTATTAACCTATAGCATTATTTTAATAAATGTTATAATATCAACCTGAAAAAAATTTTTAAAAATGTTGAAAAGGTTGTAAAGAAAATGGTACCCTTATACACTATTGGAGGGACTATAAAATAGTACAGCTGATATGGAAAACAGTATGACAGTTCCTCAAAAATTAGAAATAGGCCAGGCACAGTGGCATATGCCTATAATCCCAGTAGCTCAGGAGGCTGAGGTAGGAGGATCACAGGTTCAAAGCCAGCCTCAGCAACTTATTGAGGTCCTATCTCAAAATTTAAAAAAAAATAATAAAAAGAGCTGGGGATATGGCTCAGTGGATAAGTGTCCCTGGGTTCAATCTCTGTACAAAAAAAAAATTTCTTTTTAAATAGAATTGCCTGGGCTGAGGATGTGGCTCAAGCGGTAGCGCGCTCGCCTGGCATGCGTGCGGCCCGGGTTCGATCTGCAGCACCACATACAAACAAAGATGTTATGTCCACTGAAAACGAAAAAATAAATAAATAAATAGAATTGCCATGTAATCCAGTGATTTCACTTCTAGATGTACACCCAAAAAAATTAATGGCAAGATTGAAAAGATATTTGTACACCCACATTCACAGCAGCATTAGTCACAATAACCAAGTGTCCATTGATAGATAAATGAATAAAATATGACACATATAAAGTGCAATATTATTCATCTTTAAAAGGGAAGAAAATTGTGATACATACTACCTGATTGCACCTTAAGGACAATGCACTAAGTGAAGTAAGCTGGTCACAAAAAGACAAATGCTGTGTGATTTTACTTACATGAGGTACCTAGAATAGTCAAATTCATGGAGTCAAAAAAGTAGATTAGTGTTTTCCAGAGGCTGGGAGAAGGGGACAGAGGGGAGTGAATATTAATGAGCACAGATTTTCTTTTAGGGTTGTTAAAATATTCTGAAATTAGATAGTGGAATTGGTTTTGCAAATCTGTGAATATATTAAACACCAGACATCAAACNAAAAAAAAAAAAAAGGATTTAAAATGGAAACGGGGCTAATTTTATGATTATGATTCAGATTTTTATGAAATAGTCCACAACACCTGAAAGCATATTGCCTATCATCAGAGGTATTAACTCCATAGTTTGGAAATATTGTTTCAGTTTAATTAGAAATGCAAACAAAAACAGATATATTGTCCTTTATCATTTTCCCCTCAGATGCTGCTATCTATAAGACCTGGAAAGACACTCCAGCAGTTGTCACTCATCTTTGAGCCTCTTTAGGATCACAAAAAGAGGGATCCACCCATCACTTTTAGGTATTAGGTTAGGGAACCACATGGACATGTCTGTCATCCTTACCTGTGAAGGATCTTCAATGCCAGGCAACCAATTAAAATAGCTAATAGTTGTGATTTTGGGGGCGGTGGTGGGGGGCAGGGATTGAACTCAGGGGCGCTTGACCACTGAGCCACATCCTTAGCCCTATTTTGTATTTTATTTAGAGACAGGGTCTCACTGAGTTGCTTAGCACCTTGTTTTTGCTGAGGCTGGCTTTGAACTCTAGATCCTTCTGCCTCCACGTCCTGAGCTGCTAGGATTATAGGCATGTGCCACCGCCCGGCAATAGTTGTGATTTTTAAAATATTTAACCATAGTGTTTGATTGCAGCATAATTGATCTCAGAAGAGGTATGGAAATGCCTTTCCAGTCAGTTTGCTGCCAGTGTTAGCTGAAAGACTTGTGCTTTACTTTAGACTCCTCCTCGATTTTGAATTTTTCTATAAAGGTGAGGAAGCACAAGATCTTGCTGTCAAGTAGCTTTTTTTTTTTTTAATGAATACCTTTCTTTCTATAATTTCTTAACATCGAGAGCATATTTACCCTCAAGATAAAATGAAAACGGTGTCTCTTTATAGTCCACAATTTTAATTAATGTCAGATTTGTATTAAAGATGTAAATAATATCTGGAGAAAATATTGAAAACTGAATGGGAGGAATATATATATGGTAGCAGTTAGGAACTGACTTCTGTCTTTGCACGTGTGTTGCTCTCTGTATAAAGCTCCTGTTGGAACACCAGGATGCCATTGCTCCTGAAAGAAATGACTTACTCAATGAATTACTGGAGTCGCTGGGAGAAGTGCCCACCGTAGAATCCTTTCTCGGTAAGAGTTTGTTCCTGTTAACTCATCCTCATGTCTATGGATTTTGGCTCTTTTCATTTTTGTATCCTAGATAGAAAATTTATTTTTGGAATTTAATACTTAAGCTAATTTAAAGGAATAACTACCTTGACCCCTTCTTACTTTAAGGACTCTGTAAATCAGGGCTGGAGTGTAGCTTACTGGTAGAGCACCTGCTTGGCAGTTGCCAGGCCCTGGGTCTGATCCCCAGTACTCTACCCCCCACACCCCAAAAAATTAAGACTTCTGTAATTCATTGTGTCCTGGATTGTAAAACATTTGATATATATAAGAATAAGCTCCAGATACATCAAAAAGGGTTTGTTAATCCACTTCACAAAGAAAGCATTACAGAGACATTTATTAGAAAATGGGAAGTTCCTTACTGTGTTTTCCAAGGATTTCTTTTATTAGTAGTTTTCTCTTTTTAGTTATTTGTTCATAATTTGAAGATCCGTGTCTTTGTGAGGACTATGATCACCCATCTTATTACTCATCCTGTGTCTTCCAGAACCTTCTCTTTCATTGCTGATGCCATCACAAGGAGTGACTTGCAAGAATAACACTGTTGGGGTTTTTTTGTACAGGGGAAGGAGCAGTTGACCCCAATGACCCTAACAAGGCCAATACACTAAATCAACTCTCAAAGACTGAGATTTCCCTTTACTTGACAAGCAAATATGATATAGAAGATGGTGAAGGTATGGATGGCCGAAGCCTCATGATAAAGTAAGTGTGTTGGTCAGCTTTATGTTTCTCTGACAAAATACTTAAATCTTCCCTTCTTTGAAGTATTTTCTTATCTAGAGATTTTAGTTCATAGTCAGTTGCCTCTATTGCTTTGGGTGTCTGGCAAAGCAGAACTTCATGGCAGGGGAGTATATGGTAGAATAAAGCTGCTCACCTCATGGTGACTGGCAAGTGAAAAAAGAGGGAAGGGGGCAGGGGAAAAAATAAACCCTTCCAGAGAACACCCCAGGGACCTGCTTTCTCCAAAAGTCCCCCCTCCTAAAGTCTCCTCCACCTCCCAATGGCCCATTAAGCTATGAAACCATTGATGGATTAATCCATTGATAAGGTTAGAGCCTTATTGATCCAGTTACTACCTCCCAGCATCACTTCTGAACTCTGCTGCACTAAGGACCAAGTCTTTAACACATGAGCTTTTAGGGAATGTTTCAGAACCAGATCATTAGCAGTTAAGTTTGGGGCTTAAAGGACACGTCCCCAGTTTCACGTCTTAAATCATCCAAAATCAAGTAAGGCTAAATCCCCCAAAATTTATTTGACAATAGATGAATATTGAAATGTATTATATTTATCCATCAAACATCAGACCAAAGGATAAGTAGACTCTTAATAATTGGAAGGAACTAAGTATTATAATAATGTACAAAATCTGCTTTGGTTCTTATTTCATGTAGTACTTTGATACCTTTCCTTTAAGGAATCAAATTAACCACAGAAATACCTGTGTCAGAATGATTAAAAGATTAGTAAGGAATTACCTTTAACCACATTTTATTCCTGTTATAAAATGATAATGTAAAAAGGCACACATGATAAGACTTCTCATCTCATATATTGGCTTTCTTTCCTGTTAATTAATCCTGGAGCTGAGGTTTTGGCTCAGTGGTAGAGCGCTCACCTAGCACCTGGGAGGTAATGGGTTTGATCCTCAGCACCACATAAAATATATAAACAAATAAAATGAAGTTATTATGTCCATCTACAACTTGAAAAAAAATATTTTTAAAAGATTAATTAATCAATCAATCCTAGATACCTTTGCCAGCTTTGATTTTATTCATCCTTTACTTCCTGTCCTGAAAGATTTCAAATGAAGCATTTGCACTCTAAATGAATACTGTATTTTTTCCCCCTTAAGGCTTTGTGCATTTGCTATGCCAGTCTTTTATGCACAGAGTAAGGAAGAGAATGAGATTTATAACACAACACCATAAATCAAAAACACATGCTCATCAGACAGTACAGTTTTAAAGAACTTGTATAAAAAGAATGATGCATATCTGCACATTAGAACAATTATATATTGGAGTGGAAAATGAAAGAAAGGGGAACAAACAAAATTAAACATGCCTTGACACAATATTTAGCACATGTCTTCCAAACTACATGTCTAGAGGGCTGAGATTGTTTTCATTTGTGCTGTTTTCTGTCCTGCCATTGACTTGCTTCAGACAGCACTCATTTCCACATGATTTTTTTTTCCATATGATCTGCCACCCACATAAATACCAAAAGGGGCTTCCTGGAGCTGGTGGTATAGCTCAGTGGTAGAGTGCTTGCTTTGCATGCATGAGGGCCCTGAGTTTTATCGCTTGCACCCACTTCCACATCAAAAATAAGCTTCCTTGGTGTGCTATGTTGTGACATATGTTACTTCTATAAAGTTTACTTATTTTGTCAATCAGCTAAGCTTCCATTCACTTGTGCAATCAGCTAAGCTTCCATTCACTTGTGCAATAAATGTTAGAGAACCTGCTCTATGCCAGGCTTGAGACTGGAGATACAGCAGTGGCAAACCAGTGACAGTCTCTGCCTTTCAAGATTGAAGGTCTGAATTCTAGAACACATCCCAGGCAAGACTGAGGGCAATGTTCTTCAACTACTAATTACCAAGTAGATGGAACTTTCAGAAAGACAGTTTACCAAAGGGCAGGGAGAAAAGGGGGGAAAACAATTATTAAGGTAACTGGAAATTCTAGATTGTATGGTTCTGCCATGCAAATGAAATTAGATCAAGCCTCCCAGGATCTCAGAAACTTTGTCCTTTACAGTAATGGTATGAAAATTTCTCTTAATTGGTTTTGTCTGTTATTTAAATGCCATTTCTAAAAGCATTCGCTTCAACTCAAATGTCTGCATTAATGAGTAAAAATCACAATTTAAGAAGTCTAAAATATTAAATAATCTGAAATATATATTTCTAAAACTGAGCCTCCATGGTTCTGCAAATTCTTGGAATTCACATTTTAAAAACAAAACCATCAAAGTCAGATATTTTGGGAAGTTCTACTTCTTGGCCTGGGAACCTGACTTGTTGTCCTGCATGCCTTACCCAGCCCCTGCCCCATGTGGCAGTCTCCCAGCTCTACAGAATATGCTAGAAACCCATGCTGACTATTCCTCTAATCACCACACTAGGCACAGCCAGTGGGTTTTGTTGTTGTTGTTTAATGGTAGAATACACATAGCATAAAATTTACTATTTTACCCATTGTAAAGCATACAATTCAGTGGCATTTAGCACAGTATTGTGCAGCCATCATGACTGTCTAGTTCCACATTTTTATCATCCCCAAAGTGCATTCAGTCCTGACCCTCTTCTCTCCAGCCCCTGATTACAACTAGTCTGCTTTCTGTCTCTATGAATTTACCTATTCTAGATATTTTATGTAAATGGAATTGTGTAACATGTAATTTTTTGTGTCTAACCTTTTACTCAGCATAGTGTTTTCAAGGTTCCTTTGTGCAACATGGAATCAGTACTTCATTTCTTTTATAATGACTTGAGAATATTTCTTTGTATGGATATATGCCACATTTTGATTATCTACTGATCAGTCGATGGACGTTTGAGTTGTTTCTACCTTTTAGCTATCGTGAACAGTGCTACTATATACATTGGTGTGAAGTTTATGTTTGAACACCCATTTTCAATTTTGGCGGGGTGTATACATGGGAATGGAATTGCTGGGTTAAATGGTAATTCTATGTTTAACTTTTTGAGTAATCACCAAACTAATTTCCCCAGTAACTGCACCATTTCACATTTCCCCTAGTAAGGTATAAAAGTTCAACTTTAGGCATGTAATCCCAGCAACTCAGAAGACTAAAGCAAGTGGATTGCAAGTTCAAAGCCAGTCTCAGCAACTTAACAAGGCCCTAAGAAACTTAGAAATACCTTGTCTCAAAATAAAATATAAAAACAGCTGGGGATTGGCTCAGTGGTTGAATGCCCATGGGTTCAATCCCCAGTGCCAAAAAATGTTCTACTTTGTCTACATTCTCAACAGCACTTTTCTTTCTTTTTTTTCCCTTCCTTCCTTCCTTCCTTCCTTCCTTCCTTCCAATAGCCATCCCAGATGTGTGGAATATTTTTGTAGTGGTTTGGATTTGGAATTCTCTAATCATAAGATATTGAGCATCTTTTCATGTGCTTATTGACCATTCATACATTTTCTTTGTAAAAATGTCTACGCAAGTCATTTACTCTTTTTTAAATTAAGTGGTTCTTTGGTTTGTATTTGGTTTTGATTTTGTTTTGCTCCTGGAGTATAAGAGTTCTTCATATATTCTGGATACTAGACCTTTATTAGATATACATGATCTGCAAATATTTTTGCCACCTCTGTGGATCATTCTTTTGTGCTCTTGTGTAGCTAAAAAGGTGTTTTGTTTTGTTTGCAGAAAAGGATATTACCAAAAAGAAAAAGACAACCCACAGAAGGAGCAAAAAATATTTGCTGTGTTTCTAATTATTTGTTGTATACACATAAACATAGAGAATGGATGGCATGCATATTCAAAATACATATAAAATATTTTACAGATGAGAAAAATAGGCACAGAACAGATACAAACCTTTTTTTTTTATTTTTTATTGTTGGTTGTTCAAAACATTACAAATTTCTTGATATATCATATTTCACACTTTGATTCAAGTGGGTTATGAACTCCCATTTTTACCCCATATACAGATTGCAGAATTACATCAGTTACACATCCATTGATTTACATATTGCCATACTAGTATCTGTTGTGTTCTGCTACCTTTCCTATCCTCTACTATCCCCCC
>NW_025999925.1:227126-236831 GCF_001458135.2 Marmota marmota marmota | reverse complement strand
CGGCTCTGCTCTGCCCCTACTCCAAATGGGGTGACGTGTCTGTCGCACCGGCAGGCCACTGGGCCTATCCCGCTGGTTGGTCGCAGGTCTGCCCACCTTTCGGGCACGGGTGGCGGCTCTGCTCTGCCCCTACTCCAATTGGGGTGTCGTGACTACCACACCGGCAGGTCGCTGGGCCTGTTCCTGGCACGGGCAGCGACTCTGCTCTGCCCCTACTCCAATTGGGGTGATGTGTGTACCACGCCGGCAGGCTCTTGGGCCTGATCTGCCGGTCTGTCGCAGGTCTGCCTACCTTGCAGGCCCGGGCGGCGGCTCTGCCCTGCCCTTCCTACCACGCCTGTGGACCGCTGGGCCTGATCTGCAGGTTGGTCACAGGTCTGCTCACCCTGTGGGCACGGGTGGCGGTTCTGCTCCGCCCCCACTCCAATTGGGGTCACGTGACCACCACACCGGCAGGGCCTGATCCGGGCGTGGGCGAAGGCTCTGCTCTGCCCCTACTCCAGTTGGGGTGACGTGTGTACCACGATGGCAGGCCGCTGGGCCTGACCCACCAGTCTGTCGCAGGTCTGCTTACCTTGCAGGCGCGGGCGGCAGCTCTCACAAACCTTTTCCTGGGTAATATATATAATAGGAAGTGGAGCTGATTTAACCTAATGGTGTTAAATCCTCCAAACCTAAACTTTGATCACAAAGTATTACAACTCCTTGATGTCTTCTTTGCACTCTTAGGGATTCTAGAATAAATAATGAGAATTATAACAGGGCAATTTCTATATAACTGATGCTGATCATCTTTCCAAGCCAAAAGGGAGTGTCTGATAGACTTGAAAGACACAAAAGGCACATAGTGGAGTAGGAAGAAACACTGAGTTCTCTTTCCCTTCATCAAGTTTATGAAATAGAGAACCTCAGCTAGCTTTTGCCATTTTCCCAGTGCTGATACACATGGTGATATTAAACAAACAAGCCTGGTGGAGGAGTCCTAGGATGAGGTAGCATTACAGCCTTGATGTTTCACTTGTTTGTTGGCCAAGGGATCCAGCATATAGCCTAACCCTCAGTGTCCCCATCCTTAAGTGGAAATGGGTGGGAAAAGCTATAAGCTTCATATGAAATCCTATATTAATTAACATCCTATAAATTATAAAGAGTAATAAAATTATAAATCTCCCTCATTATAAGTTAAGTTTCATTTTAAAATACGGGACCCTTCTGCCCTTTATTAAGCTTGTATTTCTATAAAAGTATGTGTGTGTTTAAGTAGAAGGCAATATTTGTGGTTTTTAATCATACTACTCTGCCCAAGTAATTAAGTTGTCATTTCTTAAGAATTTTTCTCCTTTCACATGATTCAGTTTAGAGATTCATTTTCCCACACAAAAGATTTCTTTAGTTTTGGTTCAAACTGACAGGAGCACTCAATGGCTAAGGTGATGTTTGAGGTCTGGTGCTAAAAATGTATAATGATGTCATTAGAGTTTTCAACAACCAGAAATAATCCTTAGCTTCCACAAACACAAATTCCTTTTCAACATTGGGTGCACTATAAGGCAGATTACAGAGGGAATGGCTCAGAGTGTAGTAATAGATACCATATGAATAGAGTAGCCACGCCCAAGGAGCTGCACCAATTTTAAATTGCCATTTGATCTCATTTACTGACACTGGGCTGTGAACATAGCTATGGTAAATAAATTCCCTGGTGTATTACATTTATTTTAATTCTTAGAGTTAGAGACCTCATTCAGTAAAGGCAGGGCTCTTGGTTTGGATGAGCCTGTCTTGCAGATTAAACAGTCATGGGACCAGTACTTCACCAGTTGACTTATGCTGGTCAGACATATCTAGAATTTTGTGTTTGCACTGGGGTGAGAAGGGCAACTCATCTTAAAAAGGGTGTTGGCAGCTAAAATGTGAATTAGACTGTAACTCTCTCCAGATCCTATTATGGAGAGATTTAAGGACCAAGGGGATTTTATTGGGAAAGGTGCTAAAAGAGAGGGTCCAGGGTGCTAGGGTATTCCATGGTAGAACACGTGCTTAGCATACATGAAGCCCTGAGTTTGATTCACATCACACACATACACAGACACACACACAAAAACAAACAAAAAAACATAGAGGGTGTATAAGGATACAGGACACCAAGGCACAGTCCCAGTATCTCTCTACAAGTCTATGGTGGTGAGGAGCTGATGATATGAGAAGGGAATTTGCCTTGTTTTATGCAACACTTGAAAGCAGGGTGAGAACTTTACCCATTAAACCTCTTTGTCTTTGTTACATTTGTAACATCAGTCAGTGGATTATTTCCCAAAGGTTCCCAGGCACTAAAGTCCTATGACTAACCAGATCCAGGGAGTGGGCCTCTCAGAGTGCTAGCTTCCTGTTGAAGAATGGAATGTTCCAAAGCTGCACTTTCCAAAAGAAATTTAATATGAGCCACACATGTAATTTTAAATTTACTAGAAGCCACATTTTAAAAAGAAGCATGTGGAATATTTTTTCCAGTTTTATTTTATGATTTTTTAAATTGATGCATGGTAATTATACATATTTATGGAGTATACTTTGACATTCCAAGCCATGTATATGACATGTAATGATCAGGTCAGGATAATTGGCATATCAATCACCTCACACATATCATTTCTTTGTGTTTTGAGTAGAAATTATTTCTATTAGTATATTTTATTTAACCCAGCATATCAAAACTATTTTATTTCAATAGGTAATTACTGTAAAAAAATGTTAATGAAATATTGTCAAGTCTTTCTTTCATACTTTTTCTTCAAACTCTGCTTTGTGTCCTGAACTCACAGCACATCTCAATTTGGGTTAGGCATCATGTTTCAAGTGATCACTTGCCACTATGGCAAGTGGCTGCCATCTTGGCAGCATGCCTTTCTTGACCGTAATGACCTGTAAGTGCCAGACCCCAGTATAAGGCTTTATGTGACATCTTTTTGTTCAATCCTTGTATCCGTTCTCAAGAGAGATTTCTGGAAATAAATTTTTTTAAAAAGCAGGGGTTTTATAACTTGCATAAGTTCATACAGCTGGCATGTAACGGGAGCCCAGATGTGGCTGGCCCCAGGTCTCTCTGACCCCAGTGTCCTTAACCCTTAGACATACAGTGGGAGAGGGAGCTGAATTCCCTGTCCTGAGACTAATGGTTATTTGGATATAGGAGTCTAGGGTGGAATTTTGGCAATGAATTCCATGGGTCTGATGTAAAGTAGAATTCCAAGAGAAACAGGTTTTGTCGCCAATTTGTCCTCCAGCTACTCCTGAACAAATAAACATTCTTTGCCCCAGGCAGGACATGTGTAAGTAACCCCACTTGCTTGATCATTAGACAGCTTCTCTAAAGAAGATGAGCTAGGAATTTCCTAGGAATATATATCATAAGTAGTCTAGAAAATTTCAAATAGGGTATAGTCACAGTTAACATTTTTTAAATCATCCAAAGTTTTATTTTTAGCTAAATCTTTCTGTTTAATTTATTTCTGATGAGGTGGGAGGTGGAAGTGGAGGAAAGGAAACACGGCCTCCTAAGCTGCAGCCACCTAGGAGCTGTGCCGTGTCTCATGTGGCTATAATTAGTTGTGTGCCCACCTTTGACTCTCAGTGGAGTTTTGAGCTGTGCATTCCCAGACAGCCTGAAAATCCCCAGCAGCGAAGGGTCATGAGGGCAGAGGAAATGGTTCTCCAGAGGCAGGGGAGAAGGGAGGAAAGGCAGCTGCATTGTGATGGCTCTTCTCATGAAGACTTGCTGTAAATAGGAAATGAGAAAAAATCGTGTTTACAGATGACTTATTAGATTTTATCTCATTTTCAAAACTCTTATTTTAAGGAGTCTTTTGGGAACAGTTTCCCATATGCTTCAAAATGTGAACATTTTATTTTCGTTTCCAGTTTTCATGCTATGTGAACGTTTCCTGCTCTTATTAAGGAAGAATTCTATTTTTTGACAGAACTAAAATTAAGTACAATAAAAGCAAACTTTATCCCTGACCTATTTGTAGTTTAAGGCAACTTATGTTTGTTTCCTTCCTTCCTTCTTTTGGAAGGGAGGTTATTTCCAATAATATTATTGTTCATCATGAGCCAACTTGACCATTTACCTGTTCTGTAAAAATATTTTGACATATATCATATATGTCTATGTATATATACATATTTATAGAAAAAGATTTTTAAAAAAATATTTTGACATAATTACATAACCTGATGCCTAATTAGAAGGGGATGGCTGATTGCCATAAAGAATATGTACAGAAGAACACATGGTTTTAGAAACTTCCAAAGGGATTTTCTAGCTCTGAACTTGCACAGAGTAGCTCTCCTCTTCTCTTCCACCTAAAAACAAGAACCCAAACTATTTTTGCTAGTTCATCAGCATCCTCCTAGCTGCTGTCAAAGTTTCTACCAGCCACATAGAACTTCTGCTCCCAGCAGTCTTCAAACAGTTTCATAACTTTCATAGTAGAAAAATAGCTGTTGTCTTCTAAGGTTTTATGGTATATTAATGGGCTCAGAAGTTTAAATGCTGCTAAAGTTAGGAAAGGGAACTAGCACTTCTTAAACTATCCTTCTGTAGTAGTAAGTCATACTGACAGCACTTGTCCCTGCTAGTCATCAAAAGGTGTTCTCTGTCGAAAAAGAGGAAAAAGTACTTAGATAAGGAAACTTTTGCATATCTCTTAATCCTTTAGCATCAAGCATATAAGACCTAGACTTTGATTAATAAGCATTCACAAACTTTGGGGAGCCTTAAAATAGAACTTTCTAAAAGAATGTTTTGTTTTAAGGAATTATCTTTGAAGCTTCATTTTTGTGTACATGTTTGTGCATTCATGTGGAAGCAGCAGATTTTTGTGCATCAGGACCACGGTCTGAAAGTCTGTCTCTTCTTTTTCTCTTTTTAAGGACTAAAAAGCTAGTTATTGATGTGATCCGGAACCAGCCAGGGAGCACATTGACTGAAATCTTAGAGACACCAGCAACTGAACAGCAGGTACTTTGCATTTAAGTATAAATAATAAATATAATCCATAAGAGTTGAATTTAACAAATCTTCATGCCAAATGTTAACTGTTACCTGGGAGAAACTGTCTGACATGGCCTAGAAATAAGGAATTGTATCTGTTATCTGAGCTCAACCATATATAAAACCCATGTGGAATATTAATGGTAATCAAATAGAAAGTGTAAGTGTAGCATCAAATTCATACTGAATGTAATTTTATCCTACACTAGGAAGATAGTTCTGGTAAACTTCCTGTTTCCACAATGTTCACCTGTGTGTCCTGTGTTTAACATTACTGTGTCTTGCTGATAATAATCATATCCACAGAATTCATCTGGGTCACTCAGTTATCTTGTACAATGAAAATGGAGGATCACCAGTCTCTTTTTATTACTGTTTTATTGAACAAACTAGATAGTGTTCATTCATGTCCTCATTTATTCAGGAATTTATTGTATGCTATAGAATATCTTTATTCCCTTTGGTTTAAAGAAACCCTATAGACGTTTCAGTGCTTGCAGCTAAAGAGTGAATCTGTTATCAGAATGAAACTTTCTTACTGCCTTGCTATTGGCTTGGCTTAAGGATCTTCATAAAATATGAATGGTACGTGAGAGTTTAGTTGGCTCTATACTTTCAGGGTTCTCCATATTTTAATAGATAATCTAGTTTTAATTTTTTCAACTGGATTATATAATTACTTCTATCCAGGGCATTACAAAATATCACTATCATGAAGGCATCTACCAAAAATATCCATTAAAACATGTTCATTACTTAAGTGATTTGTCACCTTGGCAATAAAGTAGCTTGGAATTTTGCTCAAATTAGGCCTGACATCACTACTGTGTTATTTTTTAAAAAAAGGAATAATTCCTTCCAAGGTCCTACTTCAAAACCATAAAGAACATGTCCTGGTGCTAGTCTTTGGGCTTGGTTTGAAGACTGCTCTCATTTTAACATAAATTTGCCTTGTCTAGCTACTAAATCTGTGAAGTTAGGAAATTAGAGAAAAATTGACCTCTTGGTATTCCCTCTTCAGGAAATAGATCATAACAAAGACATGGTGAGCCGGGCAATTATAGACTCCAGGACTCCAGAAGAAATGAAGCATAACCAATCAATGATTGAAGATGCTCAGCTGCCTCTTGAGCAGAAGAAGAGGAAAATCCAAAGAAATCTTCGAACTTTGGAGCAGAATGCACTTGTGTCATCCAAAAATAAATACCAAGACATCCTCAATGAGATTGCCAAGGTTTTTAGAAACAGTATTCTTCCTTTTTCATTTAACAGACATTTGCTAATCATTAGTCACATACTGGGCACCCTGTGAAATGACATGAGAGCTTCATGGTTGCATATCCATGACTCCTACTTTCCTCAATATTGCTGATTTTTTACAACTTCAGAGCAGTTGATGACTGTTAGTGGGAGAATAGCCACAACTCCTCTAAGCTAGGAGAGTTGAAACAAGCCAGGAATAAATGCTCAGGAGATAAAACAGACAAATTAGGTCAATACCTTTAAGTAGTACCTATATATTTTTTTTTCAATGATATTTTTAGGAGAACTTGCTTTTGAGTTGTTAGTTATCATATCAATATAATATATTACTCCCAACTGTTTTTAGAAGCTGCCATCAAGATGGGTTACTCTGTCCCTGAGCATATCTTTTCAAGCAGTTTAGCTTAGATGCAACTCAGACTTAAAAGTTTGTTTTTGTTTTCTCAGCTCACATTTTTACACATGAGAAACTTCCTGAGAAAAGGATCTCAACTTAGTGCAAGGAAACATCACAGGAAGTGACTGAGGTCTGCTTGTCAAGGATAAAGAAGTATATACCAAAAAAAAAAAAAAGTATATACTGGGGCAAAAAGTACATTTCTTTCTTTTTATTCAAACATGCAAATTAATATGAGTCTAGAAGTTAAAGCCAGTTAAAAATGATCATTTTTTAAAAATAGCTTTTTCACCTCCTGGAAGGAAAATGCACACAAAGTTCTTCTGTAGTGGAAAATTATGGTCACTTGTAGCAGTAAGCTTATTCCTCCTAGACTGAGTGACCAAAGAGAAGTAGCATTTCTTTCTACAGCTTTGGGATGGAAAGTATTTCTCTACTGCATATTTCCAAATATGAAGTAGAGAAGAAATCAATGCTTTTACTTCAAAAGAAAAACACTGTCATGAAGACATCTACCAAAATATGCTATTTAGTGAAGAATTTTTATTTAAGAATGGAAGGTATCTGAATTCCTAGGGGAATGCATTTTAATTTGGTTCAGAAAGGGAAAATAATATTAAATGAATAAAACATCTTCAGAATTTGCCAGTTAGAATTGTAAAAACAATTTAAAAACCTTTATATCTACTTAAATCTATAAGTTTAAATTTAGCACAAATTATAAGCAACTTTACTCAACTTTATGTTCTAGGAATTCTATTTAAATCCAAGTGCAGTCATTTGTCAGTATTTTTAGAGGGTTGCTTCTAGGACTTCTCACTGATAACCAAAATCTCCAGATGCTTATGTTCCTTACACAAAATGTCATGATTATTTATAATAGCTAATACAATGTAAATGCTATGTAATATGAGTTATATTGTACTGTTTAGGGAATAATAACAAGAAAAATATCTATACATGTTCAGTACAGGCACAATTTTTTTTGTTATTGTTGTTTTTCCCCTAAATATTTTTTATCTGTCTTGGGTTGAATTCATAGATTTGAAACTCACAGATATGCAAGGCTGACTTTATCAATGTTGAATCTTCTCAATCAGTTTTGAGGGCCAAGGGGTTGTTTTTTTCAAAGCTTGAGAAGTATTTGCCAGATGAAAAATGTTTTTTTTTACTTATTACTAAAATGAATTCAACAATTAAATGAGAAGTATTTCAGTTGAAAATAGTCCTCAAAGAAGAAAATTCAAAATAGTCTGAAGGAATCACAATTCCTACTAAGATTTTCTTTCTGCCCCTTTTAAAACATTGTTTTGCCTTAAAAGAATTGTGTGATTATTTCTTCTTTTGTTTTTCTATCATGAGAAAGAGAGACCTTGACAAGTCTCTTAGAGTAAAATATGGACACTTTCTAGTTCTGAGGGATGAGAATGCTCTGTTGTTTAGATAATAATAAAATAAGTTGTGTGAGATAAACAAGTTAACAATTGCAAAGAGTGACTTCTTGTTCTTGTCCAAACTGATGATCTCATAAAGCAATTTGTGCTTCAACATACTATTATAGCCTGTATCTGTCATTTTAGGATATTCTAAATCAAAGAATCTATCGTAAGCTACGAAAAGCTGAATTGGCAAAACTTCAACAGACCCTGAATGCGCTCAATCAGAAGGCAGCATTTTATGAAGAGCAAATTAATTATTATGACACCTACATAAAGACTTGTTTAGACAACTTGAAAAGGAAGTAAGTTAAAATCATGTCATATTCATTTGTAATGTCATGATTTATGTGGAGAAACTACAATCCTGATAGCTTGGGTTGGGTGGCAAACTTACTCTATTTTATATCCAAAACGTGAAGTATCAATTTCATTTTTGGCCTCTATGACCTAAGAAGTCAGGAATGAATTCAGCTTTTTAATTCTCTATCAGCATTGGAATTAAAGCTAACCCTGTTGTTTTTTAAGCAAATGGCATTATCATCTGGGGAAGAACTTTCATTATTCTCTTTGTCTTTTGTGATGCTTTTAAAACACTATTATAAAATATATAGCAGAGAAGGGGGGCTGAGATTGTGGCTCAGCGGAAGAGTGCTTATCCAGCACATGCAAGGTGCTAGGTTCGATCCTCAGCTCCACATAAAAATAAATAAGATAAAGGTATTGTGTCCAACTACAACATATATATATATATCTCCAAGAATGGTGGTGCATACCTATAATCCCAGATACTCAGAAGACTGAGGCAGGAGAATGACAAGCTCAAGGCCAACCTGGGCAACTTAAACCCTGTCTCAAAACAAAATACAAAGGACTGGAGATGTATCTTGGTAGTACAGTACAGCTGGATTCAATCCCTAGTACTGTAAAAATAAATGAATAAATACACACATACACATAATAAGTATTCTAAAAACAACTATTCTTGTATATATTCGTATTTGTGTGTGTATGTGTGTGTGTGTGTACATTATATTACTCTTGTTTTTGGAATATTCATTATAAACAGGATTTTATATATGTGATAATATTAGATAATGCCAAATATTTGCTAATCGCACAAAGCAGCATAATGATTGAAAATTGCTTAGTGGTTTTAAAAAATCAATATTGACACAATGGGCAAACTTTGGCACCTCTCTGTTATCCATTAGCATACCTATTATAGATTTTTATGCACTATATAGCCACTTTTAGTGAATTATTCTTTGCTCATAATTATCATCACTAGTCTATGTCAATGCTAATCAAATTTTAAATACCCATTTAAATATGTAATGCAATATCTTCATAAAGCCCTAGTCATCAAATTAGCAGTAGCAAATGATACAGTATGGAAAAAATCAGTTATGTTAATCATAAAAGATTTAATGAAAGGAAATAACCAATGTAAACCTCTTTATTTGGGGCCTACTACTTCTCAATTGTAATTAATTTGCTTGTGGATTGTAATATATATATATATATATATATATATATATATATATATATATATA
>NW_025999925.1:214568-224837 GCF_001458135.2 Marmota marmota marmota | reverse complement strand
CCAAAAAAAAAAAAAAAAAAAAAACACAAACAAACCATAGGACATAATGATATCCTGTAACTGTGGGCCATATACACAAGAGGAGACTGTGACTTCAATGGCAGATGTACTGCTTACTTAAGTTCAGTGTCTATCAGGAGCTTCAGGGTAGGAATTCCTCCTCTCCCAGATGAAAAACAGAGGGCTTTTTATGGAAAAGGCAAGTGGGATCCAAGCTCTTCTCCACTGCCTCTCTCACAAGATTTTGGTTAATCTCAATGAGACAGAGAGAGTTCATAAAGGGTTTGCAGATGTGCTAGTCCACTGCCTACTAGCACATCAATGATGTTGGCATGGCCGTCCTCAATGCACACACAAGACAGAACTTTTATGAGTCAGTTGATGTTGCAGGATGCTGCAATAGCAAATGGTAGGATCAACACTAAAAGTTTTGCCATGTTTTCTCTGCTTCTGACTTTGGGGTCCCAGCTAATTCCCCCAACATGCACCCTTCCTTCTCAACCTAATCAAGTTGGCTCAATACTTTTCCAAGAGAATTTGATTAACAGATATCATATTACCCAGAGGGAAACTGAGCATTGTCTACACCCTAATGGATAAAAGCATTCTTGTTAAAAGGACTTCAGTTGCTGTGGAATTTCAGTCCCAGAAGTATATCTAAATGACGTAGGGATGTAGTTGAGTATAGTTGGAGGTAATTGAGGAAGTGGAGGAGGAAGCTGGCAATAGCCAAAGTTCCTTCAAAGATGGTTCCAACCTCTGCAGATGGTCTTGCATAATAGAGTCCCCAGGCATTATTAAGAATAAAAAACAATTCCAGAACTAAGAGCAAGAAATTAAGACCTAGGTATTTGTCCAAGGCAGTTCAGAAATGTCTTCTGTTTGTGAAAAGCTACTTGTCCTATATTATTGGGCAATGTTATCACTTAGTCTCATACATGGCTGATGAGATCCAGATGTTTGGGGTTTTTTATTTTTATTTTTATTTTTCATTAGGTATATATGACAGCAGAATGCATTTTGATTTATTGTACACAATTGCAGCACAACTTTTCATTTCTCTGTACACGGTGTAACATTACACCATATGTGCAGTCATACATGTACCTAGGGTAATATGTCCATCACATTCCACCATCTTTCCTGCCCCTATGCCCCTTCTCTTCTCCTCTTTCCCCTTTGCCCAATCAAAGTTCCTCCATTTTTCCCATCAGATAGAACATTCGGCCTTTGGTTTTTTGGGATTGGCTTACTTTGCTTAGCATGATATTTTCCAATTTCATCCATTTCCCTGCAAATGTCATGATCTTATTCTTTTTATTGCTGAGTAATATTCCATTGTGTATAAATGCCACATTTTTTTATCCATTCATCCACTAAAGGACATCTAGGTTGGCTCCACAGTTTAGCTACTGTGAATTGTGCTGCTGTAAACATTGATGTGGCTGTGTCCCTGTAATATGCTGTTTTTAGGTTCTTTGGGTATAATCTGAGATGATGTATAGCTGGGTCAAATGGCGGTTCCATTCCCAGTTTTCCAAGGAATCTCCATACTGCTTTCCAAATTGGCTGCACCAATTTGCAGTCCCACCAGCAGTGTATGAGTGTACCTTTTTCCCTGCATCCTCACCAGCACTTGTTGTTGTTTGTCTTCATAATGGCTGCCAACTCTTATTGTGTCCATCTATAACTAAAAAAAAAATTAAAAAAAAAAAAAAGACTAGAGATATAGCTCAGTGGTACAATGTGGTTACATTCAATCCCTAGTACTGAAAAAAATTGAAATTATGACTGATGTTAACGTAATGATAATCATTTTCTCAAAGAGTCCTTGTATTTTAAAAACCAGTTTTCTTTCATCAGTAATTCTCAAAATGTGGTGTCTTGACCATTATTATCACCATCACTTGACAACTTGTTAAAATGCAGATTTGTAGACCTTACCTCAGAGCTGCAAACCCATGAAATCCTGAGGAAGGGATCCAGAAGTATAAGTTTTAGTTAGCCTATGTTTTTAACCAGGTAATTCTGATGCATGCTCAAGTTTAGGTCATTATATCAGTTGAGTTTTATATTTGTTACCAAATACTTCTAATATATTTTTAAAATGTGCAAAATGTCAAAATTAAGGTTTAATGATATTCCTCCCAATTCCAGGACTTACTTCAGATGCAATATGAAGGCGTGGCTGTGATGAAAATGTTTGATAAGGTTAAAGTGAATGTAAATCTTCTCATCTACTTGCTCAACAAGAAATTCTATGGGAAGTGAAGTGCCTGCAGAGATTTCATGGATTCTGTATCACCTGGATTGAGATGAATTTGTTTAATATTTTTGTTTTTAAACATGATTGAAATCCCTGCTTATAAACATGTGATTTAAAAAAAAAAAAAAGAAAAAGACCAAAACTGTTCTGAAGAATGTACCCACGTGCCTTTTTGATAATTTGATACTACAGTAAAATGATACACAAAATGAATTAATGTAAACATATACATGTGGTATAGGTACTCTGATTTAAAACTCCGGACAGCCTGTGATTTGTTTTAAAGTAGGAGGGGAAGCTTAGCTAAGTAGGGACAAATATGTAAGCCTATTTTCCTATGAAAAATTTTAAAAGTCCCACTTTAATAATGTAATTCTTCATGGATTGTTTTTTTTATCTATGGAGAAATGGTAATCTAATTAATTTGTAATGAATTATTTAGACACATAGTTCTAAGACCCATCTTCTGCGAATTAGCAGTTTTGAGGAATTTTTGTGCAATTCAAAATGAAGTTTTTATAAGTAATTGAAAGTGACAATACAATAACACTTTCTGTATAAAAGTATATATTTTATGTGATTTATTCCTACTAAATGAAAGTGCACTACTGCCTCATGTAAAGATTCCAATAGGAAGAGTCTTTAAGTGACTAAGGAACAACATGAATACCAATCATAGGCCCCCACCTTTACCCCTCACAATTTATTTGAATACTTCAATTGTGCCTCTCAATTTTTTGTAATGCTATAAAATCAATATCTAGATGGTTTTTAAATGTATTCTTTGAAAATTGCTTAATGTAAAATAAATGTTACTTAATTACATTAATGGGGCTTTTAAATTTTCTTAAAATATCCAAATCATTTAGTGGGTTAAAGATTCTTGGTGGGGCTTTATCAGGAAAAGAATCGATAAACATAAAGTTATTACTAATTAGGAAATAGAATAAGCTGCTATAAGAGGGATATACAAAAACTCTTGTTTCTGAAATAAGGTAGAAGTTTATTCTTCTCAAGTTCAACCGTTCAAAGGCAAATGAGCAAGTTCATAAAGTAATCCACAAATCCAGGTTGACTAGTTGGCTCTGTACTTGCCACTGATTCCCAACCAGCAGAAATGGGGGAATGAAGTCCATGGCAAATCATTTTAAATTACATGAGTCACTTCTGCTCATTCTGTTTACCAAAATCTAGTCACATATTCACAGCTAAATATAGTCCCTACCTTAGTCTATATTGTGTTGCTCTAACAAAACACCTGAGGCTGAATACTTTATAAAGAAAAGATGTTGGCAAGCATGGTGTGCATGACTGTAATCCCAGCAACTCCAGAAGCTGAGACAGGAGGATCACAAGTATGAGGTCAACCTCAACAATTTAGTGAGGCTCTACACAACTTAGCAAGACTGCTTCAAAATAAAAAAATAAAAAGGGCTGGGGATGTAGTTCAGTTGTAAAACACCCATAGGTTCAATCCCCAGTACTGGAAAAAAAAAAAAAAAAAAAGCTCAGAGTTCTGGAAGTCTAAAAGCATGGCACTGGCACTTACATCTGTTTGACTTCTTGTAAGATCTTCATGATAGATGGTATTAAATGCAGAAGAGACAAAGCACGGGGGTAAACTTGCTTTATGAAAACTCACTCTGCAGTAACTAATCCAGTCCCAAGAAACCACTCCCTTGAGACCAAATCCAATCTTGAGAGACCTAACAGTTTTTCCCAAAAGAGGTTAAACTGTAGTCAGACCTAAGTTTATAAAGATTGTTGGAGACAAAGTTTGGGCCACTCTTAGGAGGACTGAACCATCCCCAAGTCAGGAGACATTTTTTCCTTTGTAACTCTGAGCTTCTCAGGGCTCCTGACAAGCTTCTTTCCTAGGAACTCATAGTTTCTTACCCAGTGTTTGGGAGGCAGGGGGAATATATAGTCATACATTTATAAGCATATTTATAAACATATGTATATAATCATGTCTCTGAGCAATTAGAACTATAACGATTTTTTGCAATGCCGACTCCTACATTTTGATGTATGTTTGATTACATTTCCACTATTCTAAAGTGTTCTTTGATCTGGGAGGTTGAGAAGGCTCCATGCTTTTAGCCTCCACGGTGGCACCTGGAACTTTGAAAGGGCAAAAAGGCCAGAAGCAGCACTCTAGCTACTTTCCGTAAATATGCTCTAGTGACTTTCAAAAGAGGGAAGACCTGTCTATTCTGAAAGTGGCCAAAAAAGAGACCAACTGGTGTGATCATGATCATTGGCATAAAAGGACAGAATTAGAGTGAGTATTGCTGGTGTGTGTTGTGGTTGGATACTAATTAGAGATGCCATTCATGATGTGATTTTTAGGACTTTGACTGTGGTTAAGTACAGATTGTGGTACTCCTCAAACATTACAAGCGGCAAACCACAGAACTCTGGTGAGAGTTGTCTGTATTTTGAAAGACCTTGTAAGCATGGAATGGTCTTACTGCTGGTTAGCTTTTCAAAACTAATGCCTCTAATGTTACTGAAACCCAGACTTGGTAACAGGTTAAAACAGGATCCTCTGAGCTCCTGAGGATAGACATGGTGTTTCAATTCCTCTGTATGTCCAGAGCCCTGCAGTGCTGCATAAATGGCAGGCACTGACATGAGTCTGGCAATGGGGTGGAAAGGAGACAAAGTCCCCCATCTCACTGCCCCTTCAGAGTCCAGAACCACAGTAGGCTGGCACTTATATGAAAGAGGCTCTTACTATCTACTTCTAACAGTGAAAATCCTCTCAATCTCCAAATAAAATGACCATACAGATTTACTAGATTGCCTCACTGATGTATTCCTTAGAGCATCAAATTTCCTAGCTAAAATATATTAGAAGAGAAATCCAAAAGGATAACCAAGAGATATCGAGTTTACCTGATTTAGGTAGAATTAAAGTTTTGGTTTTTGTATTTTTTCTAAAAGACACTGAATTTGGCCTTTCCTTAGCACTCTGAACCCAAAGGATGATCGTTTATTTACTCTGTGTTATAATTGATGGAAGTACATTTGTTGATCCATTATGAGAGATTAACTTCTAAATTCAAAATACTAATACAGGTTTGTGAAAACAAAAGACAGAAACAGGACTCCTGCTGGTTAGCTTGTAATTTGAGTACAACCTCCTGTTTGCTTAAAAAAAATATATGGAGGTCTTTACCAAGAACTGGAGTATCTCACACCTAATGGAGTATTCCATGCTTTTTTGTATATGGGCTCTAGTATCACCACCATTTTCTTCCAGAAAAGGAAATAACTAGGCAAGTTCTTAGAATATATTGTTGTCTTTGGAGAACTTTAGATAAAGGTGTGGTAACCAGAATACCTAAAGCAGGTAGGTCATCTAATGGTTTAAAAGAAATGGCTTTTGTATCATTTTGGGATTAAAACTTTCACCACATTGATGCCACATTTGTTTTTAAACAATTCTAAATACTATAAACATGGGAGAATGCCTAATGACTCGTATATTTAGTGCCAGGTGAATTAAAAACAGAAAATTAAAACCAAGAACTAATATCAAGTGGTTCCTATATGAATGATGCTACAAAGTTCCACATCTGGGAAATTATTTATCAACTCTGCTCAGGTAGGTTTTCAACATGTTTATCATCTCTAATTAGATAAAATTTCCACTCTGGGCAGCCTACATAAATTCACTCTAAAACTGACAAAGGGGTTTTGGCACTGTAGACATGGAACAAAAGAAGTAGAGGGACTGATACCCTTCTCCAAAGTGAGCACACACACATTATGTGAACTTTATTATAAAGTCTGAGGAAAAATAGAGAAAAGAAAAAACATCACCAACAGATCATAATACCAAATTAGAATTCAATCCAAAGAGCCAGCCAAAATTGTCCAGTGATTTCTGAGTTGAATATTTAATGACATTGACAAAATGTTTCATCTCAAATTCCATATAATAACACATCAAAACTTGCAAAATGTAGCTAAAGTGTTTCTTTGAGAGAGAAGAGGTACAGATTAACAAACTAAGCAATCAGTTCAAACTTAAGACTAAATAATAAACCTAAAGAAAGGAGGGGGAAAGAATTTTAAAATCTATGTGAAAGTTCAGGAGGCTGAGGCAGGAGGATCATGAGTTCAAAACCAGCCTCAGCAAAAGCTAAGCACTAAGCACCTCAGTGAGACCCTGTCTCTAAATAAAATACAAAATAGAGCTGGGGATGTGCCTCAGTTGTCACGTGGCCCTGAGTTCAATCCCTGGTACCAAAACAAAAAACAAAAATAAACAAAACCAATGTGAAAATAAATGACTGAAAATAAACAAAACAAAAAGATGAGCATTGAGGGGCTGGGGTTGTGGCTCAGAGGTAGAATGCCTGCTTAGCATGTGCAAGGTGCTGGGTTCAATCCTCAGCACCACATAAAAATAAAGGTATTTAAAAAAAAAGATGAGCATTGAAAACTAGTCACTTCCAATCTCTTGCCAGATAAATCAAGGGAAAAAATAAGTATTTAGAAATAAATATGGGAGCAAAACTACAGATAAAATAGTTTTAGAAGGACAAAATGTAGTATATGCATGCATGGGAATAATATAAATCTTTAAAAGAATTATATATGTATGAACAAGTGCATATAGAAAAATACAATTGAAGAATTACTAAGAGCATGTTGTAAATATTATAGATATTCAAACATCTAAAAATGCTAAGCAATAATATTTTTATAAACACAAATGTACTAAAATTACAAAAATATTGATGAAAAATTATCCTTTTGGTCAGGAAAGAGAATGACATTAGAGAAATGTACAAAAATGGCTTAAAGAGTAACATGTATATGTATGCGTGTGTTATTGACAGGTTATAGGCCCATGGGTATTTTAGTAGGTGCTAAACTTTTCTATGCTTGAAATATTGTGTAGTATAAAGAAAGTAACAGCCTGTAATCCCAGCAGCTCTGGAGGCTGAGGCAGGAGGACCATGAGTTAAAGGCCAGCCTCAGCAAAAGTGAGGCACTAAGCAACTGAGTGAGACCCTGTCTCTAAATAAAATACAAAATAGGGCTGGGGATGTGGCTCAGTGATCGAGTGCTCCTAAGTTCAATCTTCTATATCCCCCCCTAAAAAAGACAAAAACAAACTACAGTCAGCCCTTCAAGAATTCCACATTCTCGAGTTCAATCAGCTGAGGATATGGGGAAAAAATATTGTATCTGCACTGAATATGCAGAGATAGTTTTTCCTGTCATTGTTCTTCAAAAAGTACAATATATAAGCCATTAACATAGCATTCATATTACATTACTTATAATCAATCTAGAGACCATTTAGAGTATATTGAAGGTTTTGTGTAGCTTATATGCAAATCTATGCCATTTCATATAAAGAACTTGAGAATCCTCAGATTTTGGTATCCTTGGAGGTCCTGGAGCCAATCCCCTTTGAATACTGAGGGATGACTAGGTGGAATCTTGTGCAGTTCTTTTTCAGCAATATGTTCCTCCTACCCCTAACATCATCATCATCACCTGGGAAAATGAAAATTCTAAGTCCACATCTCTCAGATCTACTGAATCAGAATTTCTGAAAATGGGGTCCAGCACTGTGATTAAACAAGTCTTACAGGTGATTCTATCCATGTTGAAGTGTTATGGTGGTTTTGGTGTTGGTGGCGGTGGTGATGGTACTGGTGATTAAGTATACTACTGAACTAAAATCCCTAGCCTTTTTTTAATTTTTTATTTTGAGATGGGAGTCTTGCTGAAAATGGGGCCCAGCTCTGTGATTGAACAAGTCTTTCAGGTGATTCTGATCCATGTTGAAGTTTCATGGTGTTTTTTGTTGTTGTTGTTGTTGGTGGTGGTGGTGTGGTGGTGATGGTGGTGGTGGTACTGGGGATTAATTCTACCACTGAACTAATATCCCTAGACTTTTTTGAGAAGGGGTTTTGCTAAGGCTGGCCTCGGACTTGCAATCCTCCTATCTCAGTCTCCCAAGTAGCTAGGATTATAGACATGCAAAACCACACCAGATTCCATTGCTAAAGTTTGAGCGCCACTGTCTTAGAATAATGTTTCTCGAAACTTTGGTCTGGGAACATGTAGATCTCACCATCTCCTAGGAGTACTTGTCAAAAATGTAGAATATAATATCACAGATCTGGGATGGGATCCAGAAATCCATACCTATGCATGCTAAAATTACAACCATTGTTTTTGAAACTAGGTTCAACTTTTGGTGACTGTTCTACAAGCAATTCACAATCTTTTTTTCACAAAAGTAAGAAAGAAATACCTCATTCTGTTCCACTCTCCCTTGTTCATTGTATGTCAGTCCCACTCATAGGGACACTTTAATCTAGTTAATACACACAATTTATACATTTCATTGTTTCAGGAGCTCTCTTTTTGTCACTAGTGGTACATTTTGATCTAATACTAAACCCTCAAAGCATCCTTTTAAGCTTCACAGCTTTGTAAATGGTTGAAAACATTTTCCAACAATGAATTAAATGGAAATTTTAAAATGTAGTCATAGTATTATTCTGCTCTTTTAAGGATTGACAAAAAAATTAATAATAATTGTGGAGACTATGAGAGGAGAAGTGGAAGATAAATCCCCCTCTTTCTCCATAGTTTCCCTTTCTACAGTTCCATTTACCCACAGCCATCCCATGTCTGAAAATATTAAATGGAAAATTCTAGAAATAAACATTTTATAAATTTCAATGCTATTCTGAGTACAGTGATGAAATCTCATTCCATTCCACCTGAGGTTGTGTGAGTCATCCATCCCTTTGCCCAATATATCCACACAGTATACACTATGCACCTGTTAGTTACTTGGGAGTCATCTCAGTTATCAGATCAACTATTCTAGTGTTGCAATACTTGCATTCCAATAATCTACATTTTACTTAATAATGGTCCCAAAGTACAATAGTAGTAAGGCAAAGGAGGCATCAGGGCACAAAACACAAAAGAACAGACTAACTCTGGCACTATGGGGCCACGCTGCAGGGGAAATAGGGAAAAAGCACAGTGGTATACTGTATATAGGACTTGATATTATTCAGATTATAGACATCCATCCGGGATCTTGGAACACATTTTCCATAGATGAGGGTTGACTATTGGACTTTCTATTTTATATACTTGAAGTGTCAGAAATATCACATTTTATTACTTTGATACTTGACACTGTATTTCCTTGATTCTAAAATGCCCTCTTATGTCTAACTATGCTGAAATTGGAGTATTTCTTAAAATGAATGGTATGTCCCAGGTTAATTGGCAGTATTCTTTGCCTGCTTGTGATCATAAGTTAAAACAATGAATCTTAAAGTTAATAATGAAAAAAAGCAACACAATAGTGGGTGCACAAATATACAATTTTGATGGCTCACACCTTTTTTTTTTTTTTTTTTTTTTTTNTGCTGGTCGCCGCCGGCCTCAGTCTGTGCGGCCCCCTGCTGTCGGCCCGCATCCGAGGCCGCAAGCCAGGTGAGATCAGCAGGGAGAGTGGATCGGGCAGGAGATGGAGGGACGCTGATGCGGGCTACCTTGGTAAGAATTGCCCCTGTTCCTTCAGGGGTTGTCCCTGGCAGCACCCCTGCCTCAGTTTCCTTCAGAAACCAAACTGGCATTTAGGCTGAGATCCGGAGTCTCCCCTAGTGATATCTAGGTGGGACGTGCCACCCCAGCAAACCCCATTCTGGGCTCCGCCAATGCCCCTTTGGACTTGATTTTTGAGCAGTCTGCCGCGGGGTGTTGGATAGGAAAGAGGGGGCCGGTTCTCCTGGAGCATTGCATTTGCTGTCATTGTGAAGCCTGTTTCTCTCAAGACCACCCCCCAAAACAAAGGGTCTCGCGTCGCTCCACCAATAAACGTTTCAGTTTCTTTGTAAAGTGGAGAACCGCTCCCGCTGGAGTTTTTGCTTTGTTGGAATTTTTTTTTCTTGCACCTTGTTCTAGGGTTGGCCGGGTAGGGAGCGCGAGGTTGGGGGTGG
>NW_025999925.1:151067-214543 GCF_001458135.2 Marmota marmota marmota | reverse complement strand
CCCTTTTTTTTTTTTTTTTTTTTTTGGATATGTTTTCCTGAGTGCTTGAATCAGGGAAGATCTTAAATAGTATTAATTAACTGGGTAACTCCATAACTTATTGAGCAACTTCTGTGTACAACAAGGCACTGTGCTGTGAGGATGATGGAGGAATATAGGGGAGAAGATGGTCTCTGCTCCTATTTTCTCCGTTGGTTAAAGTGTCAGTGATCTAGTTGAGGAATGACACTATCTTCATGCAAAACTCCCTGTATAAAAAGCCTTAGGACCCTGACCAATGACTTTGAACTGCAGCCATCAGTGCCCTGGGGTGAGAGGCCCAGGATTGCGGCTGAACTTTCCTAGAAACAGCCTCTTTGGGGTACCCACTTCCTGTTGCGGTCTAAAAGTCGCGCTCACCAGACTCTTAAGCAAAATAAACTGAGTGCTCCTCCCTTCTGAGCCTCATAATCCAAGTCCCCTAAAGATCTCTTAGAGAGTTGCTGAGTGTCTCCTGCTCCAAGATGTGAATTATCCCAAGTCATAATAGCATTCAAGAAGGATTCTTAAAAAAAAAAAAAAAAAAGTTTCCAGGGCGCTTCGCCCTGTGGACATCTCTCACCGTGGAGGTGCCAGAGCACCACCCGGTGCCCATGGCATCCCCGAAGGTGGGCATCCAGGGGGCAGTGGGAGAGCGCCTGTCCAGAGAGGAAGGCAGAAATTGCAGTCTTGCGGGAGGAAGGAAGGCGAAGCTGCGCTTGGGTATGAGTTGGTTAGATCGGACGGCCGCAGTAGGCAGCGTGTCTGTGAAAGAACAAGCATCGGACTATAAAATGTCTAATGCCGTGAAATAAAGAGAAAAGAAGTTTACATGTCACGAATTCTGTCCAAACATTTAGGGACACTCCTGTGACTACACTATAAACTTTTAAATCCATTATCCCTAAATTACAGAAACAGAAACAACTCCCGAGGTTTTAGCTAGATACCAAACTGCCCAAAGCGGCCACAGCGCTTGGCACAAGGTTCCATGCCCTGAGCGAGGAAGGAAAGTTTTGGCCGGGACCGCGGAGGCCGCGATCCTTGGGGGCATCCTAGACACCACGGTCCCAGTCGGCGTGGTCGGGAGGTTTCTGACAGGCCAAGGGAGCAGCCTACGAGCTGCACGGGTCGCCCCAGGACCCCGCCATTCTGAGCCATTGACAGCCTCTCAGGGCAACGGCGCCCAGAGGAGACCGTGACTTTTGGTCTCCCCAGCCTGGCAGTGGCACGGCCCGGGCCCGCGAAAAAGCGCGCAGGGCTGTGGTGCACAGTGCTGGAAGGGTTGACGGGGTGGCGGAGGTTCCCTGCAGCTGGAGTGGGCGACAGCTAGGAGGCTCACCATGCGCGCCGGGGGGCGCCACTCTGGAATAGCTCAGTTCGCGCCGNGAGCGCGAGGTTGGGGGTGGGTGGGTAGGGGGAGTCTTGTAAAGAAAGCCCTAGGCACTTTTAGCAGACAATCGAGACCAGCAGTCCCCAGAAAGGCCTTGCCCCGGGGTATTCCGGAGGTTCCCTAGACTGGGGATAACATTGTAGCCACTGGCTGGTGAGGGTGCTTGGAAGACTTTGTTACCAGTAATCCCTTCTTTCCGGGTTGAGGAAATCGACCCCTCCCAGAACCAAGCTGCCTCTGACACTATCAGAGGGATCAACTTTTCCTAACGGGAATTTATTTTCTACTGCAAGGAGGTTACTAGCTTAGAATATGTTCCCCACGAATATATTTTTAAAATTCTGTCTTCTTGAACAAATAAATACACTTGGTCCATTTATTTAGTTACATGTTTTCTATTCTCCCTCCCTTCAAACCAGGCAGTAGAGTTGTTTTCAGCCTACAAAGGAACTAATTAGAAAGTAAGAAAAATGTTTTTAATTTCTTAATAGCGATAGTACTTCAGCAACTTTGGACTTTTTTTTATGCAGAAGAAAATCTAGTGGATTTTCTTGTTATCGGGTGAAAGAAAGCGCACTCTGTATTCCTTCCACACATCAAGATTAAGAGGTGACAAAGACATAGCATGTTCTCTGCTCTCCCTCTTTGTTCAGGGTATTTGAGGGGATGCTTTGGGGACAACTTAAGAGCTCAAAGTTTAGCAGCAACTAGCCATTCTGCTTGTGGAAAATATGAACATTACCACCAATGTGGGTGAAGCATGGAGAACTCCTGAAAAATTGTGGTGATCTATGATTACACATAACATTGTGTGATTTGCTCAACTTTATTTTGGGACAAGCTCTTGACAGTATAAATTTTTGTTTGAGATTTGGGGCAAAGTACAGGGATACACAAGTGCCATATCCACAGTAACCACCCTTGTTCACAGTAGTCCCCCAGTGAGATTTTTGGTCCCTTTTAGGACATGAAGTTAAAAGCTGCCAGTTTCTGACCCACTTTTTTTACATTTTCCTGGAAGGGATGGTAGCGTACTAAGAGACAGCACTGCTACAGATGGAAACTGACTAAACATTGGCTAATTTATCCACACTGGATTGTGGAACCATTTAGGGAGGGCGAAAAGAAAGCCAGATAGAAGGAAAAAAGGAGTATGTTTCAAGTCAATATCAAACCCTGGGCCAAGAGGAATTTCCTCTTAGCTTGTTTCACTTCACCCTCACAAAAAAAATAAGATAGGGGCTTATCCCCTTTTGCTTATTCCCAGAGACAGTGCCTTGCCAAATGGGAAAGAGAGGTATTGGAATGGTCTTCCCATGCTGAGTGTAGGCAGTAAGTGGGACTTTGTCTTTAGAGAGTTTAAAGTCACTAATAAAATCAAACAAAAATAGGTCTGCTTCTTATATTATCACTGTGAACTGGCAGTTCTAAAAGTGTCTGTCATAAAATAGTGGTACAGGGACCTCTCCCACCAGCCAGCAATTCCTCCCTGGCCCTTGATAAGCCACAGCTGGGTTGCCAGCTTATTGCTCATGATCATCAGCTGTATGTGTTGAGAAGGACTGTGAAACCCTTCCAGGACTGGCCTTGCCCACCAATCTGAGCTTTTCTGAAGTGGTTTTTTTTTTTTTTTTTTTTTTGGCGTTCCCTTGTCACTTTGTGGGTATCTCATCTCATTGACCAACTAAAACTATAACTTCCACTTGTCCTCATGCAGTCTAGAATAAACATTCACTCAGCAGATACTTGTTGAGAAACTTGTAAGTTCATTAAATATTTTACATTCCATTGGCCAAGCAATCTAAGAGAGATAATGTGAGTTGATTAAAGAGGGCCAGTGTCCAAGAGTGAAAAGGTGCTGTTTATGAATTTTGTAAGTTTAAAGTGTTCAAGAACACTTAGTGGCAACCGTGGTAGGCATACTGAGTGGGTATTTTCATGTGCTGCTCTCCTACTCACGGGGTCAAGCCCAGGTCCTTTGCAGGTAGTAAGTATCTTTTCCCTGGCAAGATGGGTTCCCAGCCTCTGTTCAGCACCCCTATTATATATCCTCCACTTCACCAAGCTCTACCTTCTACTTCCTCCCCCAAGGAGCTATGCTTTCTCTGGCTTCTGTCCCCATTTCACTCTGTCTGGCCAGAATGCTCTCCTCATACCTCACATATTTGTCCTCAGTTAAAAACACGTGTCCTATATGAAGCATCTATCACAGCTGAAAGCTGCTTGGGTGTGTTACATAGACTACCTTACTTGTGGCACAATAACCTTTCAGGTAGATGTCATCCCCACTTTACAGGTAAGGCCACTGAGACCCAGAATAGTAAAGTCAAAAGTCTAGTCATAAGTCTAGCAGAGACTTGTGGAATTGGGACTTGATCACAGGCCATTCTTTCATGAGTACAAGCTTTCCCTACTTCTCCCTACAGAGAGGGAACCATCTTATCTCCCAGCCCCTCTTACAATACAGAAGTAACCCCATTGTGCTCCTAGTACCTCTAGAGGGTAGAGTCTGTGCCCCAATGACTTGGGAAGCCAGATCAAGCCCAGAGAAGAGAGGCATTTAGTAAACAATCATGCATGAACTGTGATATTCTGCCATTCACTTTTGCTAACCAATGGTAAGAAAAGCTATAAATAGACCCCTACTCTTGAAAATGCTAATCAATTGGCTGTTACTCAGAGGTGGTGATGCAGAGCCTTAACAGAAAGACCCAAAATTGGGCAGTGATTCTGCCCTAAGCAGACCAGAAAGCTCTATAAAGCATGAAGTGCTAAGTGATGTAGCTCAGTGGTATAGCACTTAGCCTATATGAAGCCCTGGGTTCCATTTTTAGTACCACAGAAAGAAAAAAGAAATGGGGAAAAAAGCCCCTAACAGTAAGATTTCTTAGGAGCCAGCAAGGAATTTTCTACCCTAACATTTATTTAATTATTTATTTATTTACTTAGTGTGTGCACACACTTATGTGCGCTCTCTCTCCTCTTGTATTCCTTAGTGGCTTTGCGTTTATTTTTATAAGACATTGACATAGTATGTTGTCTCCTAATTTGCCCACTTTTACTTTGTATGGAGGAATTTTAGGGACCTGTTCTCAGCCCCCTTCCAAGGATTCTCTCATGATATCTCTGCTGGTTGCCTTTCCACTCCCTTCATCTTCAGCTTCAGCATATCTGAGCCTTCAAGTCTCAACGGTCCAGTGTGCTGTGAACGCTAACTTGCTCTTTCTCAGCAGCTCTGAACTTTCCCCTTTTCCAAACTGCTTACGGCCATTCTCCTTCCCTGGACCTTTTCTGCTCTTTCCCTCCCCCTCAATCATTTCACCTCTGTGCCTATCACCCTCACACACTGGAGCTCAACTGGGGCTTGAGCAGAAGGACCCCAAGACAATAGGGTAGCAGGACCCTACTAGAAACCCTGACCCTCTTTTCCTTAGGTACTCCTTTCCCCTCCCTCTCCACCCCTCCTTTTTCCTTCCTTACTGACCTGTCTCTCACCTTCCTTTATTTTTTTTTAATTAGGGTAAATTCCTATAACATAAAATTAACCACTTTAAAGTATACAGTACAGCAACATTTAATACATTTTCCATGTTATATAGCTACCACCTCTGCCTCGTCCTAAAATATTGTTATTGCACCAAAAGGAAACTCCATGCTCATTAAGCAGTCCCCCTTTTCCCTACTCTCTGGAAATGACCAATGTGCTTTTTGTCTCCATGGATTTACCCTTTATCGATATATCATATAAATGGAATCATAAAATATGGCATTTTTTGCCTGGGGAACTCCCCTTTCACTAGGTTTCATGAGTACCTGGGCTCCCCCTTCCATTGCAGATGCTACCAATGACACATAATTGCCAGGAAAGTCATTAGGAACCATGTCCTTTGTTTTATTTTTTAGTATGATGCCAGTATTAGGAACTCTGTAGTATTAACATTCAAAATTTTCTGTTTCTCTCTTTTGTGGTTGCTTTAATTCTGCTTATTCCTCCCTTTTTCTTCTCCTTAGAGTTGTCAGTAAACAGTGTTTTCTATAGACTAAGATGTTTTTCTGGGTTTAAGCTTTCCCTTCCCCAAACACTCTCCCTCACATTGACCCTGTCATGACAGAACTCATTGAAGTCAAGGTCCTCATTTTCTATCCCAAGGCAATCAATGAAGTTTTGTCACTTAAAATGCCATTACAGGGCTGGGGTTGTGGCTCAGCGGTCCAGTGCTTGCCTAGTATAAGTGAGACCCTGGGTTCAATCCTCAGCACCACATGAAAATAAATAAATAAAATAAAGGTATTGTGTCCAACTATAACTAAAAGTTAAATATTTTTAAAAATGCCATTACAGGCCTTTATAATTATATTTGATTTCAGAAATAACTAACCATTTGAAATGATAGGAATAATCTGCAATTTGCACTTGAAAACCGATTAAATTTATATAACTTTAAGAAAGGATATTATATAACCTATTTATATATTTTGAGTCTGATAATTTGGAAGTCAGATATTTTAGTACTATAGAAGTGTTTATCTTGCCTTTTTTTTTTTTTTTTTTTTTTTTTTTGCTATTTAACAAAGAACTATAAGAAATGTACTTTACATTGTGAAGCAGTCAGGGTATGTGTACAATACATATGCTTAGATCACCATATGTATGTATGAGTATGAAACAAAAGTTTTACCAGACAGTTTTCACCTTTACTACATGATGTACATTCTGATATTTTCCACACTATTCTGTTTTTTAAAAGCATAACTGAAAGTATATGTGTGTAATGGTACACACATATAGTACCAGTTACTCAGGAGTCTGAGGCAGAAGGATTATTTATCCCGAGTTCAAGAATAAGCTGGGAGACATAGCGAAACCCCTGTCTAAAATTAAAAAAAACAAAAACAAAAACAAAAAAAACGGCTGGAACTGTGGCTCAGTGGTAGAGCACTCGCTAGCATGCCTGAGGCACTGGGTTCGATCCTCAGCACCACATAAAAATAAAATAAAGGTATTATGTTCACCTACAACATAAAAATAAGTGTTTAAAAAAACATTCATTGCAACCTTATTAATTAATCAATTAATTTCATAGATACTACTATGTCTCTACCATAATTTAAAACATTTATTAAATGGGGGTTATAATGCAGCAAGTATGATGAATTGTTCCTTGGTAGCAGAATCAAAAGCCTCATTAGCTTCACAAGAAGAACTCTGCTTTCCCCAAAGTGCTGTTTGTGATTGTTCCTATCATATTCTAGGACCTAATGTATTTGAGCTCAAGTTTACAAACTGCAGAAGGACTTGGGTGGGTTAGAGGGTGGAGACTGATGGAGCCCTGGAAGAACAGGTGATCAGTAACACCCTTGAATGTGAATTAGTTTTCCTTTCAGCTTGCTGTCTTGTTGGAGAGTGGAGAACTCAGGAGCTGTAACTCTAGGTGGAGAACAGACCTGGAGGGATGGGGAAAACCAGGGAATGAGTGGTTTCTGGGAAGGCCTGCTAACATCCTAACCCCAGGTCAGGCTCCTGCCTCCAGCCACCAAAGGCAAGGACCCCACACACTTCCCTTATGTGTCTTTATGGGAACTTGTATAACATAGTGTGTCTGCTATGTCTTTGAATACAGCTACGTTTATTTCCTGTACCCTTCCCACTCCCAGCTTCCTCCTAGGCTTGCTCCCCTGAGCTTCCAGAGAAACCCCTGCTCCTGGCCGTGGCTTGGGGGGGGAGAGGCAGCTTCCTTTAGTGAGAGCCCCATCTTGGTCCTGAAGCCAGTGTTTACTGTATTCTACCTCTAGTTGTGCTTTTTTTGCAGCAGAGATTTTTGCTCACTCACTGTACTTGCTTCTGCCCCATCCAGAACAATACTTTAAAGATTTGTTTTTCTAAGTTCATGACCTTGAACATCTCCACACATTTGTTCTGTCTGTAAAGGCTGAATTGTTGGCATGTGGTTGGTATGGAGCCAAGGTCAGCAGGACTCTAGAATGCCCAGGCAACAACTATGGCCAGGAATCATACACATATCCACACCCGACCTGCTATAGCTAAAAGGATTGGCAGATTCATTTGTTTGGTGAAATGGTGAGAGGAAAAAAAAAGGTGCTATTTTAGATGTAGGTTATAAATCAAATGTTTTAAAGAGAGAGGATGGTTCTCTGTGGTCAGAGGGTATGAGCTTTGGAGCTAGGCAAATCTAAGTTCAAATTCTGGCTCCTCTGCTTATTAGCAGTGTGACTTCGAATTATTTTCTTAGCCCTTTTGTGCCTCCATATTGTCATTTTTTAAATGGGGGTTATCATGCTTATTTCATAATATTACATGATATAAGGTCAGTGAAGCATATTGTCCTAGTAGATATTCAACAACTGTTAGTGGGTTTTTTTTCATACACCAATTTCTCTATATTCCAAAAAAGGCTTTGAAGAGTTGGTATCAATTGAATTCTCCAAATGTAAAATTATGCTCATGAAAACATTTTCGCTTCAGAATTAAGTCAAAAGAAACTTTTCCCCTTCAGAACTAAGATAAAAGAAAAACAAAACCAAAAATCCTTACCCTTAATTTTTAGTGATAGATAAATAGCCTAAAATATTTGCTTTGATTTTTTTTAAATTTAATGTGAAAGTTATCAAACTTACTTCAAAATGAGCAATGTAATTAACCTCCCATTACCATTATCCAGCTACAACATAATTTACATATGCCCAGTCTTGTTTTACCTATTCCCTCCTTTACTTTTCCTCCTCCCTCAACCAGAGAATTTTAATTTTTTGTATAAATTTTTAAAATTAATTTTTATATATGACAGTGGAATGCATTACAATTCATACATATGGAGCACAATTTTTCATATCTCTCGTTGTATACAAAGTATATTTACACCAATTCGTGCCTTCATACATGTACTTTGGATAATGATGTCCATCACATTCCCCCATCATTTCTAACCCTCTACCCCCTCTCTTTCCCCCCAATCCCTGTGCCCTATCTAGAGTTCGTCTATTCCTCCCATGCTCCCCCTCCCTACCCCACTATGAATCAGCCTCCTTATATCAGAGAAAACATTCAGCATTTGGTTTTTCAGGATTGGCTAACTTCACTTAGCACTATCTGCTCCAACTCCATCCATTTACCTGCAAATGCCATGATTTTATTCTCTTTTATTGCTGAGTAATATTCCATGGTGTATAAATGCCACATTTTTAAAAATTTATTCATCTACTGAAAAGCATCTAGGTTGGTTCCACAGTTTAGCTATTGTGAATTGTGAATGTGCTTCTATAAACATTGATGTGGCTGTTCCCTGTAGTACGCTGTTTTTAAGTCCTTTGGGTATAGACTGAGGAGAGGGATAGTTTGGTCAAATGGTGATTCCATTCCCAGTTTTTCAAGGACTCTCCATACTGCTTTCCATATTGGCTGCACCGATTTGCAGTCCACCAGCAGTATTTGAGTGTACTTTTTTCCCCACATCCTTGTCAACACTTATTGTTGTTTCTCCTCATAATAGCTGCCATTCTGACAGGAGTCAGATGAAATCTTAGTTTTGATTTGCATTTCTCTAATTGCTAGATATGTTGAACATTTTTTCATATATTTGTTGATTGATTGTATATCATATTCTAAAAGTTATCCAGTTCCTTGGCTCATTTATTGACTGGGTTATTTGGTTGTTTTTTTTTTTTTTTTTGGTGTTAAGTCTTTTGAGTTCTTTATATACCCTGGAGATTAGTGCTTTTTCTGATGTGCATGTGGTAAAAATTTGCTACCATTTTGTAGGCTCTTTCTTCACCTCATTGTTCCTGTTTCTGAGAAGAAGCTTTTCAATTTGAATCCATCCCATTTATTGATTCTTAGTTTTAATTCTTGCACTATAGGACTCTTATTAAAGAAGTTGGGGCCTAATCCAAGATGATGAAGATTAGACACAGGGTCTCTGGTTTAGTTCTATTAGACACAGAGTCTCTGGTTTAGTTCTTAAGTCTTTGATCCACTTTGAGTTGAGTTTTGTGCATAGTGAAAGATAGGGGTTTAATTTCATTTTGTTGCATATGGATTTCCAGTTTTCCCAGCACCATTTGTTGAAGAGACCCTCTTTTCTCTAATGCATGTTTTTGGCACCTTTGTCTAATATAAGATAATTGTAATTTTGTGGGTTAGTCTCTGTGTCCTCTATTCTGTACCATTGTTCTACCAATCTGTTTTGGTACCTATACCATGCTGTTTTTATTACTATTGCTCTGTAGTATAGTTTAAGGTCTGGTATAGTGATGCCACCTGCTTCACTCTTCCTGCTAAGGATTGCTTTAGCTATTCTGGGTCTTTTATTTTCCCAGATTAATTTCATGATTGCTTTTTCTATTTCTAAGATGAATGTCATTGGGATTTTGATTGGGATTGCTTTTGGTAATATGGTCATTTTGATAATATTAATTCTGCCTATCCAAGAGCAAGGTAGATCTTCCCATCTTCTAAGGTCTTCTTTGATTTTTTTTTCTTTAGAGTTCCGTAGTTTTCATTGTATAGATCTTTCACCTCTTTTGTTAAGTTGATCTCCAAGTATTTTATCTTTTTTGAGGCTATTGTAAATGAGGTAGTTTTCCTTTTTTCCCTTTCAGAGGATTTGTCACTGATATAGAGAAGTGCCTTTGATTTATGGGTGTTGATTTTATATTCTGCTACTTTGCTGAGTTTATTTACTTGTTCCAGAAGTTTTCTGGTGGAACATTTTGGGTCTTCTAGGTATAGAATCATATCGTCAGCAAATAGTGCTAGTTTAAGTTCTTCTTTTCCTATGTGTATTCCTTTAATTTCTTTCGTCTAATTGCTCTGGCCAGTGTTTCAAGAACTATGTTAAATAGAAGTGGTGAAAGAGGATATCCCTGTCTTGTTTCAGTTTTTAGAGGGAATGTCTTTAATTTTTCTCAATTTAGAATGATGTTGGCCTGGGGTTTAGCATAGATAGCCTTTATGATGTTGAGATATGTTCCTGTTATCCCTAATTTTTCTAGAGTTTTGAACATGAAAGGGTGCTGTATTTGTCAAATGCTTTTTCTGCATCTATTGAGATGATCATATGATTCCCCACCCAGAGAATTTTAAAGTAAATCTCAGACATCATATCATTTTGCCTTAAATACATCAGTACATATCTCTAGAGATTAGATTAGAACTCTTTTTTTTTTTGCATAAATGCAGTACCATTAGAACACCTTAATATCACCTAATATTCAGTATATATCCAAATTTTCCTGATGTCTCATAAATGCCTGTCAACAGTTTGTTAGTTCAAATCAGCATCAAAGCTGGGAATAGGAGCGCATGCCTGTAATCCCAGCAACTCGGGAGGCTGATCACGAGTTCAAAGCCAGTCTCAGCAAAAGCAAGGTGTTAAGCAAGTCACTGAGACCCTGTCTCGAAATAAAATACAGAATAGGGTTAGGGATGTGGTTTAGTAGCTGAGTGCCCCTGAGTTCATTCCCCATACCAAAAAAAAAAAAAAAAAAATCAGAACCAAAGAAGGTCCATTTTTGCATTTTATCCTTATGTCTCAAAAATTTCTTTCTTTTTTTTTTTAAAGAGAGAGAGAGAGAGAGAGAGAGAGATTTTTAATATTTATTTTTTAGCTTTTGGCAGACACAACATCTTTGTTTTGTATGTGGTGCTGAGGATCGAACCCCGGCCGCACGCATGCCAGGCGAGCGCGCTACTGCTTGAGCCACATCCCCAGCCCCCTCAAAAATTTCTTAGTCTGTAACTGTCTCCTATTCCCCAACTCTTTTTTGGGGGGGCTGTACTGGGGATCAAACCCAGGGTTTAGCACATCCCTACCCCTTTTTTAATTGTTGTTTATTTATCAAATAAACTGGGCCATCTGTCTCAGCTCTTGCATACCAGATCTGGTGACTGCAAATTGAATTTATGGATCTTAACATATATAGTATTTCAATTCACTTCCACCATTATTATTTGGGTGATCAAATGGTCAGTTCTTTGGCCCATGGGATGCCCTTTGGTTTGACTTCACAGTCTTTCTAACCTAACCCTAATAATATTCTTTGAAGGCTTATCTTGTGTATTTCCCACTCCAGATCTGAAACCAGCCATTTCTTTAAGGAGCCCTAGTTCTTACCACTGGAGAGTGGTATTTGTTTGATTAGAGGGAGTGGAACATTCCAGCGATGCTGCTGTTTTCCACTTGATGGAGTTTGTATGTTTTTATTATGTTTCCAGCATCCTCCTCTTCATTTCTTTTTAGACTGTGCTGTTTCACGTTGAAAAGTACAGATCACAACTGACCTGCTCTTTGTGGGAATGTGGTCAGGGTCCTAGGACTTCTGCTTGGTTAATTCCCCAAAAGCATAAGCTCTGTGGGACAGAACTCTGAGTCACAGCCAGGGCCAGCTGTTGTGGGCATGGTGTCAATCCCAGGGTCAAATGGGACATTGAAAGAGCATCTAGTCACCACTCTGCTTCCAGGCCAGATTTCATCAAAGCCAGAACAGGCATTGTCTGACTCACAAATTTGAAGTCTTCAGAGTTGGGTTCATGTTTAGGTGAGTAATTTGCTGTCTTCAATAATAAAACCACTATATAGTGGGGTATGATGGCACACCTATAATCCTATCAATCCCAAGGCTTGAGGCAGAATGATCACAAATTAAAGGCCACCCTCAGCAATGTAGTGAGACACTGTCTCAAAATAAAATTTAATAAAAGTGGAGCTAGGATGTAGCTCAGTGGTGGAGGGCTCCTGGGTTTATGCTCCATTGCCACTAAAACAACAACAAAAGCACTCTAGAAGCATTTAGAGAACCTGTATTCGTGAAGCTTAGTGAGAAGTATGAGAAATGATTTCAGGACTGTGTCGCCTTTTTTTTTTTTGTGGTGAAACCATAGCTTAACAAAAAGCACAGATGAATTACAAGTGCTTTCAGCTCACTGACATTCACTTTCTTCTTGACTGCTGAGCTGTACAAGAGCAGTAAGGAAAGGAGATATGCAAACTTGAATTTCAGCCTGGGAAACTTGAGCTAGTTGGAAGTACCTAGTCACCTTACTTGGTTTGGAATTTTTTGTTGTTGTTGCTGTTGTATATGTATATTTTTTGGAGGGGGAGATTTTGGCCCTCTTTAATTTCACAAAAATATAACATATCAAACCTATAGTACAAAAGGTAGCACCTTAACCAATGATATTTAGTCAAGGGATTATGCATTCCTCCTGGGTTCTAGCTTATCCACATTGGGTGTTTCCCTGGGTATAATGTTCCTGTCATAAACACTGCATTGCCCAACAAATACATATTACTAAACACAGAATGAAGCCAAATAACAATTTTATTTCCAGACTCAGTGTTAGTATCTAAGAAACTTAGGAGTATTCAGTAGTTTTCAAATCATTTCACTCATCAAGGTATCAGCTTGATTCACATGTGTGTGTACACACAGATGTGCATGCTCATGTGCAGTTTTTTCCTCTCTGCATCACAAAAATCCTGTCTGGTCAGGCTTACAAAACTGCAGTGGCAAGTCACATTCTCTTAAGGTTCCTCTGGTCATTGTTTTCACAGATACATGTCTTTGTGGTATTAAAGTACCAGAACCCATTCATTTTTTTCTTTCAGCTCCCACACATTCATCACGACCTTGAGGGTAGCTTCACATTCCATAGTGGCTATCAAATGTTAGGGTCAAGGTGAATACAGAGGAAATTAGTTGTATCACAGAGGAAAACAAGTGATGCATCTAGAAAAGGTGTAAATTTGAAATTTTGATTCATAGCTTAGAACCCTAAGGTATATACTTTTTATTTGATATTTTTTTTAGTTGTAGATGGACACAACTAAAACCATATTCCACATCTCAGGGTGGTACTAAGAATCCAACCCAGTGCCTCACATGTACTAGGCAAGCACTCTACCACTGAGCTATATATCTCCAGCTCCCTAAGGTATACATTTTACAAACCTGTCCATTCCCTAATCATGTGGAAAAAGTAAATATTGCTAAATAGGGAGCAAGGGAATTCTAGACTCTGTTGGAGGGGCAGGTACTGGGGATTGAACCCAGGGGCACTTAACTACTGATCACATTGCCAGTCCTTTTCATTTTGTTATTTCGAGACAGGGTCTTGCTAAGTTTCTGAGGCTTGTCTCAAACTGGCAATCCTCTTGCCTCAGCCTCCCAAATCGCTGGGATTATAACTGTGCACCACCATGCCCAGCCAGACTTTCTTTTAACTTAAAATAGTTGAGTAAATAAACAGTCGCGTCTAAAAGCCTACTACATGGAAGTGGGAGAAAGATAATAATAGTTTCTTATGTTGCTTAATTTTTGTAGTTTTCGAAGTAAGTTCATGTTCTATTTCACATGGGTTGATCCAGCTGCCAGATGTGTAGCCCAGATAGGTGTGTTGGAATCCCATTTTAATGATTCTGAGCTGAGTTCAGAAAGCTTAAGTGGCTCCTAGCAGAGCCAGTATTAGAATGCAAATATTAATAGGAATAATTCTTATCCTTGAGGAGCAATCTAGAGGCATATATACTGAAATGTGTCACTGGAAACATTTGACCTTTCCCTGTTGTTACAGAACAAGGGCCCACCAAGAAGCCAAAGCAGCCACAGAGGTCCTCTTCTACCATTTCTTGTACTCTCACTGGAAAGATTTCAGACGTGTTACTCTGAGTAGGCATGTATTTATTAGAAGGGATAGGAAAAGCGGGGAGAGAAACACTCTTAAGGAAGAGAATGGGTCCTCTCAGAGAGGTAGGGCATGACTTTCCTGCCCTCCTGTTTTATTGGGGGTCTCAGGGAAGTTTCCAGAGAGTCCTGCCCCAAGACTACCTCTTGACTTCTGACAACAGGATTGGGTCAGACTTCAAAGGCCCCTTTGTGCATGGTATTGCCCCGTGGAAGGAAGATTTTACTATTGTAATGACATGCTAAAGATCTAGGGCAACTCTGGGTCACTTTGGCCTACATTGGCCCATTCTAGTTGAAACTTGTTCTTATAGATTTATGTGATTGGGGGGAATTATCCTGTCACCCTGAGATGTGGAATATGATCTATGTAAAGGACACAGCAGTCCCATCTCCCCACCCCTCTGCTTCAGGGTAATCTGTACTCTTTTTGTCAGCAGGGAGGAGCCTTTCAGGTAATAGATTATTCTTGAGAAACATAACATATCCCATTGACATAAGCCAGGCAGGGCTGCAAGTAAATTGTTTTTGGAGACAGAGCATGTGGAGGCCAGTACAGTAGGTCCAGTTCATAGAATGATCCCCTTAATCATATGTTCCACATTACTCACATCTATTACCTGTCACCCATGACCAGTTTCCTGCCAGGCTCTCAGGGGACCACAAAGGACCTTGCTAAGGTAGTTTGACCTCAGCTTCTCACTGCCATGTTACTATCTCTGAGTTGATACTACTCTAGCTTTGCCCTTCATTTTGCTAATTGATGTTGACATATTTTATTTTGTTTTCAACTTCCATTTGTTAGTTAATTTTTGGTATTTCCTATTTTTTAATTTGTTTCAGTCAAAAGTTTACATCACTGAATATAGTTGTGATACATTTAAAATTCTTACTTGGGGTTTCCGTTGATTATTCTTTTTACTTGAGAATGGATCATCTTTTATTGATTCTTTTCCATTTTCCTTTTTTATTAACAAAAATTATATATATTTATTGTATATAACATGATGTTTTGAAATATGTATACATTGTGGAATGGCTGAATCGAGTTAATTACCGTATGTATTACATGACATACTTAACGATTTTTTTTTGTGGTGAGAACAATTATAATCTACTCTTAAAACTTTCACATGTACAATACATTGTTGTTAACTATAGACATCATGTTGTACAAAAGTTCTTCTAGAACTTCCTATCTCACTGAAATTTTATACCTTTGACCATTTCTCCCCAGCCACTCCCTAAACACCACCTCATCTCTCAGTTCCTGGTAACCACCATTCTCCTCTCATTGAATTTAATCCTTTTAGATTCTACATATAAGGGAAAGCATGTAATTATTTGTCTTTCTGTGTTTGGCTTATTTTACTTAACATAGTGTTCTCCCAGGTTCATCCATGTTGTTCCAAATAACACACTTTCCTTCCTTGTAAAGGATTATCAGTATGCTTTTATGTACATACACCATATTTTCTTTATCCATTCACCTGTCAGTTGACATTTAGCTGGATTACATATATTGACTACAGTGAATAGTGCTGCACATGGATGTGCAGATATCTCCTGGACATACTGATTTCATATCCTTTGGTTATATGCTCAGTAATAAGATTGCTGAATCATATTGTAGTTCTATTTTTAAGTTTTTTGGGAACCTCCATACTGTTTTCCATGATGATTGGACTAATTTACATTTCTAACAGTAGAGTATACGAGTTCTCTTTTCTCCACATTCTTGCCAACATTTGTTATCTTTCATTTTTTTTCATGATGACCATTATAACAGATATTAGAATGGGGGAATATCTCATTGTGGTTTTAATTTTCACTTCCCTGATGATTAGTGATGTTAAGCAGTTTTTCATAAGCTTTATGTCATCATTAAAGAAATGTTTATTCAATTCTTTTTTCCATTTTTTAATGGGATTTTTGTTTGTTTGCTATTCAGTGGTTTTAGTTCTCTTTTGGATATTAATATTTTGCCAGATATAATTCACATATGTTTTTCATCCATTCTGTAAGTTGTCTCTTCATTGTTGATTGTTTTCTTTGTTGTGCAGAAGCTTTTTAGTTTAAAGACATCTTATTTGACTATTTCTGCTTTTGTTGTTGTGGTCTTGGACCGTATCTATAAAAGCATTACCTAGAATAATATCATGGAGCTTTCTATGTTTTCTTCCAGTACTTTTATAGCTTCAGGGCTTAGGTTGAAATCTATTTTGAGTTTGTTTTTGTATATGGTATGAGATAAGGGATTCAGAGTTTATCATTTTTATCTAAAAGATGGTTAGATCTGGTAGAACCTCCCAGTTCTTCTTATCATGATTTTGGATTGTATTCTGGACAATGTTGTGCTACGAAGACTCTGGATTTTGTTATAATCCTTCAAAGAGAATTAGTGCTTTTGCCTTAGTGGTCAGTTAATTTGACTAGATCCAGACTGCAAACTCTCTTGAGCAGACACTCAAATATCACTTCAGTTCTTTTCTGTTTATTAAGGTTAACTTGCATGTACCCTACACATGCAAATTTCAATAGTCAGCTAAAGTAGAAGACTAGAATTTAGGATTTCCCCTCTTTAGCTTTCTCCTTTCTGGGATTCTCTTTTAATGTTACAGTGTCTATAGAACTTCTTCTGATCAACCACCTATGTATTGGGAATTTCCATGGTCTCCTCCTCAGTTTCAATTAATTTGCTAGAATGCCTCACAGAACACACAGAAATGTTTTAATTATGTTTTCCCATAAGTTACAAAGGATATTACAAGGATACTGATGAATAGCCAGATGGAAGAGATGCATAGGACCAGTCTTGTGGGAAGGGGCATGGAGCTCCTACATCCTCTCCCTCCAATCATGGCTTAATCCTTCCCTGTGACCAGCCCCCATCCTGAAGCTATCTAGGAGCCATTAACCACCAGTCAGCTCATTAGCATACAAAAGACATTCTTATCACTTTAGAGATTCCAAGAATTTTAATAACTGTGTACTAGGAGGAAATGGGAGGATGACCAAACATGTATTTCACAATATCACAGACACTGACTTTGGCCATTTCTCAAGCTAAAAGTCACTAAAAATAAGAACCTGGTGCCACCCTTTCCTCCAAGATTTATCCATTCTTTCCTCCACCCTCTCTTTCTACCATCCTGTGAACCAAAAAGCTCTCAGACCATTGATGGGGGTGTTGGGGAGAGTGCAGAGTTTATCATTTTTATCTAAGGGTTGGTTGGATATGGGGGACCTTACAGAGCCATACAGGAAACAATATTTGTTGCATTATGCCTTTCTGTGTAAAGTTTTGTTTGCAGAAAGGGTACTCAAGCTTGGAAAACAAAAACAAAATTTAAAAAGTCTCTATACTTGGACAGCTTCCAACCAAGTTTTAAATCCTCTAACATCATTCTCAGAGACCTACATGTCCAGCCTCTGTTGTGAGCACCCTCAGCAATAGAGCCCTTCCTCTTTTTCCTCTGTGGTTTCTCTCTTCCCACCTTAGCTTCCCAAGGTCCATCAAAGGATCTTTGTCCAAGTCTCCTCAGTGACAGGATTTTAGCAAAGCTTCTTGGAAGGAAAAGCTTATCTAATTTCCTCTGCTAAGTGTTGCTTTTCTCTGATTGACATTTCAGATGGATGTTTGTGTGTGTGTGGAAGAGAGAGATAAAAGGAAGAAATGCACAGCTCAGCCTTTATTTTGACTTCTGGTTGCTATTGTAGTAACTCTGGTTGGCCTGGCATGTGCCTTGAGGCATGTAGCATTCTAGAGAAAAGCCAAGGTACTTGCCTGATGTGAATGGCTGAGAACATACTGCTGTACTGACCTCCTCAAGAAGGAGGCAGGATGATGACTAAGGTGATAGATATCTCATGGTTTTATGAGGAGATAACCTGAAGGACTATGGTTAGGACCCAGATATACATGAGAGGTTTGGGCATCCTACTATGTAAGCAAACTAAATATAGAAGAGGATAACTACAGTCACATGGATAATAGTCTTAGAATTGGGAGTCCTGGGTCAATGTGTTGCATGCTCTATAGTGTTTAAGAATTCTCCTTCACTTTCCATGTGGATTTTTCAATTAGCAGTTGATTTTACAGGATGGCACAAACTAACTGGTGAAAATGTGTACGTGAAAGCATATGGAGGAAAGAATATTCATAGAAGCTGATTGTGTGATTTATGTATGTAGACAGAAGGTAGTACAGGAGATAATACTGTTAGATTCCTTCATGTCAGGGACTCAGCCTTTCTGAAAGTATATCGTCCACCTGAGTTCCATTGGGGCACAGAGTTTTAAAAGTGTTAGCTTCTATCAAAACAGAACATGACACAATATTTTGAGTTACCTTATTCTCTAATATAAAACCTATTATTTATCTGGGCATGAACTGATCTTTACCACCCCCTCTGCTAGGAAGAAAACAACAAACAAAAGCAAAATGTATTCTTTACATGCCTTTTTAGTTCATTCATTTTTCAAATTTTTATTTTTCAGAGTCACAAGCAACAAATGCTACTGTGAATCCCCGGTCATTTTTTCTCAGGAATTCCAATGATAGATTTGAAATCTTCCCATTGGGAGAGGATGAAGAGAAAAATGAAAGTGCATTAACGGAAGACAGATTCGTCTCCCTCAATAAAAGCAGTCCTCTTCAAAAACCACCCCCTGTGTTCATCTCGAAAGATGCCTCAGGATACCTGACCAGCCCCTGGCTGACTCTCTTTATCCCTTCTGTTTACACCTGCGTGTTCATCATCAGCCTTCCCCTGAACATCATGGCTATCGCTGTGTTCATCCTGAAGATGAAGATCAAGAAGCCAGCTGTGGTGTATATGTTACACCTGGCCACAGCAGATGTGCTGTTTGTGTCCGTGCTGCCCTTTAAGATCAGCTATTACTTTTCGGGCAGCGACTGGAAATTCGGGTCTGAAATGTGTCGCTTTGCCACTGCAGCGTTTTACTGTAACATGTACGCCTCCATCATGCTCATGACGGTCATAAGCATTGACCGGTTCCTGGCTGTGGTGTATCCCATCCAGTCCCTCTCCTGGCGCACTCTGGGAAGGGCTTCCTTCACTTGTCTGGCCATCTGGGCTATGGCCATCGCAGGGGTGGTGCCTCTCCTCCTCAAGGAGCAGACCACCCAGGTCCCGGGACTCAACATCACCACCTGTCACGATGTGCTCAATGAAACCCTGCTCGAAGGCTTTTACGCCTATTACTTCTCAGCCTTCTCGGCTGTCTTCTTTTTTGTGCCGTTGATCATTTCTACAGTCTGCTATGTGTCGATCATCCGATGTCTTAGCTCTTCAGCTGTGGCCAACCGGAGCAAGAAGTCTCGGGCTTTGTTCTTGTCTGCTGCTGTCTTCTGCATCTTCATTCTCTGCTTTGGACCCACAAATGTCCTCCTGATTATGCATTACTTATTCCTCTCTCATAACCCCGCCACAGAGGCTGCCTATTTTGCTTATCTCCTCTGTGTCTGTGTCAGCAGCGTGAGCTGTTGCATTGATCCCTTGATCTACTACTATGCTTCCTCTGAGTGCCAGAGGCACCTCTATGGTATCTTATGCTGTAAAGAAAGTTCTGACCCCAACAGTTACAACAGCAGTGGTCAATTGATGGCAAGTAAAATGGATACGTGCTCTAGTCACCTGAATAATAGCATATACAAAAAGCTGTTAACTTAGGAAAAGGAACTGCTGGAAATCGGTGTGAAATGTGTTGCTTTGCCACTACAACATTTTACAGTAATAGATGTATGCCTCCATCATGCTCATGACAATTATAAACATTGACTTAAAAAGAGAAGGTTAAAAAGTAGATAACCTGGGGATTCTGTTAGTCCCTTGAAAAACTACTTCACCGTCTAAAACAACCAATGTATGATTTGCATGTCTGCTTCCTAAGAGAGCCATCAAGCATATATGTTGTTTAATTGTCAGAAAAGGTAACAGGAAGAGAAAACAGTATTACTTCAAGGGAGTATTGCCTGCCAGTGCTACAATTACTGAATGTCACTTTTTGATATATCTAGGTGACTTATATGTGTACATATATGCACAAATACATATTATTTGCAGTGCAGTATGAAATAGGCACTTGGAAACTCACATTTTCTTCCCAGCAATTATGGAAATAATCTCTGACTTAATATGCAAAACATCTAGGTTGGTATACTTTAGCCCTGGACATCTAAAGATATCCATCAATAGTAAGGAATTCCATAGTTTGGACTTCACAACTTTTGCAAATAAGTGCATTTTGAAATTGTTGGGAAACAATATGTAAGTCATGGAAGGATAAAGTTTGGTATTATCTCTGTGTAGAAAAGTTTACTATTTTTCATTTCAAATGTATCAAAGTTTGAATTCTTGTCGAAAATTATCAAAAAAGATGAAAAGCCCATTTTGATATGGGTAGCATTTTTGATGTTTTATACACAGGCTATGTGAACCAAAATGAGCATAAATCCCACTAGTGAGTAAACTGCCTTTTATGCAGTCCACCCTGAGAGCTGCACATGTCCACCCCATGGAGGACACCAAGCAGCAGAAAATGGCAGAGCTGCACATTGGCCAGAAATCTCCAGATAAGCCTCCCAGAGAGCAGAAACTGGAGACCACCACACTCCATTTTCCTGGGGCACTCCCAAGGGTTAGCTGTGAACTGATCGCATCTATAGGAAATCCGCAAAGCAGGATGGACATCCTGGGAGGTAGTAACTATGAAAGGTTTTTCTGCCCCTTTTAGGAACAGAGAAGGAAGGCATGCTCATGTCAAGTAGATGTCCTGCAAGGTTGGCTCTCATACAGAAGCACCTAGGCACTCTGATAGGTACCAGGCCTACAGAATATATAAGACTAAGATCTTGCTCAGAAAAGCAATGCAGAAGGCACATAGCTAGATTGTGATATGCATGTAATAAATATGTCCTATATAAAGAAGTGTTGTTAATCAGATGTCAACAAGCATTTCACACAAGCAAACCTATCATCTAAAGATCTTTGAACATTTGGGTTTCTACTTCCTGTGATTACAATTTAAGATGAAAACACAGGAAGTGTATGTTTCTTAAATAAGTCACTCTACATTAATTTGATACTATTTATTTATAAATATTTTGTTTAGTAAGATCTTAAGTCAACTTTCTCTCTCTCTCTCTCTCTCTCTCTCTCTCTCTCTCTCTCTCTCTCTCTTTGTCACACACAAACAAACACACACACACACACACACATTTTTTGTTCTTGTTTTCTAATGGAAATGGGGATTGAACCCAGAGCCTTGTGCTTGCTAGGCAAGTACTCTGCCACTGACCTACATCCCCAGCCCTTTATTTAAATTTTATTTTGAGACTAGGTCTCACTAACTTGCCCAGGCTGGCCTCAAATTTTTGGTACTCCTGCCTCAGCCTCCTGAGTAGCTGGGTATTTATAGGCATGTGCTATCACACCAGGCTTCAAATAAACTTTTCTTTTAAGAATAATTTATGTTCATCTAGTTAGGAAGAAAATGGAATTGACATTGAAATCTAGGAAAATTTTTCTATATTTTCCATTCACTTTCCTTAAGAATTAAGGGACTGTTTAAAAAGCATTTTTAAAAAATCCATCATAATTGAGAACATAGAAAGTCTTTTGTGGGTTAGACAAAGTAATTTGAAAATTAGGTTAAAATATATCTTATTTTTCCTGATTTTAAAAAAAATGATATTTTAAACAAAAAAAAAAAAAGTGGAAAAATGGAAAAGTTTGGACTTCACAACTATTTAAATGAGCAAAGTAGGGACTGGGGTATAGCTCAGTTGGTAGAGTGCTTGCCTTGCATGCACAAAGGCCCTGGGTTCAATTCCCAGCACCACAAAAAATAAATAAATAAATAAATAAAAAACATAATAAAAGAGTAAAATATTTCCAAATATCATAGAATAATTTACAGAAGAGTAATATAACTGTATTTTAAGTAGAAGTTAGTACTTATTTTGTTAACTAGTTACTATATTCACTTTTTAAAGTAGTAGATTATCTTGTTTATTCAGCCTATACATATTAAAATGCCTCTGACTTAATATGATTATCATTATTGTATTATATTATTTCAGTTTTTATGTTCACTCTCTTTTTTAAAAAAACATTATGTAACCTGTATTAATAAACATGAAAATTTTTGCTTGATAGCTGTTTGGAATAGTTTATTATGTCTTTTGGGTCCTGGCCAGATGGCACACTTGAAAGGTTTAACTGAGGAGTGTTTAGTGAAGAGGTGATTTGCAGAGGAATGGGCAGGGTTAAGGAAACCTACAGGGGTTGGTGAAGTCCCCAGAGACTAGTAGTTAGGGAAAGCTGTTACTTCCCCAAGCCCCCGGGGATAGAGGCAGGAATACACTGACCCCTTCTCTGTGACCCTCTGATCTCTTCCTGGTGCTTCCCATTGCTCCTCTCCTATTAACCTCACAGTGTGAAATTTAGGGAACCAGGGGTACATAATCCATAAAGATCAGCTTCTTTGGACATGGAGAATGGAGTTAGTAAATCAAGTTGAGATTTAAAAATTTTAAAAAATATAAAGATACAGCATGATTTCTACCAAAGACACTGGGCAATAAGCTTTCTATTTGTTTTATTCTTTTTTAGGAAATTTCAAGGTTAGATCATTAAAATATACTCAGATTCCTGGCTTATAAGCATTAAGGTTAATGTCTACTGTCATTTCCTAGTGAGAAACAAACATCAGAGCAGGGAGGACACTGGTAGGGGGACTGTGCTGCCCCTTTGCCCTGAGTGACAATCCTGGGCTGTTGAATGCTGCCTGGGTCCCTCAACCTCTGAGAGTTGAAAAATCAATAAAAAGTTTCTAGTGAAGTATTTTTGGATTCATACTCAATGAAAAAAATTATTTCAAAGCCAGGCATGGTGGTGCACGCCTGTAATCCCAGAGGCTCAGGAGGCTGAGGCAGGAGGATTATGAGTTCAAACCCAGCCTCAGCAATTTAGCAAGGCACTAAGCAACACATGGAGACCCTGTCTCTAAATAAAATATAAAATAGGGTGGGGATGTGGCTCATGGTTGAGTGAGTTCAATCCCCAATAAAAAAAAAAAGGGAAAAAAATTATTTCAACTAAGTTATGGTAACATGACCTTTTAAAGTTTCTGAGTCCATAGAAATATTAAATGAAGTCAGATGGTCTCAGCTCATGACCACCAGAAATAGGATCCTCTCTCTCACCAGAAAGTGACCTTTATACTCTTCTGTTATTTTTTTCCCCAAGATACAGTTGAGTTCAGAAAACACAGTTGAATTTTATTAACACAAAAGTGTTTTTTTTCCACCAAGTCAAAAATAGTATTTTTGAGGAAATGGAATACTTGGCTGTTGAATATACAGTTGGAAAATTTTAGATTATATTTCCAGATTTAAGAAATTAAGAAAACAGCATGTTCTTGGTTTTCAGAAGCAAGTGGAAAATGTTAGGCAGTGTTTATGAACCAGCTTTTTAAGTGTCTGAGTGCATGGAGAAACAATCAACCATAGGATAAATAAGGCCAATTGTGTTCGATGAAGGAGGTGTGGTTAAGTGAACTGCAATTTCAGGAAAGAAGAGAAATGCCCTAATGCAGTAATCTCAGAGTCAGGAGATCCATGAGATCAAAACTATCTTAACACACTAAGACCTTATTCATCTCTTTTGGTCTGATGTTTTCACAGAAGTACAGTTGAGTTTTCCAGAGATTACATGATGTGATAATGCAACAAGTTAAACACAGTGTTATGGTTTAGTTATTAGGTATTCCCCAAAAACTCATGAGTGAGACAATGCAAGGAGGTTGAGGTAAAATGATTGGGTTATGACAGCCTCAATAGGGATTAACTGAGTGGCGACTATAGGCAGGTAGGTGTGGCTGAAGGAGGCGGGTTATTGGGGGACATGGTAAGATTTGTCTCTTTGCTTCCTGGTGCCATGCTCCCAGCTGCTCCACCGTACTCTCCCGTCATGATGTCCTGACTCACCTCGGGCTCCAAAGAATAGAGTCAGCTGTCAGATAAAGACCTCTGAAACTGTGTATCCCAAAATAAACTTTTCCTCCTCTAAAATTGTTCTTGTCAGGTCTTTTGATCATGGCAACAAAAAAAAAGCTGACTGAAGCATGCAGAAATAGATATTAAAATCTGTCTTCTATTAAGTCAGTCCTTAAAGACACCGCAAAAATATAAACAATGTGAATCTTCTCATTAAATTATTGTTTGGAAAAAAAAAAAGTATGTTTAAGTTACAATATTTAGCTGGGCCTGGTGGCACATACCTATAATCTCAGTGGCTCAGGAGGCTAAGGCAGGAGGATCACAAGTTCAAAGCCAGCCTCCGCAACTTATCAAGACTCTCTTAAAATAAAAAAATAAAAAATAAAAAATTTTAAAAAAGGGGCTGAGAATGTGGCTTAGTGGTTAGGTGCTCCTGGGTTCAATCCCTGGTTCCAAAAATAAGAAATAAAATAAAATACAATATTTATGTTCACATGTAATGGCTTTATTATTATTTTTAACTGAATGTCTTTAAAAGTTCTTTATTTTAATGTTTAACATAGAAAATATCATTAGATAAGTTCTGAGGTGTTCAGGTAAACTGGATCTCCATGAAAAGAAAAAAAAAAGTCCTGATTTGTAGGATTTGTCACTTTCAGTGGTATAAATACTCGTTACATTGCCAGTTTCAAGCTTCCAACAGTCTAATACTTGACCTAAAATTTTCCTGAATAATGAATTCTTATGAGTGGGTACAAGCTGATACCAGCACACCATTGAATATAACCCACATAAACAAAGTTCTTTGTGGTCCTCAATAATTCCAGTTGTATTAAAGTATTCTGAACCAAAGAAGCTTGAGAACAATTGTTCTTACACAAGATTTTCACTTTATTGACTTAAAGGACACAGAAAAAAAAAATGGTAATTAAGATAAAGCAAAGTGGAATGAACAGCTCATGGCTGCTAGCTACCATATTGGCTTTCTGGCTGTCCCACATCTGTGTCTTAAAACAATAAAAACTAATTCAATTCACCAAGTATTGTGGGGCCGCCAATTGGGAAATTCAATGTGAGGTCTGGTTTTCAACCAGTTGCTGTCTAAAGGGAAGAGAGAGGCTTTTGCTGAGCACGATTTTGGCCAGCAGGCCAAGAGGCTGTTCAAAACCGCAGAAGATTTTACCTGTGAAGGCAGCCCTAGAAAATGAAGATTAGTCTGAGTTTGTAGTCATGGGGATTGTTGACTGCACACTGGTTTTCTGGAAACACGTGGAAAACCAGAGGTCAGATTCAGCAGTGTCTTGGAATTCAGCATGTATGGTTCCTACCCAGGTGGCCCTGTGTTTGTTCCTCACTTCAGGAAATGACTCATAAGCAGTAGAGAGATTACTTTTGAAAACTGCATCCATAGTAGCGTGAAGACGTGTGGTGGGGAAAGGGCCAGCCTGGCTGTTCTGTTCATTTTAATGACCTCATTGCTGGATCTGTTTACTGTGCTGCTATGTGACCCATTCAGGGAGGTAAGAACACCACAAAGGGGACGTCTGCAGATACTGAGATGCATTTGTGGGCAAGAGCCCTATTGTTTTTTGTGTGTTTTTGCTTTATTTCTTATCCTGAGATACCTAGTTGCTCTTGAAGCAAGCCGAGACAATTCCCTCCCCCATAAGACAAAATACATTCATGTCCATTAAGATCTTTGATTTTTAATCATAATACATAATATTTAGCTTAAAAGCATGAGATTTGAGGACTTTAGATTTAGAAAAAGTTTATAGCTTTTACAAAGACGTTTTAGGAACTTAAGTCAGTTATGAACTCTAGCTACACAAAGAATCAGTAGAGAGCTTCCCAAAGTCCAAAGTTCAAACCCATACTCAACCAACAAGGTAAAATGTTTGAGAATAGGGCTTGAGCATTGATATTATTTGCAGACTCCTCAAAGGGATTCTAATGTGTAAACCAGGGTTGAGACCACTGCTTTAAGAAAGTGCTTCTCAAATTTAACCTGAGTACAAATCATCTGGATCTCTTCTTAAACAGCAGACTTCACCCAGAAGGTCTAGGGTGAGGTCTGTATCTCAAATGACTTCCCAGGGAAGGTTGAAGTTGCTTACCCTTGGACCATACTTAGAGTAGCAGGGCCCAAAGAGGTTTAAAGTGGTCCAGGCACCCAGAAAATTGAATCCTCATATCCTTAATCTCATTTTTTTAGAATTATTTTTAATTCTGATAAATTTGGGGCAATTTTTAATATAGTGATAGCACACAGCCTTAATCCAAATTTGTTTTAGGTAATAACTATCTTGCTATAAGCCTTTTTCTTCTTAGTTTTTTTTCCCCCCCTAGGGGAGAAGATAGCTTAAAAGGCTCTAATCTCAGACAGAAAACCATTTACAGACACTGGGGTTTAGAATGGTGACTCCCGCTTTTTTAAAGATAGTGTCCAACAGATAGCAGTAGAGTCTGATTACCGGAAAGCAGATGTGGATATGTTTCCCATCTCTGGATCTGGTTGAAAAATGGTGACATCAGGGACAGGCAAGGGGTGCATCAAGAGCATCAGTCTTGAGGGTGCTAGAATGAGGAGCTTTGCAAACCCTGAAGAAAATGAGTCAGCCCAGGGATCACCATCAGCGGATCAGTGACTCCAGGGAAAAACAAAGATTTCAGAAATTAACTCTGAGAGTACATATTTGCAGCATGTACAATAAACCCGCGGTAAGTTCTTCATTGTAGAAGCCCTGTTACAAGTTGATGAAAAAACTACTAGAGGTGAAAGAGAAACTAAAATTACTAGTCAACAGATGGAAAAATGTACTTCAACAATAATCAAATAGCTAAAGTTTGAAACAGGATATCACTGGCTCCTATCTAATCAGCAATGATTTTTTCCTATGATGGTTATAAACAGCTCTCTAATAAATATTAGAGAAGGAATGAAGAAAAGAAGGAATATAATATAAATACAAGCAAGGGTGATGTAATGTTGGTGAGCATGCTTTAGGAAAGCAATTTGACAAAACAACATCATCTTTAATAATATTCTTAACATCTGACCCAGATGTATGACTTCTGGGAATTCTCAATGAATGACTATAAGTAATACCACCATCAAGAAAGTAATGTTAACCAGTTGTTAATAACAACCTTATTTGCATAGTAACAAGAGTCTGGAAACCCTCCAGATACCTAATCCTAAGGGACTTCTCCCAAGATATTACACCCATTAAAAATGACATGTATTTAAGATACAAAAGACACAGAGAAGTAATTATAATGTGTAGTTTTTAGCTTGGCACAGTGGAACATGCCTGTAATCCAGTGGCTTGGGAGGCTGAGACAGGAGGATTGAGAGTTCAAAGCCAGCCTCAGCAAAATTGAGGTCTCTTAAACAAGTCATTGAGACCCTGTCTCTAAATCAAATACAAAATAGGGCTGGGTATATGGCTCAGTGGTCGAGTGCCCCTGAGTTCAATCCCCGGTACTGTCCCCCACCAATTTAATTTTTAAAAAGTAAGATGCAGACTGAGGCAGGAGAATTGCAAGTTCAAAACCAGCCTGTTCAACTTAGTGAGACCCTATCTCAAAATGAAAAATAAAAAGGGCTGGGAATGTGGCTTAGTGGTTATATATGTATAACTTGTATTTAGTATAAATTCCAACCAATTTGGAAGTAAAATAGATCAAAGGCTAATGAGAAAATACCAAGACATTTAAACTTGTGTTTGGAGGCCGGGCTATTTTTTTTTTCTCCATTTGTGTGTTTCCCACCTCTTTCCTGAATATATGATATTTCCCAAACCAAAAAACCAACCAACCACCACCACCACCAACAACAACAACAACAACAACAAAAACAAAAACCCATATTAAAATAAACTCAATTAAATCTGAATTTTACGCAATTAAAAACAAACCCTCTGAGCATCTACTAGGCATAACTAGTATTTTGTACCTCATTATGTTAGATATAAGAGTTAGAAAATGCTATAAACTACAAGGATTTTTTTCAAATCTATCTTGTGGAACCTTGGCATTCTCAAAAACAATAACAAAAATGTCTTTAGCTAGACCCTGAAGCCAGAAATGTCTCTATTTGTCCCCAACAGCTACCAGAATATTCAAAGAACAGTTTTCAGTCAACATATGTAACCAGAACTTGACTGTTTTACTTTGATAAATTTCATACTTATGCCAAAGGGCTACTCATTTATTTTCTTCTGGAATTCTTCTTTCCTCATCAAGCAGTAAATATTATTTTCTCAAATCAAAATAAAAACTTTATTTTGACTGATTTCATTGCATAATTATGTTAGTACATTTGTATGTGTATGTGTTGCTGAGGATGGAATCCAAGGGTACTCTAACACTGAGCTACACCCCCAGACCTTTTTGTTTTAGACAGGTTCTCTGTAAGTTTTCCAGGCAGGTTGGCCTCAAACTCATGATCCTCCCACCTCAGCTTCCAGAGTAGCTGGAATTACAGATGTGAGCCTCCACCACATTCCTGGTTTTAGTACCCTTATTCTTAAAATTAGTTTATGTGTGTTTGAAAAATCTGATTAATTCTTCCACAAGTTCTTTTTAAAATATACTGATCTTCTGCATTCTTTGACCCATGTTTTTGGGGTTCTGAATGTCACTTACTCCTTTTTTTTTCTTTCTTTCTTTTTTTAGGTACTGGAGATTTAACTCAGGGGTACTTTACCCTGAACTACATCCCCAGCCATGTCTCTCTCTCTCTCTCTCTCTCTCTCTCTCTCTCTCTCTCTCTCTCTCTTTCTCTCTCCAGGGATTGAATCCAGGGCAGCCGTTTTTATTATTATTTTTTTTTATTTTGAGACAGGATCTCACTAAATTGCTGAGGGCCTCATTATGTTGCTGAGGCTGTCTTCAAACCTGCAATTCTCCTATCTCAGCCTCCTGATTTGCAGGGATTACAGGCATGCCCCCATTGCACCCAGTTCCTTTTCTTATAGTTACCAAATTAAATGGCCTTCTACTTGGTGAGAAAGAGTCAAACACCCACAGTCTCATGGTTTCTATACAACAAAGGCAGTTTGAGAAGTTGATAGAACCACTCCACAGTGATTACTCTGAGTTCTCCTACAAACGGAGTCCATTTGAGTTGCTAGTTATAATGCATATTTCTGAGCACCACCTCTGACCTAAAATCAGAATCTCTGATACAGTACTGGACCATTTACTTTTTTTTTAAAGAAGCCAAGGATGATTTTATGCAGCCCAAACTTTGAGAACCAAGGATTCGGTGTTTAAGAAATCTCTGCTAGCAAATTTTGTAGACAACAAGAGGAAAACCACAATTTACAAGAACTGATCTATAGATTCCTGTCTATCTGTAAAGTTATTGCAGTATTAATATATGGCCCCAAATATCCAACTGTATCCACTGAAAAATTTAGTCTTACAAATAATTGTCTCTTTTTCCCTGCTTTGATCTCTCCTCTGGAGATACAAGTCAATGCACTAAATATGTGTAAGATTATATTGTATTTTTCTGAATGGGTAACACTCATATGGTTCATATATCAAAAGAACAAAAGGATGAGCCAAGCGTGGTGGTGCATGCCTGTAATTCCAGTAACTTGGGAGGCTGAAGCAGGAGGATCACAAGTCCAAAGCCAGCCTCAGCAACTTAGTGAGGCCCTGTCTAAAAATAAAAATAAAAAGGGCTGGGGCTGTAGCTCAGTGATAGAGTGTCCCTGCATTCAATACTGGTGACAAACAAAACAAAACGGAAGGAACAAGGGATATACAGTGAAAATTTTACTCACACCCCTGTCATCTCCTCAGAGACAACCACAGCTAACATTTTGAGTCTGGCATTGGATTTAATTTTAAAATAATCTGAAAACTCATAATTACTTTTGGAGAAAAATGGAGAGTAAAAATCTGTCATTTTACCTTTTCATTTTATTTTTGGGTTTTAAAATCTCCTTTTGACATATAGACATCAGAAAGATATTGCTATGTAACAAGCCACACAAAACCACAGAGGTATATAACAAGCATTCATTGCTAGATGAATGGGGGTAGTCAGCTAGATGGTCCTGCTAGCACATCTGGAGATCCATGAGCTGATTTAGGAAGGCTTCAACTGGGATGACTGGAGTGACTCACCTCAGCTCCTCATATCTCTCATCTACAAGCATGCCAATCTCAGCACATTCTAGCAGAGATGGCAGAGAAAGATAAGAGGAAACACCTCGAGATGTGCAATTGGAACAACCATGTCCCCACTACACATTCAGTTAGCCAAAGCAAGACACAGGACATCCCAGATTCAGAAGGATGGAAATAGACATTGCTTCTTTGATGACAGGAATTTCAAACTCAAGTGGCAAATCCATGGACATAGGGAGATGAAGAATTAAGGTTACTGATGAAATCTACTATATATAATGACTGGAAATGCATAACAATAACAATATTTGGCTTAGTGTCCAAGTATTATATTTTTATAAACAAACAATCATGGCTTCTGATATTTTAGTTGTTTAAATATTTTTTTTAACATCAACAGAAAGGTTGTGAAAGCATCTCAAAGACTTTGGACCTGGGCTTAGTACAGTCAGTATGCACCTTACTGTCACATGTGAAACAAGAAAAGGTAAGTACTGACCCCAGGGGACTATTTGAAGAAGCAGAAATACAATTCAAGTGCCATCAAGGAAGAGTAGCACATTAATAGAAGATTTGCTCTTAAATATCTGACTTCCTCCAACAGGGAGCGGATGTACTGACAACCCACTCCTGGAAAAACAGTGCAGTTTTTACCCTTCAGTGTCAACATGTTTGAGGGAATTATTTTTAGTGTTTTAGTGCTGATTAAAATCTCTGGCTTTTTAAAATCAGAATAGTCATGCTTGCAACATGACCCTTGGGAAAGGTCTATGAAACAAATGTCAGAGGTGATACTGGTTTCTTTTTCCTATTTAACTTAATTTCAATTGCTATTTTGTTTATATTAATAAATTAACTTTGTTTCTTAAGATAGTACTGCCTCAGATGCTATCAGTAGCCTTATCCTGATTTTTTAAAATAACTTTTTAACTATAATTTTTCAAGAGCTTTAATATGCATATGGAATTACTTAGACAATAACATTTCTTGACTCAACCACATTTAGTCCTACTGACTGGTAAGCAGTAACTGGAAAAATAGAGCACTTCTTTCTGATTGGAGATGAGAGGTAAGACTTTATAACATTCAGGGATCAAGTCATGGTTCAATGAACTTAGACCTTGGAAATTGGTTTTAAAGGTTTAGAGATGAATTTGGGACATATGTTAGCCTTTGATGGATTATTGCTAATTGTCGCCCACTGACAGCACTCTGTATTCTGAAATACATAAAAACTTTATAAATTTTGTAAACTTTGTAAATTTCTCTTCTCCCTCTATCCTTTCTCTTTGTATTTGTCATTGATACCTCCAGGCATAATTTAGGACACGTCACTAGAGGCCCCCTGAGCTCAGCCAGAAGTCAGAGAGATTTTCAGATGGAAGGATATCACAAAAATGTGAAGCAACTAGAACTCTTATGTTGCTATTGTGAGAATAAAATAACATAACCTCTTTGAATAAAGTTTGGCAGTTTTAACCATATACCTACCTTATGAGTATACATATCTATTCCTAGTTATTTGCTCAAGAAAAATAAAAACATATTCCACATGGAGATTTATACAACAGTGTTTATAATAGCTTTTATTCACAAAAGCCCAAAGCCATAAACAATCTAAACATCTATCAGTAGACAAATGGACAAGCAAACTGTGATTCATCCCTACAATGAAATACTATTCAGCAACAACAAGGATCGAAGAACTGATATACTCACCAACAAGGATGAATCAATATATTATGTTGAGAGAAAGAAACCAAATATGAAGGAGTATATGCTGTATGTTTCCACTTATATGTAAACCTAGAAAATGCAAACTAATCTATAGTGAGAAAAAACAGGTTATAGGTTGCCTGGAGTTGGGAATGGATGGGAGAATTGACAGCAAAAGTTCAACAAGGGGTGATAGAAATGTTATGTATTTTGATCATGGTGGTGGTTACATGTGTGTTTACACATTTGTCAAAATCCATTGAATTTAAAATGTATGCAGTTTATTGTACATAAATTATACCTCAATAAAATGAGTGCTCTTTGAAAGACTCAACACCACCAATCATTAGGGAAAGGCAAATCAAAACTATAATGAGAGCTGGGCACAGTGGTGCTAAACCTATAACACCAGGGGCTTGGGAGGCTGAGGTAGAAGGAGTGCAAGTTCAAAGCCAACCTCATCAACTTAGAGAAACCCTCTCTCAAAATTAAAAATAAAAGAACTGGGGATGTGGTTCAGTGGTTTAGTGCCCCTGTGTTCAATCCCTGGTATAAATTTAATAAGTAAGTAAATAACTAAATAATCTACAGTGAGAAACTAATTACTGTATAATGTAGCAATTCCACTCCTAGGTATATGATCAAAAATATTGAAAGGAAGAACTCAAACAGGTATTTGTATATGCATATTCATAAGATCATTATTTAAAAATAGTTAAAATGTGGAAACAACCAAATGTCTAACAACAAGTGAATGCATAAACAAAATGTGGTGTATATATACAATGGAATTTTATTCAGTCTTAAAAAGGAATGAGCCAAGCACAGTAGAGCACACATGTAATCCCAGTGTCTTGGGAGGCTGAGGCAGAGGATCATGAGTTCAAAGCCAACTTTGGCAACTTAGGCCCTAAGCAACTTAGTAAGACCCTGTCTCAAAGTAAAATACAAAAGGGCTGGGTATGTGGCTCAGTGATTAAGCACCCTGGGTTCAATACCTAGTACCCTCCCCCCCCAAAAAAGGAATAAAATTCTGAGACGTGCTACAATATGGATGAACGTTGAGAATGCTTGCTAAGGAAAATAAATCAGACACAAAGGACAAATATTTCATGATTTCACTTCTATGACCAGAATAGTCAAATTCACAGGGACAAAAATAGTACTGCTATCAGGGATGGAGGAGGGGATGATGGGGAACTGTTATTTAAACGGTATGGAGTTTCAGTTGGGAAAGAAGGAAAACGTTCTGGAGATGAATGAGGGAGATGGTGGCACAACAATGTGAATACTCAATGCCACTGACCTAGACCTTTAAGCTTCATATTTTCTACCACAATCAAAAGAGAAAAGAAGGAAGAAAGGAAGGGGGAAGGAACAAAGGGGAGAGAGAGAGAGAGAGAGAGAGAGAGAGAGAGAGAACACGAGCGAGCACGCCCAAACAGTGACATCCTGGGGCAGAACTGGGCAAATGCACAGATGACTCAGACTCCACTGGTTTGGGGAAACAGAAACAAGTATTCTTCCAGGCAGATGGGAAGAGCTTAACAAAAAGGCAGTTGAATGATGAATTGGGCCCCCCAGACAGATTAATGTGCAAAAGGCACAGCACAGAGCAGTATCAGATGTAGGATCATGTTCAGAAAACCCCAGTAGCTTGGTGTTGCAAGAACAAAATGTCATGGAAAGCAGAGTGGGGAGATCAAGCCGGAAATGTAGGGTGGGGCGGGACAGAGGGACCTAGACATAATCACATCAGCTTGGACTTTATGTCATGGGAACAGTGAGCCTTTGAGCGACTTCAAGGGGGTACTGATTGGATGTGATCTGAGTTTTAAAGAGTTGGCAGAGGGAGGCTGGACTGGAGAATGACAATCAGCAGGCAGGGGCTAGAGAGCGTGAGTTTCAGGAGGTCCCTGCCATTTCTGAAACTGACCTGCAGTTCTTGGTTTAGCCCTGTCAACCATTTTATGCTCATATTCCTTTGGGAGAAACATTCAAATATCATACCTCTTTAATACCTTACAAGTTTCAAAATAAAGTACTTTGACTAAAAACAAAGCAGTTCCCAATGAAGAATTTGTTTCTAACTATCCCCTTGTAAAGCCCCTAATCTACTGTGTCTCTCTTTGCCCTCACTCTAATTAATGCCCACTCAACTGGTAATCCTCCTTCTAGAGCAAACCCAAGCGGAAGCCCAGTTCTGGGTTCCGAGGTTCAGTTTAAACAAACCCGATTTAACTAGAGCTTCCTTGGGCTCTCAGAAATGTTGTAGGCCTTGGCAAAGCTATGTCAGGAATAATTTCCTTCACTTCATTCTGGATGTGGAGGTATCAGCTGGGTTTAGTAAGCCTCAAAGGTTTCCTTGGCCAAGTGCCCAACTGTAATCCCAGCTACTTTGGTGGAGACTGAGGCAGGAGGATCGTAAGTTCAAGACTAGCCTAAGCAACTTAGCAAGACCCTGTCTTAAAATAATAATTTTTAAAGGGCTAGGGGTGTAGCTCAGTGGTAGAAAACTTGCCCAGCATGCATGAGGCCCTGGGTTCAATCCCCAGCAACATAAAAATAATAAATTCAATTAAAATTCTAAAGAAGGATTTGGTCCTTGTTTCATTTTTTCCTTCAGGTATCAGGTCAAAAGGATAACGTGGGGTGTTCCTTAGGCACAGAGACCCTCAGGTCTTTCTCTGATTTGCTGGTTCGGGAGTTCTGCAGCTGGTATCTGGAATCTTTGTGACAAGTGCTCCAAATGATTCTTAAGAATTGGGCTGGGGATGTGGCTCAAGCGGTAGCGCGCTCGCCTGGCATGCTTGAGGCCTGGGTTCGATCCTCAGCACCACATACAAACAAAGATGTTGTGTCTGCTGAAATCTAAGAAAAATAAAATAAAAATATGAAAAAAATTCTCTCTCTCTCTCTCTCTCTTTCTAAAAAAAAAAAAAAAAAGAATCACCAAGATTGGAAAGTGCCACAAAGACTCTGCCTGCTCTATTGAAGCTGTGGCTGCCACCACTGAGAGGAGGAGGGACTTCTCAGTACAATGGACACAGGAGCCTTTCTCAAGGATGGGTGCGCCTTTCAGACCACCTGTGGAGCCTGCTCCTGTCACTTCCCAGAAGTTCATAGTTGCACTGCATGCTTTTAGTGTTGGCACTTATCATGGTTTAGGTATAAGGTGTCCCCCAAAAGCTCAGGTGTGAAACAATGCAAGAATTTTCAGAAGTGAAATGATTATATCATGAGAAGTGCAACCTGATCTGTGGATTAACCCAATGTTTGATGGGCAGTAACCTTAGGAAGAAGGTATGGCTGGAAAAAGTAGATGGGGGCAGGGGGGGAGGTGCCTCTAGAGTTTATATTTTATCCCTGGCAAGTGGAACTCTCTCTGCTTCCTTGTTGCGCAGACAGAACTACAAGCATCCTGAGATGCTTTTCTCCACCATGTGCTTCCACCATGATATTCTGTCTCACCTCAGGCCAAAAGCAATGGAATTGGCCATCTATGGCCTGAGACCTCTAAAATTGTGAGCCCTAAGTAAATTTTCCTCCTCTAAATTTTTCTTTGCAGGTCTTGGGTCAGAGCAATGAAAGCTGACTAAAACAGCACTTGTGAGCCTCTAAAAATGTCTCTTCATAATTTAAGTGCTCACTTTCCACTTTGCTTTTTAATTAAAAATTAATAATTAATCAAAAGTAATAACTGATAATAATAATTAAAATTAATAAATTTAATTAATAATTTCAGTCTCTGTTTCATAGCTATCTATTCATAGCTATCTTTGACTCCTTTAAGTGTCCCTGCATTGACTACAAGTGATGGCTGCTCCTGTCAGGGCCTCAATCAAGAAGGCAAAAGCATGAATCCCTTTCATCATGTCACAAGAATCCCTGGACTTGTTCCAGGGTCATTTCTTCAACAGTACAATGCTCTGCCAGATTTCAAGGAAGAGGCAGAAATGGCTTCCAAGGAGCCAGATAAGCATTGTCTTTTCAGATGCTCACAGGAGAACTCCTGGCCATTTTACCATCTGTTTTCTTTTTTGACCACAGTCCCGTCCACCCCCCACCCCACCCCAAGCTCAATTACCTACCTGCTTTCCAGCTCCCAGCAGAGTAAAATTGGCTGCTGAAAAGGAATGGTGCAGCCAGAGGCAGGCACACCACTCACCCACAGGCAAAAGAGGGAGAGACAGAACTATCAGAAGCAGGAGTTTTGAGAGGGCTGACAACCCAGCTGTTGAAACCATTCTGTCACCTTCCTAGTAGCTTGAACAGGGTTGTTCAAATTACTGATGCTCATTATGATGCTAGTCAGCCATTTTTCATGTACTCTGTTGAAGTTTTGGGAGGGCTAAAGTGAGTTGGGGGTTAATAATGCAGTGGACACTGTCAGTGGCCAGATGACATCCCTCCAACCTTACTGCCTCCTTTTCCTCTGGCTGACTTCCAACTGCCTGTATGTGTACCAGAGTGATTTTCCTAAAACCAGGAGATTATTTTCCTGAAAATAATTCCACTCAGCAGTCCAAAAGTGCTATGGAAGTACCCACCCCCATCCCTGAGGGTTAGAATGAAACTGGCAATTCTCAGGACTAGGTGTAGGAATATACCAGTTCCAGTGTCCCTTAGATGGTATCCTTTAAAGGCTTCTCTGAGTTTCCCACTGGGAGAAGCTCCAGCCACCCTCTTTGGTAATGGGTTGGTAATAGCTTCTGTTACAACCTTTCCCATTTCTCCACTTCTTTTAAGATCCTGTCTCACAATCTGCCTCTGGAAGAATCTATACCAAACCAGAAAAGTAAGCTTCAATTATGTGAACATTCACAGATTTGAAAAAAAGATTTGCTCTCCAATGTTGCTGAGAAATGAGGTGTCGCTGTACACAAAACGCCCAAGCATTTTTCCTTCTACCCACCCTCCTGGGCTTGTGCTCTGCCTCCCTTTTCCCTGCCCCTCCCTCTGTCTTCCAGCAATTCAGCTCAGAAATTATTTCAGAATAACCACATATTTTTCTTTGAATTCTCTCAGACTGCAGAATTAAATATTATCAAAACAGCCAGATCCACAGTATTCAGGTGTCTCCTAAGATTCAGCAAAAAGGTCTGAAGACCTTAAGGATCCTTCACATGAAAAGACTTAGGAAACCTTCCCCGGAAGGGTTTTTCTTTTCTTGGTTATTGGAATCTTGGTTTCAGGGAGCTACTGGAGGGAGGTCAGAGATTCAAACTGAGGAGTCCTCTTAGGAAAATTGGGCAGCAGGTGGCTAAAGGGAGAGGGCATCTTTAGCATACACCTGCCTCACTTCTCTCTGCACTGCAGAAGCCTCTGTGGCCCCATTTGTCACATGTCACAGATGAGTGGCCCAGAGAATTTTTTTTTTAAGATCATTTAGGAAAACAGAAACATCAATTATAATATCGTTACGGGGCAACAAATTGTCAAGTGAGGCAACATATTATAATAAGATATTATTTAAACGCTAAAGATTTATTTTATAGATAGACCATAACAACAATTTGTGAAGTTGGGGTATCTCATGAAGTCCTTCATTCAAATAATAGTCCAAACACAGGTTGATAATAGTTATGAGAAATCACTATCTCGAGAGACATTGAATGGAGAGGAAAACAAATTTTCTGAATGATGTCAACCTGACATTTTATTGGATCATATTCTGGGAAATAGTTTGAAGATATAGAATTGGTTGAAGATATAGAATCTCTTTGTCTGAAGCTTGTGAAGAAGAGGCCATGCCATCTCATTATTGTCCTCTAAGATTCTGGCTTTTTTCTGATCTAATGTTAATTAAGAAGACTTGAAAATTTCAAAGTTTAAGCTGCAGATATCATTAGATTAGTTCACAAAAGAGCCAGTCTGAGGAGCTCAAATTTTATTAGAAAGAAATTGAGAAAGAGCAGAGGAGGATTTTGTTTCATAATAATGGAATAAAGAGGATGTGATGTTCCTCCACATAATTTAGATGGTGATTGTGTTCATCAGATTTCCATTACAGCTTCCCAAGTTGCTGGAATTACAGGTGTACACCACTAAATGCCTGAGATAATCACTTAAAAAGAGGAAAGTTTTGTTTGGGCTCATGAGTTCGGAGATTTTAGTCCATGGTTTGTTGGCCTCATTTCTTTTAGGCCTTTAGCACAATGCGATGGGAGTGCCTGGTAGAGGAAGTTGCTCACTTCATGGCACTTAGGAAGCAAAAAAAGAAAGAGACCAGTGCCCTCCAGTCACCTTCAAGGGCATGTCCCCAGTGACCTGAAATCTCCCACTAGGCCTCACATCTATTTCTTTGGTGGGGGTGGGGGATACTGGGATTGAGCTCAGGAGCACTTGGTCACTGAGCTACAACCCAAGACTTTTTCATTTTTCATTTTGAGTCAGAGTCTCGCAAAGTTGCCTAGGGCCTTGCTAAATTGCCAGGACTGACCTAGAACTTGCAATCCTCTCAGCCTCCTGAGAGGTTGGAATTATACATGGGCACCACCACACCCAGCAAAGTAACCAACTTGGTCTATACGCTTTAGAGGTTAAGGACTTTTTTTTGGGGGGGGGGATGAGGGGGTACTAGAAATTGAACCCAAGGCCTCACACATGCTAGGCAAGTGCACTGAGCTACACACTCAGCCTAGGCTCCACATGTTAATGGCTCTACCACCTTCTAATAGCGCCAAGCTGAAGATCAAACTTCCAGATCCAAACTACAGCAGTGACTGTGTTTGGGATCAAAGCCAACTATTATATTGAAGATCAGGAGTAAGAGCTATACACTAGGTTGGCCACTAACCCAGTATTGGCTACTTTAAAGACAGGATAGAAGACAGGGCTAGATATGGGCATTGTGAGTCTTGTAACCAGTCACTACTGCAACCACCTGCTGTAGCTACACCACTCAACAAGAAAAACAGTGATGGAACATTTGCAAAGTCAGTATGTGGGCAGCACGTTAGCTTCCTCCCTAGTCAGATTTTTACAACGAAAACTGAGAAAAGTGAAAAAAAAAATATTACTGCATGTCAAGCCAAAATAACTTCCAGAGTTTTTATTTGTTTTTAGAATTGGGGATTGAGCCGCAGGGGCACTTTTCCACTGAGCTACATCTCTGGTCCTTTTTTATTTTAATTTTTTGTTTTCAGCTAGGTTCTCCCTAAGTTTTGGAGGGTCTCCCAAGTTGCTGAAGCTGGTCTCAAACTTAAGATCCTCCTGCTGGCACTCACATGGGTCTTAGAAACCCATTTACTTAAGAAAGGCAAGAATCATCTTTAGGCTAGAGTCTCTCCATTATTGTTCCTTTCTAATTGACTCCATGTTAAATTAAACTCCTTATTTTTCAAATTTGCTTATCTGGTTTCCACTTGAGATGCTCAATTCTTCCTAGTTTGTAGCACTAGCAAATAATAATGGTGGCAAAGGTGGTAATAAATATTTCTGTTAACATAGATGATCCTTGGGGAATTACCACATCACAGTTCTTGTTATGATGATTCTTAGCCCATAAATTGAGAGTTTAATTTATCCAGTGTACCATTTAATAATGCAATGAAGTATATAGTTCATGATTCTCTCATTCCTTTTATTCAGTGAATTTATTCATTCATCAATCTGAATCTATCATGGATCAGGCACAGAACAACAGAAAAAAACACTCGGCAAGATACAGAAATGGTTAAGACATGATCTTGAACTTAAAAACTCAGTATCTAGTAGGAAAAAAACACACATAAAGCATTTTGTCAGCAGCATGATAAATGCCCTTATAGGGAGGTAAGTGGTAGTTTCTATAGGAACTCTGAGGACAAAGGGCTTAATTAACTGTCTAGGTAGCAATCTCCGACACTGGCTGGCCATTTGTACCACAGGAGGAAAGGGATACACTTAAAACAAAAATGCCTGGATTCTACTGCAGATGAATGGAATCAGAATTTCTGAGGATAGAGCTTGGGGCATCCTCATTAAAAAACAAAACAAAACAAAAAACCTTCCCAACACATCCATGCAATGGACTATGACTCAGTCATAAAAAGAAATAAGGTTCATTACATACCATGTAACATGGATTAACCTTGAAAATATTGTGCTAAGTGAAAGAAGTCAGACACATATTTCATGAAAGTCTGACACATATTTATATAAAATGTTTAGAATAAGCAAATCCATAGAGACAGAAAATCAGTAGAGGAAGAGGAATGGGGAATTATTGCAAATGGGCATGGAATTTCTACTTGGGGTGGTAGAAATGTTCTAGAATTAATGGGGATGGTTGTATAACATCATGAATATACTGGAAAAAAAACACTATATCTACTTTGAAATAGTAAATTTTATCTCAATGCAAATAAAATCAAAGGAAAAAAACCCACAAAGCTTCCCAGGGAATCCTAATGCACAGACATAGTTGAGCCCCACTAATCTAGAGGATTACTGATATGCTTGAGAATCAGTACTACTGATTTTTCCTTTTGCCTCAGACTTCAAGATGGGTCTATATAGCACTGTTATTGTTCCTTTCTTTATTTAAAATTCTGATATTTTGTTCATAATGAATTTTTAAATTTCCCTTTTTTACAATATTATATCAATATATTACTTTTCAAGATTACTGGGGTATTTTTTGTGGGGGGAAGTACAGGGAATTAAATTCAAGGGCACTTGACCACTGAGCTACATCTGCAGCCCTATTTTGTATTTGATTTAGAGACAGGGTCTCACTGAGTTGCTTAGTGCCTTGCTGAGGTGGCTTTGAACTCTCAATCTTCCTGCCATTGGGATTACAGGCATGTGCCACCGTGCCTGGCAAGATTACTCATTTTTAAAACGACTACTTTTAAGTTTTTCATCCCAGTTCCAGCCCTGGGCCTGACAGTAATATATTTAGGGAGTTCTTAGTGTATGGGTGTGTTAAAACCATCGCAGTAAAAGAAATTTCAAAGGGAGAGAATGTATAGCCAAAATGGAAGAATATCAGGACCAGGATTTGGTGGTCATTTGCATTTAAGGGCCAGCAGAAGAAAAAGAAGAGTCCATAAATGGGACCAATAGTCCATGAAGAAAGAGGAAAGCCAGAAGAAAGTGGGTGATAAAGACCAAGGGAGACAAGTATCCAAGAGAGGCTGCCATGTGCTCTAGAGGGTTCAGGCAGAATGACACCCAGGAAAAGTCACTGGTTGCACTAGAAGACATGGGGGATGATGCCTGAGGACCACTGGGGACAGCAGCCTAGAAAGGTCAAGAGGGAAGGGAGCTAAGAAAGTGGTTAGCTCCTAAGGTCTGAACTGAACAGAAGGAGAGAAGGTGCTAGAAAAAGGTACAGAGTTGAGTTTAGACTGTAAACTAATAAACATAATAGTATATTTTATAATGAGAAAGCTCTGAACAGGTTTTTATAAAAGAAAAGGAATGAAAACCAAAAACAGTAAATATTCACTAGTATGGCAATATGTAAATCAATGGATGTGTAACTGATGAGATTCTGCAATCTGTGTATGGGGTGAAGGTGGGAGTTCATAACCCACTTGAATCAAAGTGTGGAATATGATATGTCAAGAAATTTGTAATGTTTTGAACAACCCACAATAAAAAATTTAAAAAAACAAAAAAACAGTAAATATTGACGAATGAGAAAAGCGGAAGCAAGACTACTGTTGCTAATGAGGGGGAAAGATAAAAACAGAAAACAGCATCCACCAGAGGAAGAGATTATATGCCCTGCTCCTGCCCTAAATGAACCCGCCCAAGCCAGGTGAGCTCTGGAAAACGACACAGGCCCCCACCACCCCTCCCTTGTAGTCCTCTCAGTCTCAGCTGTTCTGGTTTTGTGACCAGGGCCCATTTAGACTCCAGGACTTCCCTCCCACCATCAGCACAGCTGCAAGGATTAGTGACTTGGTGTAGAATAAGAGTTGCTCTACTGGCTCTTACTTTTGTCTTATTATTATTATTTTTTAAAGAGAGAGAGAGAGAGAGAATTTTTTAATATTTATTTTTTAGTTTTCGGTAGACACAACATCTTTATTTTATTTTTTTATGTAATGCTCAGGATCGAACCCGTGCCCCGCGCATGCCAGGCGAGCGCGCTACGGCTTGAGCCACATCCCCAGCCCTAATTATTATTATTATTATTATTATTATTATTATTTTATCCTTTTGTTTTGGCTTGGCTTGGTTTTTCTGGAAATTTCACACTCACTACACCCCAGTACCTACTTGCCACACTCCTAAGTAGGCAACATGCTTTCTCAGTCAGCCCCCACCTGGTGTGTTGGGGTTAAACAGTAGTAAATTTACCCCTGAGGGACCCATTTCTCCCTAGAGCAGAAGGTGCAGCCATCTATCTGCTACCAACCAGGGATCATCCACCAAGCCTTGAGCAGGGATTGAGAATAGTAATTATGAATGCATTAATCAAAACCTCTCCAGTGCAGAAAGTTTAAGTTGGAGAGATTCCTGGGAAGGAATTAGTCCACATGTGAGGAAATGGAGAGAGTCAGCGAGAGTAGAAGTAGAGAAGTCAAGCAAATTAGAGAAGAAGTTAAAGCAGGTGGGGCTAAGACCAGAAAATCGGGAGGCAGGAGGCAATGGACACAGGATGTAACTGCAGATCAAGAGAAACTTTGATGCAGAAGCAGGGTAGGAACCTGTGAATGACCTGAGGGTGTGATCAAATAAGGCAAAAGAGCTGGCACATGCTTGTAATCCCAGTGACTTGGGAGACTGAGGTCTGAGGATCACAAGTTCAAAGCCAGTCTCAGCAATTTAGCTAGGTGCTAAGAAATATAATAAGACCGTTGTCTCAAAATAAAAAAAAATGGGGGGGGCTGGGGATATGTTTCAGTGGTTAAGCATCCCCAAGCTCAATCCCTGGGAAAGAAAGGAAGGAAGGAAGGAAGAGAGGGAGGCAAAAGGAAGAGTGCAGATGTCAGCAGTGGGGTGTCTGGACAATGATGAAGTTCAAGTGGTTTTTGAAGAGGAGCTGAGGCAAGAACAGTATCTGAGAAGCAGCAAGGAAGTTACCTGGCTTGATGGGTGCTGGGTACACATGGGAGGCAGTGTGGGGAAACATTAAATTCTCTTTGCACCCACAGGGACTGTTATGGTTTAGATATTAGGCTTTCCCCAGAAGTTCATGTATAAAACAATGCAAGAAAGTTTAGAGATGAAATGATTGGGTTATGAGATCCTTAACCTAATTAGTGTAGTAATCCCCTGATAGTGATTAATTTGGTGGTAACTGTTGGCAGGTAGAGTGTGGCTGGAGGAGGTGGTTCCCTGGGTGCAGATCTTTGGAGTAAATATATTGTCCTTGTTGAGCAGTCTCAAGCCGCTTTCCTCCATCACACTTCTGCCATGATGTTCGGCCTCATCTTAGACCCCCAGGAATGGAGTTGGCCATGTGTGGACTAAGATAACTGGAACTGTGAGCCCCAAAGTCAACTTTTCCTCTTCTGAAATTTTTCTTGTCCAATCTTTAGTTACAGCAGCAAAAAGATAAAACAGGAACCACTCCATTTTGACTAGTTTTATGTATTCAGGCCAGTCCTGAAGCTCCTGGATCTTTAGTTTCTAGATGACCTTTTTTTTTTTTTTTTTTTTAAGGGCTCAGGATTAAACCCAGGGCTTCACTCATGCTACACAAGCTATTATAGCTATTATAAATGGAATTCTTTTCTTGATTTTTTTTTTTTTTTGCTGAGTAGTTTGTTACTAATGTACAGGAACACTACTGTATTTTTTTTCTATGTTGATTTTGTATCCTATAACTTTACTGAATTTATTTATGAGTTCTATCAATTTGGGGGAGTTTTAGAGTTTTCTGTATCAGGACCATGTCATGTGCAAACAGATTATTTCACTCCTTTCTTTCCCATTTGGGTGGCCTTTCTTTTTTTCTCTTGCCTAATTTCTCTGCCCCAAACTTCCAGTACTAGATTGAATAGAAATTGCAACAGGATACATTCTTGCCTTGTTTCTGATCTTAGAGGAAATGTCCTCAACTTTTCATCACCGAATATGATGTTACCTGTGAGCTTGTTGTACATGACCTTTGGTACATTTCTTCCATACTTATTAGAGTCTTTATCAGGAAAGAATGTTGAATTTTGTCAAATCTTTTTTCTGCCTCTATTGAGAAGACCATATAGTTTTTGTCCTTCATTCTGACTTTTTTGTCCTTCTTTCATTATATCACATGGGCTGATTTTCTTATGTTGAACCATCCTTGCATCTCAGGCATAAATCCCACTTGATCATTGTGAATGAGTCTTTTAATGCCCTGTTGAACACACACCATCCTCATTTGTTTGTTTGTTTTGAGTGTTTTTCTATTTATTAAGGATATTGGCCTATTTTTTTTTCTTTACTTTTCTTACAGCATCATTATCTGGCTTTAGTATCCGGATCATGCTGGCCTCATTAAACGAATTTGGGCATATTTCCTCCTCATTGGTTTTTTGAAGAAGTATGAGAAAGGCTGGTATTAATGCTTCTTTAAATATTTGCTAAGATTCAGCAGTAAAGGCGTCAGGTCCCGGGCTTTTCTTTGATGATAGAATTTTTATTAAATTCAGTCTCCTAGGCTGGGGTTGTGACTCAGTGGTAGAGTGCTTGCTTAGCATATGTGAGGCACTGGGTTCAATGTGAATATCAGCTAAAAATATTTTTTAAAAATTCAGTCTCCTTACCTGCTTGCGATTAGTCTATTCTGTAGAGGTTTTTCTATTTTGTTTTGTTTTGTAATGCTGGGTATTGAACCCAGGGCCTCCACTTGCCAGTCAAGCATTCAACTACCAGCCACATCTCCAGCCCAGCTTTAGTTTATGTAACACTTAATGTGCTTCACACTTGGTAAACTCTTAAAGTGTCTATTTCTCCTGTAAAACAAAGATGAGACAAAACATCAAAAGAATCAAAGATCAGATCTACTTGGTGACAGCCATTAAGAGCTCTGCATCCAACTGGTGTTCTGATTGGTTTGTAACTGATGGCCTGAGTTCTCAGTCACTCCCCACCTGATTTGTGACAGGATAAGGAATGTTTCTAGCTGCACCTCTTACAGACCCAGGCCAAGGGAAAATAGTGTCAACACGACACTCTGCCAAGATTTCATTTCTAAATCTATGAGTTTCTATCCCACAAGCAGCATGTTATTCAAAAGGTCATAGTTCAAGTCAGAGTCCACATGGCTTTCAAAACCCACTTTATAGATGACCTAATTTAGGAAAGAATCTCATGCCTGGGGTTAGATTTTTTTAGGGAACATTACTTAACATCTGAATTAGCTGACTTTCCCCAGAGAGCCAGTGGTTTGACCTTGAGCCCTGATCTGGCAAGGATTTTCAGGTTGTTTAGGGTGTCAGTCTCACCATTTGGAGCTCTCTGCCAGGCTCTCAGAAAGAGTAGCTAGACAGACAGAGTCCTAAGTCACTCTGTCTCGCTGTAAGTGCTTATTGTCAAACACTCCTCCACAATGGGTTGAAAAGATGGGACAAAATTCTTGGCTAAAGGCTCTGGACTGTGGAATTGCAACTGTTGCCAACTAATCAGAACTTGAATTTACTCCTTTTTGTATGATATGTCAAGATCATTGTACTGTCATGTGTAACTAATTAAAACAAATTAAAAAAAAGAATTTACTCCTTTGTGGGTTTAGGGTAAGGGAAAGATACATGTTCACTTACTTGGTTTTCTTTCCTATTTTAAAATAACTTCCTAGAGCCAATGAGGACTGCTGATGTGAATATCTGCTTTTTAAAAGTACTACTCACTTAGGTATTTAGCCCTGAGCAATATCCAAGACATCACACAAATGACCAAAACAGAAGAAGGTCAAGAGAACAGCGCTTTCATCCCACAGAGTGGGGCAGAATTCCCCAAAGGTAGAGAAAACATGTGCACCCAGAGGTGTTCACCTGTGGAAAGAGCCTGGGCATTCTCAGTTCTCCAGCCTCAGATGGAGCTCAGTAGGATTTGGCAAAAGCTGCCCTCCATTATAACTAATGCTGGCCAGAGCTTGTACCTTCCACCCAGGCAGCAGAGTACCTCCCCACACACCCCTCAGATAATTCAAAGAATTTCTTCTCACTCAGCCCATTTTTTTCAACCCTCTGTCAGTGCCAATCCTGATTTCTTCTTGATTACTGGATGAGATCACTAAGGATTGGAAAGGTCCATATAGCAATAGTTACCGGTTTCCTTGCTGGGCCAGGGCAGGGCTGGGATCAATTTGCTGTCTCTGGACTCCACAACCAGCAAGCATTGCAGCCATTGCCAGGTGGCCTCGAAGTCTCCTAGACAACTGCCCTTTCTTTTTCCCACCCAACTTCCTAAGGCAGAAGACAGGTAATCAATAGAAAATAAGCAATCAATGGAAGATTTAGTGGGTGCATAATTTTTATGTCCAACTTGGCTTTTTTATTTTTTTACTGGGGATTTAACCTAGGGCCTATTGACTTTAATACTGAGTCACATTCCCAAACCTTTCTATTTATTTATTTTTAAATTCTGGGACAGGGTCTTAGTAAATTGCTTAGGGTCTCACTAAGTTGCTAAAGTTGGCCTCAAATTTGAGATCCTCTTGCCTCAGCCTCCTGAGTTGCTGGGATTATTGGTGTGCACCACTGCACCAGCAAACTTCTTTAGTATGACCTGGTGACCCCACTCTACTTAGAATGAGAATATCACTTCTCTTCCCTTTCTTAGGTAGATCCAAAAATCCAAGAGGGTGCCTGCCCAGTCCTAAAGAGTCACTGCCAATGCAAAGTCTAGTTTTCAACCAAGGGCCTCTTTTCCACTCTCCTACTGTCCCTGCTATGTCCACACTGAAGCAGAATTACAGAAGCTTAGAGTATAAGGTTTTAGCCATGACCAAAACCAGTCCCCTACTTCTTGTTCCTCTTAAGCAAGTCCACAGTTTACTCTATGAAAAAGAAACCCTACAATGGCTAATTCCTTGCCAAACATTTTTTTTTTAAAGGAAGAGAGTAATGAAATCTCATCTTCTACAAAACATGGATATAGAGCAAGGTTTCTAGAAAATCTTGGAGGAAGGCATACCCTAAAATGTTGATTGGAATCATCTGTGTGTGTTGCTGGAGATTGAATACAGGTGCTTCTGCATGCTAGGCAAGCCTCTACCTCTGAGCTACATCTCCACCCCCAGCCCCTTTTTTGGAAGACAGGGTTTAGCTAAATCACAGAGGCTTGTCTTAAATTTGCAATCCTCCTGCCTCAGCCTCCAAGCAGCTGGAATCATTTTTGTTATAAGGGTACTCACACATGTTAAGTATAAATACCTTAGGTTTTTACAAATATAAAAACAAATACATAGAAAACTAAATGCCAAATCTAATTTAGTACTTTTTATTCTGAACATCAGATGATGCTGATCTTCCTGAAACTAAATTTCCACTTCCAGCAATAATTATAATAGCTTTTTAAAAAAATATTTTTAGTTGTAGATGGACACACTACCTTTATTTTATTTATTTATTTTTATGTGGTGCTGACCACCAAACCCAGTGCTTCACATGTGCTAGGCAAGTGTTCTACGGCTGAGCTACAACCCCAACCAATAGCTCTTTAAAGCAAATACTTTTGTCCCAAACCAAAGTATTAAATTATTTAGCACAATTAGCCTCATGACACCACCAAAAGTACTACTATTATTCCTATATTACTAAAAAGACAAGGATCCAGAGGAGTTTAATGTATTTTCCAAGGAGACACATCTCAGTGGTGACATAGCCAGGCTTTGAACCCAAGGAGGCTAACCCCAGGGCTTGATGCAGGTTCTTATTTGAGTTCAGCATGTATGTATTACCATGGGCCACGTGATTACTCCATCTCCCATCACTTTTCTCAGTGGGAACTCAAATTAGCCTTTCATTTATGCCACCTGCCTTGATATAATTTGGCATAAGTGTAGCATTTACATATTCACAACTTCTCCATGATTTTTTTTTTTCTCATTTGCTTCAAGTACAGTTTGGAGTCCAAGGGAAATATGGCCTAGCAGGCTTTGGGCAGAACCCAATTAATATGTGCTCATTTCAACCATCCATAATGTTATTTTTAAAAGATTAATATCAAGATGAAGTATGATATTCAGATATTCATATGGAAACCTAGCAATCCTCTGCTAAGTCATCTATGGACTACTGCTAAAATTAAAGAAATAAAAGTAAATTCTTGAGGTCAAAATCTTATTCAGTTTAATAGCCTCTAATAACCTATCAAAATACAAAGATTCTGAGCATGGTGGCTCACACCTCTAAGCCCAGCTAGCCATTTGGTAGGCTGAGACAAGAGGAGCCCAAGTTCAAGGCCAGTGTGGGCAATGTAAAAAAAAAGGGGGTGTAGGTGGGGGCAGGCCGGGCATGTAGCTCAGTGATAGAGTGCCTGTCCGTTCAGTCCCCAGTACCACACACACACATGCACACACATACAAAGCAGCATAACTAAAGCTTAAAATCAGTGCCTACAAAGAGTTATAAATGAATGACCAAAAAATAATTGCATTGGAAATGACTTATTATTCTGTAGCTTTTTTTAAAGTTTTTTAAAAATATTTTTAGTTGTAGATGGACACAATACCTTCTTTTTTTGTTGTTTATTTTTATGTGTGTAGAGGATAGAACCCAGTGCCTTACACGTGCCAGGCAAGTGCTCTACCACTGAGCCACAGCCACAGACCCCTCTGTAGCTTTTATAATATTATTTATAGTTGTTATGTGAAGATCAACTACCATTGATCTCAAATAAGATTCTGTGCCTAAATAATATGAAAATAGTAACTGATCTTAAATCACTGCAATAAAATTCATATCTAACTGTGGAAGACTAAACATCGCCATTTTATAGTCATGATTACCATATTAAGATAGGCATTTGTTTGAACAAATCATTAGACTGGACATTGAAAGGGGCCTGTGAATCACAATGACTTTGCTGATCGGCATTATTTGTTTTTTCACTGGGATTTCTCTCTAATTGATGGTATAAATATTTGTGTCTGTTTTGCTCTTAGAAATGGAAACTTACTAGGAATGAGGACATGATTTTTCTATACAGGGTACAGCTCAAGGAAGTGTGTGAACTGATGAGTGCTTGTTCTGAGAAATAATCAGGGCTGCATCCCCTAACTTGTGATCCATGCACAATCCTTGTATGCCTCTTTTGCAGCTTGAACTATCCCGTAATATGTTAGGGATTCCTAAACATCCAAAGCATCTAGTCAAGTTTGCAAAACTGCTATATAAACATGGCAGCAAGTGTCTGTGTTTTGGTAAAAGAGAGTCAAACACAATCCTGGTATTTGTAAATAAGCAAAAAGGAAAAAAAAAAAGTACCCAAAATTTATATAAAAGAGTTTCCAAGAAGGTAAACTGAAAACATGTAGGTTTATCATTCTTTTTTTCCAAGAATCCAATTGAAGTGGTAAAGAACTTAAAACAGTATAAATCCACAGTCAGAGACAAGAGATGAGTTTGGTATCTACTAGTTAAGGGCTTTCAACAAATTTCTATAGAAGGAAAAAATCACATTATGTGAACATGGAGGGAGTGGAATGGAAGGTTATGTATAGGAGCCGGCCCTAGGGGAATGGGAGTTCTCTGCCTAGGAAAGGTTTGTACTGGAGACTGCCCAGGAGGAGAGGGAAGCTGAGAAAGTGGCTGGCACAGAATGCTAAAAGGCAACATTCTCAAATGCTACAGAAAATTATTTATGATCTAGCATTCTTTATTATCTACCAGCTATCAAAAAGGAAAGCAGATAAAGGCATATGCAGACTGGCAAGACTGAGCAAGTTTACTCACTACAGACTCTTTCTTATATAATTACTCCAGGATGTACTCTGGTTAGGGGGGGCAAAAAAAGGAGCAAACAGGAGTCAGAAGAAAGAAAAAGATATGGGATGCGAACAAAAGCTACTTGGTAGGCTGAGACAGAGGAACCAAGCCAGGATGAGAGCTATGCAAATTATAAGCAGTCTGTTTATAATTTGAGAAGAAATGAGAAACACATTTGAGAGAAATGTACTGGATTTCAGGTAACATATAAAGTAAGAAAATGAAAAACAAACAAACTTGGGGACGTCTGAAGACAAAGACTCATTTCTTCTTTCTTTAAGAACGGTGGTTAAACCAGCGCACACTTATAACCCCAGTGACTCAGAAGAATGAGACAGGAGGATTGCAAGGCTGGCCATGGTGACTTAGTGAGACTCTCTCTCAAAATAAAAAGGCGGGGGAGTACCAGTGGTAGAGTACTCCTGGGTTCAATACCCAGTATGGAGGTGGGGAGAGAAAGAAAGAAAAAAGAGAGAAAATCCTATTTATCCCAGTCTGTTATCGCAATACACTGTATTTAGTTACACTCAAGATCCTCTGTATCGGGGTTGAGGGTATAGCTCAGATATAGCAATTGCCCAGCATGTACCCTGGGTTTGATCCTCAGCACCCTCCAAAAGAAAAAAAAAGAAAATCCTTTTTGTTATTACAAATATTTGGAACCATTTCTTTTTCTTAAAAATCATTTCCATTTGTTTAATTTTTCTTATCCATGTCTAGGTATTATTTTGATTTTTGAAAAATGTGTATAACATTGAATTATGGCTGTCTACTGCCATTTTGACTTGCAAATCCACCTTTAGAGAAAGCTATAATTGAGAATTGACTATGATCATTTCTGGGAAGTACATTAGTTAGCTCAATCAATTATAAGTTTTCCTTATTTGACTTTCCAGAATAGTTTTGAAAATCATCTAAAAAAGTACCTATGTAGGGGTTGAGGTTGTGGCTCAGTGGTAGAGTACTCGCCTAGCACGTGTGACACCCTGGGTTCAATCCTCAGCACCACATAAACATAAACATTAGTTGTGGTATTGTGCCCAACCACAACTAAAATATATATATATATATATATATATATTTTTTTTTTTTTAAACGTACTTATGTGGTGCTTTTTACTGGCTGTTAATAGAATAAAATTTAATTTTGCTTTGAAGTCTTCATAATATCCCACAAGGAAATTGGTGACATTGTGAAGTCTGAGTGAACCCTGAAATTTCAGGTGCTTGTCTGACAAAGTGCCACTACCCAGAACCCTGGGCACCCATTACAGCTCCAGAAATTGCTCTGGCAAACTGCTGAACGAGCTCATGGCGCCGCCTACTGTCCTGAAGGCAAACTGTACCTTCATTTGCAGTGTTCCAGGTAGAAGTTAAAAAGAAAAAAACATGCCTGATGCTGGAAAAACTATATGAAGGTAATGACAGAAGAAATAAGACTCTCCTTGAAGGGACATGTGCACTTAATTATTTATATGCTTTAGTTAATAAATATGATTTCCATAATTATTTACATAACAATTTGGGAAATTTGATAATGTATTGAATATTAGATGATTTGGGTTATTATTAACATTATACTAATAATATTTTGATTATATACTGTCCTTTTTTTTTTTTTAGGAAATATCTGCTGAAGTATTTAGGTGTGAAATAGCATAACATCTGCAGATGACTCTCAAGTGGATTCCCCTTAGACACGACCCCTACAATGACCTACATCGTTCGATTCTTGAACTTCACTACATGCTTGAAATTTTGCAAAATACAATTTTGGAGGAAAGCTAAGAATTTCAACATAATGACAGGTTCTAGTCAAAGCTAATGGAAAAGATGGCAGACAGAAGATTATATGGGGAGTTGAGGGGGGTACTGGTGATTGAACCCAGAACTGCATGCTAGGCAAATGCTCTACCATTGAACTCTATCTTCAGCCCTTTATATTTTTGTTTTGAGACAGGGTTTCAAAATTGCCCAAGCTGTCTAGAATGTGTGATTCTCCTGCCTCAGCCTCCCAAGTTGCTGAAAGTAGAGTGTGCCACCACACCTGGTCAATAGAAGTGAAGCAAGAATTAAGGAGAGGCAGTTAGTATAGATAGGTGTTGGGGTTGGATAGGGGAGATAAAAAACTGTTTTGAGTCTGGGAAGATGGAGGCAGCCTCTAGGGTATTGAAATGCTAATGCCTCCAGAGCCCTTCCTCCACCCATTACCAGGGTTGCCTGCCTATTCATTAACAGCCTTTGCACCTCCTGGGCTCCCTTCCCATCACTTGCTCATGGGCCCTTCCCCCTTGCTCACTTCCTTCCCACCTTCGGTGCACTGCCCCCCTCCTCCCCACTGGATGGGGAGAGATAAAGGGGAAGGAAAGTATGAGAACAAAGAGAACCTAAAATTTACAAAAGGGACAGCTGGTATTCCTTGGATACCAACTCTGGGTCCCCTTCTCTGCGGGAGAAATCTGTTTCTATCCTTCAAATAAAACTTGCTGTCTTCGCTCGCCTCAGTGTTTCTCTGGTGTTCAAACTTCATCTAAGGAAATGCAACTCCAGATAACCAGTGGTATCAGAAGGTGATTTTATTTTTATCTTTATTTACGTATTTATTTATTGCTGGTGAGGATTGAACCCAGGGACTGTTTGTCACAGAGCTACATCCCCAGCTTTTTTAAATTTTGAGACAGGATCTCACTAAGTTGCTTAGGTCTTCACTAAATTGCTGAGGCTGGCCTCTAATCTATAATCCTCTTGCCTCATCCTCCTAGGTGGCTGGGATTGTAGGCATGCTCCATGTTGCCTCACGGATAGAAGGTCATTTTAAGAATAAAATTAACTCCTGCAAATTTATAAGGAAAAGACAACAACTACATGGCAGAGATGCATTTTTCCCACCGAAATCTATTGTCACCATCCATAATAATTCATCTGTAGCTGAAAAGTGGCTGTCCAGTCCAAGACTACATTTCCCAGTCTCCTTGCAGTTAGATGGTTCACAGTGACCAGTTCTAGCCAATGAAATACATATAAAAGGCCTATGGCAATGCCTTTGAGAAGTTTGTGGGCATTCACCACGCTTTTTCTCTCTGCAGATGGGATGCCCTGTTAGTAGGAATGCAAACTAGTACAGTATTCTGAAAAATAACCAAGTGTACTCAATACAATCAGTCATATGCCTGTCCTGTGACCCAAACACCCACTTCTTCTAGGTGTATTTCCTATAGAATTTATCAGACAGTGAATGGGACCTGGAAAGTTTGTGCAGCGCTACTGACAATAGTGAATAAGAATATCAATATCAGTCTTATTCAAATGCAGGAACCACACCTGGAAGTTAACCAGTAGACATATTAATGAGTACCATCAAAGCCTATTAAAAAAAAATACCTTGAGGCTCAACTATGGGAATACCTCCAACCTAGTCTTTTGTCCCAGAGTGGAAAAACAAGAAGTTGGGGGTGAACCCAGATGGAAGTTACCGGAAGGCTACAGGCTTGGGTGCTGTTTTCAATGCCTCTTTTACATAGATTTTGATCAATGATTTTGGTGCTGTTTTCAATGCCTGTTCAACATAGATTTTGCTCCGTGCTCCACCCAGAACCATACATAAGCTCCTAAACAGGCACACCAAAATGGGTTTCTCTGCTATCAGGCCCTTCCCACATGGCGGGAGTTCTATCTCTTCTTACCTAGGTAAATCCTGTTCCATTTATTCTTCCCTTCTGTGATTGCCTGTGGATTTTATTCTTCAAAATTTGTGAGACAAGAACCCAGAAGAAAATTGGCAAGTGGGGAAACTAATCTCATCTCAAAACTCCAGTTTCAATAGGGAAGAATAGAAATAACCTAGGTGACCATCACAATGGAAAGTAAAATAGTAAAATATTGGTGCACACTCTGAAATACTATGCAAGTCTTAAAAACCCAAAACTATTTGTCAGTGGAACAATGGTATAGTTTGGATATGAGGTGTTCCCCAAAGCTCCTGTGTTAATGCAGGATTGTTCAGAGGTGAAATTATTAGATTCTGAGAACTGAACCTAATTAGTGCATCTTAGTTTGAATCTACTTTATGGAAAATGTAAGCAGGTGGGAATATTGATTGGTAGAGGTGGGTCACTGGGGTGGTCCTTGAAAAGTTAAATCTTCCCTGCAGCCCCTTCTGAAGGATATGGAAATGACAATCCCCAAAACAGTGGCCTGGGAAGAGGGAGGGAGGGAGGGAGGGAGAAGGCAACACGTTTTGCCAATACATCCTTTCCTAGTGACAAGACAATCCCTAGAAAGGAAGCAAACATCACCCAGTGACAAGACAATCCCTGGAAAGAAGATATCCATCCGGCCTAAAATGACAGTTTCTGGGGAAAAGCCAAAACATTGATCCTTCTCCAAATAAATCCTTTCCCAGTGACAGTACAATAGACCCTGGAGGGAAAGAGATAAGCACTAAACACTGAATTCTGGACCCTCCATCCTTGCTGGGTAAAAACAAACTTCAAATTCTCACAACCTGTTTCCTGAATGCCCAAACTGATATGTTCTGTTAAAGTCTTCAGTGGTTAAGTCATCTCCCAGTGTGTAACCTATATAAACTCAGACCTCTCCTGTCATGGGGAGCCATTTTCTACCCAGAAAGTGTGCCTATCCAATGCCTGACTCTGCTGCTGATAAAAGTCAGAGCTGATCCATGAAGTGTGCTCCCATCCTGGCCATTTGTACTTTCATCATGGTGCCTAAACCTTTGTGATTATTTTCACTTTGCACCTTACCTTTGCTTTCAGCTTCCTGACTGCCATGGACAGAGCAATACTTTTATACCACACCCTTCGACTTGGACCCAGAACAATGGAGTTGGCCTACCATCAACTAAACCTCTGAAACAGAACTAAAATGAACTTCTCCTCCTCTAAGTTGGCCTTGTCAGATATTTTGGTCAGAGCAATAAAAAGATAGCTAACACAAACAATATGAGTAAAGCTTTAAAATTTGTTGATGAGTGAATTCCTATAAGGAGAAGAAAGTGGGAAAGGGGACTGGGGCTTGGCACAAATGGAGCAGACCTGCATGCCTGCCCTTAGGGGATACAGAGCTAACTGATTCCCTCTTGTGCAGCAAAGCAGATCAGACACCTCCTTTGGGGATCTCCCCAGACTCTCTCCCACAAGTCTGGGTTGGCTATGTCCTCTCATCTCTGAGAGAGGTAGCATCTATCTTTTAATAAAGCCAACCCAGAAGACTTTCTGAACTCTAATTACTTACTTGCCCATGTCCCCTATTTTGGATGGTGAGCTCCTTGAATGTTTCATCCCATTATCCTTTGTGTTTGGGCTAGCTTTTGGCAAATGGTAAAATTTGTTTGCTTTTTTGGCCATAAAAACACAAATTTGGTAGCGAGGCTACAGTGGATTTCAAAAAAGAGAAGGGAATATAGAAGACAGGTGTCATTTCATGCTGGTGATTCTTCTTTTCTAAAATGTAACCATTAGTGTTTTAAGAAAAAAAAATTAAACCAAAGGTGCATATTAATATCATATACAGCCAGGTGCTGTGGTGCACACCTGTAATCCCACAGCTCAGGAGGATGAGGCAGGAGGATCTCAAGTTCAAAGATAGCCTCAGCAAAAGCAAGGTGCTCAGCAACTCAGTGAGACCCCCATCTCTAAATAAAATACAAAATAAGGCCGGGGATGTGGCTCAGTGGTTGAGTGCCCCTGAGTTCAATCCCTGGTACCAAAAAAATTTTTCAAATCATGCACAAATTGAAACATAAGTACTTTCAGCACAAAGTAAATAATTCAAGTAGTTACACATTTAAAATTATATCTGCTTAACATACGAAAGTTCTGAAATTCATAAAAGCATTAAAATGTTAATTAGAACATCATTTTGCCAGAAGCATATAGAACCATTAAGCACTTTCTTGGAGTTTCAGGTTACCTCTTTAATATTTGATCTTGCTCGTATAAATAGTCCTTCTCCAATAATCAGTATGACTCCCGCCCCCGCCACACACACACAGATTTATTTTCCAGGTATATTACAAGTTCAAGAAAACAGACCCAGCAATTGTGCAATAAAATTATGTCATAACAACACAATTGCACCTAATGCTTTAAAGTAGAGTTGAGTGAAGTTCTCAAACACTTTGGTATATGTTCTTCAGAGATTTCTATTAGAAATAACAGAAAATTAAGGCAGGGCATGGTGGTGTACACCTGTAATTCCAGCAATTCAGGAGCCTAAAACAGAGAAGATCACTGAGTTCAAGGTTGGCTTGGGTGACTTAGTGAGACTCTGTCTAAAAATAAAAAAAAAATGAACTGGAAATGTATCTTAGTAGTAAAGCACCTCTGGGTTCAATCTAAGTATGAGGAAAAAAAAAAAAAGAACATAAATTAGAAATCCCCTCAGTCATCACAGTGCTTTAAACTCTTTGGTTAAAGTCCTATACTTTGGACATTTGTTAGCAATTAAGATGGCCCCCTCAAACTAATAAATAGTGCTAATGTATTATTAGTAGTTCATCAGATAATGAACTATTATGCAATGGGAGACTGTACATGTCTATTTACTATGTATATATCCAACTTTGCTCTTATAAATAAACAGAAAAATCAGTTGGGTTTATTATTTCTCTGCTAATTTTCTATTAGAATCTAAACTGTATAGTAATTTGCACGAACTATAATACTATTTCACAGTGTGGTTATAAATGGAAATAAATAAATTTAGAATACTAAATTGAAGGTTAGCTTACCCAAATGAGTCAAATTAGACTTTAAAAAAAATATTTAACTTTACAGTAAATTTGTCTTACTCTAGTAGGTTAAGAGAAAATGCTTATTTTAAAAACCTGAGCCATTCCATTTCCAAGATTAGTTGCAAATGTATAGAACAAAAAATATACAAAGAAGACACTTAGCGTTCTCTAGTATCATAAGAAACCAGTCATGATAAGGCACAGCAAGCAGAAACACACATCAGCAGTCCAAGGGTTAAAGTTGTATACAAACATAGCTTTTCATTTCCTTAGCCTTGACAATAGTCACAGGGATGTAAAGGGATGTAAAATAACACTCCAGCAGCAGGCAAGGAACTAAGGAGCATGCACCAGTGGTACAGAGCCCATTAGCAAAAAGACTTGGGGTGAGCACAAGTCAGTGCCTGGAAAGGTTTATTGTTCCTAGTAGTGAGATGAGAAGATGCCAAAAAAAAAAAAGTGATAATGAAGGAAAATGAGAAGGGAAATTGGCCACCTCCAGTTTCCAGACTTTAGGTGGGGATCAAAGCAGAGCAACCTTGGTTTAAAGAATGTACTCATAAAACATCTGAAGAAATCCATCTACACATTGGACATGCAACCTATATTATATATCCCCCTGCTTACAGATACCGTGCAGCCCTCTGTTGTATCCCAGCCTGTGGCCACCAAGAAATACATGAAGAATAAAATGTGCAAACTTTTGTCATTGATTCCTCCAAGTTCTTTCTTTGGGATTGGTACAATTAATTCTTGTGTCTTTGTACAGCCATGGGATGGCACAAATTGGTCCTGGATTTGGTCACTTGAATGCAAAATGTCTAGCAGAAAATTAAAAATGAGTTTAGTATCAAGAAACAAACACTAAACTTTGATAATACTCACCCAAGAGCTCACTGAAGTAATATTAAGTGTTAGGTAGGAGTTCAGGGACGCCAAGATGGCAGAGGCACAGTACAAGAAAATGCCGTTGGAGGACAAAACAGGGAGAAGAATCATCAGGACCCTATTTATGTTAAGTCCCATTACCGTGACAACTCCTGCCACAGGTTCCTTATTCTAAAATAACCAATGAGGGTAAAGTGGGCAGTATTCTAATTAGGTATCATAAGGTAAACAACAGGAGCAAATGAGATAAGGTCTTCAATCAGGTCCATATAGGGAAGAGAATGCCTCACATACAAAACATGCATACAAAACATGAATTCTCAGACATGTAGGCATCAGCGCCTTGAGCCCTTCTCCCCCATTCCCATCCCATCGCTTTGCTCTATCTTACAGAGTGCTACTTTCACCTTCACCTTCAATAAATCTGTGCTTAGCCTGTTCATTCTGTTTGTCTTGCTCAATTCTTTATTTGAGACACCAAGGACCCACACCCCAATTGGATATTCCCAACCATAACAGAAGAAATAAGAAATAGAAAGGAGACATACAGGAAGGTCAAGAGGAAATATTTGCTTTCTGAAGTTCTGCACACCTCTCTAGGCCCAACAATCCATAGTCCAGTTTGTCTTGCAGGCCAGTTACTCCCAAATTCCTCCGAAATCTCTATCTGTGCACTGTAACCAATCCCCCAATAAATAGATTAAGCAGAGATATGATATCTGAGGAACCTATAATTTAAGGGACTTTCCAGCACTATTTATTGGATAGATAATGAAGACCACATCAGACAAAGGATTTGGAGATTGACCAGTCCACCAGAACCCATCTTGAGGTCACCAGCCACACAGCATTCCTACACACCTTTCCATCTTGATCCCTCTCCGAGTTTCCTTTAAAAGTAGACTCCAGAACCCCCAAACCGAATCTCTCTCCCTCTCCAGATGGCCCATGTTCTCCCATGAATGTATATTCTTTGCTTTATCCCCCAAAGGCATCTCTCTCTTCAGATTGTCTGCATTCTCCCTGGAATATGTATCTTTTTTCACAAATAAACCTCTGTCTACTTCTGACTAGAGCGTGCTGAAATTCTCTTCTTTCCTGTATTCCAAGAACCCTTGTGGTCTGGAGTTGAGTTCCCCTGTCTCTCCAGGAATTCCTCTTTTATGGAGACACTTCTTACCCCATGACATATTGCATACTGTTCTAAGTGATTCAAAGGTGCTAAGTAAAGTTACTTAGAGATACACAGGTCGTACACTATCTTTAAAAACTTTTAATTTACGTTTCAGATTTTTCATTAAGAATGAATTTTGGGGGCTGGGGATGTGGCTCAAGCGGTAGGGCGCTCGCCTGGCATGCGAGCGGCCCAGGTTCGATCCTCAGCACCACATACAAACAAAGATGTTGTGCCCGCCGAAAACTACAAAATAAATATTAAAATTCTCTCTCTCTCTCTCTCTCTCTCTCTCTCTCTCTCTCTCTCTCTCTCCCCCTGTCACTCTCTCTTAAAAAAAAAAAAAAGAATGAATTTCACAGCCGGGTGCGGTGGCACATGCCTGTAATCCCAGTGGCTCTGGAGGATGAGGCAGGAGGAACCAGAGTTCAAAGTTAGCCTCAGCAACTTAGTGAGACCCTAAGCAACTCAGTGAGACGCTGCCTCTAAATAAAATATAAAAAAGGGCTGGTGGTGTGGGTCAGTGGGTGAGTGCAAAAAAGAAAAAGAATTTCACTGGAATTCTATATACTTAAGCAACTCAGCTATGAGAGTTTGCAACATAGATAAACATTGGCTGTCTAAATTATTAATTACAATTTAATAATAATCTTTACACATCAGTAGCCACTATAATTACTATTATTATCCCACTTGTTTGAGCATCCTCTAATATTATGTTCTTTTTTGGTACCAGGGATTGAACCCAGAAGTGCTTAACCACTGAGCCGCATCCCTAGCCCTTTTTTATATTTTATTTAGAGACCGGGTCTCCCTGTGTTGCTCAGAGCCTCGCTGAGTTGCTGAGGCTGGTTTTGGACTCACAATCCTCCTGCCTCAGCTTCCTAAACTGCTGGGATTATGGGTGTGTGCCACTGTGCATGGCTATCTAGTCTTATTTTATTTATGGTTCACAAACTCATCATAGGCATAGGAAAACATCCTAAAAATCAATGCTTAGACCATAGACATTAACCAAAAACAACACACACACACACAACTAGGTTGCAATAGTAATTCCAAATACCTGTACTCATTTAAAAATTGTTACATAGGACATTTAAGTAAAATTTACTTAGGTGTGTAAGTCTGAAATTTTAAGAATAACCATTTAGAAAACCTGATTTACTTATCTTTTGCAAAGGAGAACATGAAATTGAACTACATCAATGCTTATGTGAATTGCAGGAGGCCCTTATGGCTCTAAGATTGCCTTTTTTTTTTTTTTTTTTTTGGTCAGACAGCATAAATGAAAAGTTATACTTCATTTATGTATGATGTATCAAAATTCATTCTACTCTATAACACTGTACCACTGAGCTACATCTCCAGCCCTTTTTATTTATTTGTTTGTTTGCTTGTTTAATTTTGAGGCAAGTCTCACTAAGTTGCTGAAAGCTTCACTAGATTGACTGGCCTCAAACTTACATCCTCCTGCTCAGCCTTTCAAGTTGCTGTGATTACAGGTGTGCACCGGTGTGCCTGTGCCAAGCTAAGACTGCACTTTTTCGTAAAAGGAGGGCAGTGTTTAATTTTTTTTGTACTTCCAAAGCATGATTTGTAGTAACTACAAAGATCACTACTTTTGGAAGGTTATTAAAATAACTCTAAGAAAAGAAATTAAATATTCATGACACTGTCAAAATATTCACCCAATATTAATAGTGTGTCTAATAAAAAATAGAATTCTTCATAGCAAATGCCCCAGAGTTGCCTCACTCAATTACTATAACCATTAAAAACTAGACTGTCAGCTACATTGGCAAAATGTTTTTGTTGCCTTTCCAAACACGTTTTATCCTCTCTAGTTAAGTTCTTAATAAATGTTGAAATGAAAAAATAAAGAAATCAAACTTTTTAGGAACCTTTCTTATAACTAAGATATGTACAGAGTAGATTTCAGAAGTCTCTCTCCACATTTGAGATAATTTGGTCACTGTCCTACTGCCTATTCAGACAAAACTATCTGAAGATTGAGTAGTACATGGGTACTGATTGAACAATCCTGATAATAAATTTAATATGAAAATGTGGTATGCTACTTAGTGATTAGGCAAAATAAGATAGGAGACAACAAAATCAAACTCTGCCCGCTTTGTAGTTCTGTTTATTTTTGTGATGCTGGGGTAGAATCCAAGGTCTTACACATGAAGTTCATAGTTTTAATCAGCTTTTGTCTTGCCAATCAATTGTACTCAGAGCCAATGTAAGTTAATGACAGGCTCGGGTTTGAAGAGTGTCTGTTTAATTTGTTTTATTATTATTATTTTGGTGCTGGGGATCAAACCAGGGCCTGCTTTACTACTAACCTGTACCCTCAGCTCCTGGAGAATGTTATCTAAAAAATATTATTTTCCTTTTGTAACTTTCATCAGTGTTTTACTGACTTAAAAAAATCAGATAAAAGAGAAGAGGAGGTATAGGGTTATGAAGGATAGTACAATGAAACATACATTATTACCCTATGTACATGTATGATTACATGATGGATGCAACTCTATATTGTGTACAACCAGAAGAATGAAAAGTTATACTTCATTTATGTAAGATGTATCAAAATGCATTCTACTATAATGTATAACTAATTAGAACAAATTAAAAATCAGAGAATGTTAATAAAAAAAGAAAATTTAAATTATCCATAATTTCAGCACCATGGTTAAAAAATGTTTTTGGTTCTTATATTCTTCCAGATTTGTATATTTTCATGTGTATATATTCATAATGCTACATCTTTAAAAAACATAAATTCTTGGTGAGCACAGTGGCATATGCCTGTAATCCCAGTGGCTTGGGAGGCTGAGACAGGAGGATCATGAGTTCAAAGCCAGCCTCAGCAACAGGGAGGCACTAAGCAACTCAGTGAGACCCTGTTTCTAAATAAATACAAAATAGGACTGGGTATATGGCTCAGTGGTTGAGTTCCCCAGGGTTCAATTCCTGATATAAAAATAATAATAATAATTAATTCTTTGGCTGGGGATATAGCTCAGTTGTATAGAGCTTGCCTAGTATGTGCAAGGCCTTGAATCCAATCCCCAGTACTGCTTAAAAAAAAAATTAACTCTTTGTTGACTATTAAAAATGTCTAGTTCCCATCTCCACTATCTAGGCCACAGTAATATCACTGATGATATACTGAAGGGTAAAATAGAGGGGGAGGAAAACTGACAAAGACACAGAAGAAGGCATTAATATATTTACCAGAAGGAAACTATTCTAAAAGCAGAAAGTCAGAAAATAAAGCAAACAGTGCAGTCTCAGAAAATGAAAACAAAACAAAATAAAACAAAATCCCGAAGCTGAAGATATGCTTCCGTGTCAACGTCTGGCTCAACCCGTGACCACTTGTTATCTTCAGCAGACTCAGGAACTCAGTTTCTTCATCTATAAAATGCACTAGACTTGTCCTTAGGTCTTTTCTAGCTTAAATGTTTTCTAATTCTATGGAATTAGACCTTTTCTGATCCCTGGAGGAAAGGTCAAAACTCTGGGTAGAATGTCATAGGACTTCAACTGGACAAGCCGGAGGACCACTCCTCTCTTGGCCTATTGACCAAGGAACAATGAATCCATCACAGAGCCCCTAAATGGGTCCATTTGGATGCCCAGCAGATGTTTCGAAAAGCTATTGATTTGGACCAAAATAGCAGAATGAGCAAGGAGCTACCTTGGAGAAGCAAGTAGGTGGCAGGCTGACCATAAACCATTCTCTGCTCTGGGCTTCCTTTCTTCTCCCTGTCTCTCATAAAACTGGAGCCATTTTCAGGGTGAACAAAAGCATCCGTGGAATGCTCATTTATTTCTATCATTTGCAGTCTCTTGTTTTTCAACTTGATTATCTAATACTCCCTCTTAAAACCCTATTGGGTATAAAATTTGACACTATTTGCTATAGTCAAAAAGCTGGAAACTCAAATATCCTTTGAAAATAGGATGGACAAGGACTGGAAAATATAACTCTGGTAGAGCTCTTGCATGTGTGCAAGTCCCCGAGTTCAATCTCCAATACTATGGGGGAAAAAAAAAAGGTGGATAAATAAATAGTGGTAGATCTGAAAAAGCTACTACTACAATAGCATGGATGAGTCTCACAAACAAAATGAGGAATAAAAGAAGACAGACCAAAAAAACCCCAAAGTACATATTGTATGATTCCACTTACATAAAATTCCAAAGTTAAAGCACAGACAAAACAACTCTATCCTTTGTGGAGTTAGAAGTTGTTATTCTTGTAGAAACTGAGGACTGGAAGACAGCAATGGTGGGGTGGGGGTGGAGGTGGGTGTCTTCTGGTAGTATTATGGCTCTTGATTTGGGTTCTGTTTATATAGATTCATTAAATTTGTAAAACATTTATGAAGTTGCCAGCTGGACAGTGGCACATGCCTATAATCCCAGCGACTCAGGAGTTTAAGGCAGGAGGATCTTAACTTTGAGGTCAACCTCAAACTTAGCGAGACCCAAACTCAAAATAAAAAAAAAAAAATAAAAGGACTAGGGATGTGGTTCAGTGGTTAAGCTCCCCTGGTTCAATACCTAATACCAAGAAAAACAAAATCTATGAAGTTGTACACATGTATAGATTTTGTAGGTATATATATATAATACTTCACAAAGTTTACATTTTGAAAATTAAACAAATCTATATATTTTGGACTGGAGATGTAGCTCAGTAGTAAAGCACTTGTCTAGCATATGTGAGGTCCTGTGTTCAATCCCTAGTATCACCAAAAAGAAAAAAGAAAAAAAAAAATAATATATATA
>NW_025999925.1:130237-150566 GCF_001458135.2 Marmota marmota marmota | reverse complement strand
TATATATATAATTTATTTACTTATTTAATTACTGGTGGTGCTAGGAATTTAACTCAGGGCCTTGTGCCTGCTAGGCAAGTGTTCTACCACTGAGCTATATCCCCAGCCCATATATATTTTAAAATTGGCTCTAACTGTGAAAAAAAAAAAGTATTACATTGCATAGAACACATAAAATCTTTTCAAAATTCAGAAACACACACACACACACACACACACACAAACAGAATATGATTTAAAAACAAAACCAAACCCTCCAACCTCAGGAGAGAAGAAGGAAGCAGGTATAAAGAGCAAGAGGAACTAGTAAGCAGTAAAATATGACTCACCCAAGAACACTGACAATCTAGCACTGCGCTTTGTCCCTTGAATTCTGAAAAGATTATGATATTACAGTAAGATGAGTGAGGAGGCATACCTGGAACATTATTCACTCAAACTGATGCCTGGCTTCTGGCAGGTCAACACATAAACGACCACTGTCTCCCTTGAAAATGGTCTATCTACAATCAGTAGAAGGACCCTGACGAGACTTTATGATTATTCTTACAATTCTAACATCCTTCAAACTGGGCACAATGGAGCAGGCCTGTAATCCAGAGGCCTGGGAGGCTGAGGTAGAGGATCACGAATCCAAAGCCAGCCTCAGCAAAAGTGAGGTGCTAAGCAACTCAGTGAGACCCTGTCTCTAAATAAAATACAAAATAGGGCTGGGGATGTGACTCAGTGGCCAAGTGACTCAGTGACCAAGTGGCCAAGTTCATTTCCTAGTACCCCCGCTCCCCCCCAAAAAAGAATCCTTCAGATTAAGTGCTAAATTCCTATTACTGAAACTTGCCAGAATCTAAAGCAGCCAGACTTTGACTATAATCAAACAAACAATAAAGAAGGTTTTAGGGACCTTCTTTAAAACAGATTTCTTTGAACAAAAATTCTGATTCAGTAGGTCACAGGTGGAGCCTAAAAATCTTCATTTTAACAGTTTTTCCCTGTGTTCCCATTCCATCTGCCTTAACATTCTGAATTTTATTCTGGACATTGTTATTATGGTTAATTTTGTTTGTCAATTTGACTGAGCCTTGGGACACCTGGATTGTTGGTTAAACATTATTCTGGGTGTGTCTGTGAGGTTGATTCAGGATGCAATTGCATTTTTATTAGTAGTTGCCATTCTCAACATGGTCAGATCTTTTCAATTCACTGAAGGCCTGACTACAACCAAAAGGCTGAATACAACAATGCAGGTATTGCTTTCTCTGCCTAGTTGTCTTTGAGCTGGAAACATCAATCTTAACCTGCCTTTGGCCTTGGCCTTGTACTGGAATTTACCCTATCTGCTCTACAGGATCTTCAGTTTACTGCAGAACTTGAAATTTCTCAGCCTCCATAACCACATGAACTAATTTTTTATAATCTCTCTCTCCCCATCCCCTATACAACATAACACACACACACACACACACACACACACACACACCCACACACCCCACACAACTGAAAAAAAATTACATAAATATTATATTATGTATGAGTTCACTTCACAAAGGGGCATTAAAATATTCTTTTTAGGGTATGGGGACATAACTCAGCAATAAGGGGCCTACATACCATGTGTGGGGCCCTGGGTTTCAGCCCCAGCACCACATACACAAACAAATATATATATTTCCTTTTTATTTTTAAGGGTGATAGCTGAGAACTATAACGATTTCCTTATGAAAGCTGTGATTCATAACTTGGAGCCACCTTTTTAGCAAACATCTGGTGTTTCCTGGCATTGCCACTGTGGGCCTCAGCAAACCCTTTTTAGCCTTGCCTGTGGCCCCCTGCTGCTGATGAACCAGGAAACACCCAGTGAGTAGAGGCTGCTGCCGACCTGTAGAAAACAGCCTCTGTGCAGACAGGTTCTAATCTGGAAGGGTCTCACTAACCTTCTAGAAACAATAGAGAACAACGGAGGCTAACTTAAATAGAGAAGGAATATCCTGGCAGGGTGTTCAGTAGCACACATAATCATAGGAACGTTGGAGAAGTGTCCCGTCCGGCAGGACACATCAATGTGGGCAGCGAACCTAGATGGGGAGGAATGAAGGGACAAGGGACACAGAAGGATGACAGCAAGACAAGAGTTCTGATCAAGCTGCAAACTTTTATTGTTCACACAGGGGTATTTATATGCTGGGGATGGGGAAGCTCTCTTATCGGCAGTTGCTGGATGTCTGCACAAGGTGAGATAACCGCAGGATGTTTCAGGAAGATAGGTTTCAGGAAGATAGGTGGCCGCAGGATGTCTCAGGGAGACAGATGGCTGCAGGGTGTCTCCCAGGCAGGATGTCTCCCAGGGGGCTGTTTCTTGTAAGTGTCAGGCTATTCTTTGAAGGAGAATTTCCTTCTAGTCCCTGACAGAGAAGCAGGGTGGAAAAGGGCAGGAATCTGGGGAGACTGAAGAGAAGAAGAAAGACCTGAGCCACTACAACAGTGGGGGAAGGGGGGCCACTGCCTCTTGATGACAGTTTTGCTGCTCTTGGACTCTCGACCCTGCTGCCATGAAAATTATCTCATTCTCTCTGCCTGTATGTACCATGCCTTCAAAAGTCAAAATGCTGTATTAATGCTGTAGAAGTGTCTAACTAGTTGAGCTAATGTCACATGTTTGTTCCCTGTCTGCCAAGGAGAAGGAAAGAACAACAGCTGAGCCCCTTCTGTCATCCAGAATAGGGTGCCTCCTGCCCACCCATAATTCCAAAGGGAGCAGGACCAAGAACCAGCGCCAGAGGGTCATCCTATGCTTGAAGCAATTAACTACCAAAAAAGACTTCTTCACTATCTTCTGCTTCCTTTAGATTTTTCTCTTTCTTTCCGAATCTGCCTCTCTAAACTTGTTATCTAGATATAAAATATCCTGTACATTGTAGGGAGCAGAGAATGGAAAGCATATTTAGCTGCATAATAGGTATGCAAAGGACTCATGGTCTTATTCCATCAGTCCATAATCGTTACCTTTCAAGGAAAAAAACAGTCTTTGCCAATGTGGTACATCTCACCATGGAAAGATAATGGTGAATAACCTAGGTAGTAGGCCTTAAATGGACACAGTGTCCTTACATGAGAGAAGCAAAGGGAGATTCCACACACAGGGAGAAGGAGGCAGACAATAGAGTGAAATGGCCACCAGTCAAGGAATGCCAGCACCCCCAGCCCCAGCAGATGGAGAGGGAAAGGGACAGATTCTCCCTGGGGATTATGAAAGCAGTTGACCCAGCTGCCACTTTGATTTCTATCCAGTGATACTGATTTCAGCCTCCTGGCCTGTCCAGAACTGTGAGAGAATATATCTTCAGATACTTGTTTGTTTGTGTATGTGTGTGAATGTGTCTATATGGTACCCGGGATCAGACCCAGGACCTCCTATAGGCAAAGCAAATGCTTTACCACTGAGCTATATCCCCAGCCCATTTCTGTTGCTTTAAGCTATCCAATTTGTGGTAGTTTATTGCAGAAGAAAGGGGAAACTAATACAGAATACAAAGATGATTTTTTAAAAAGTATTCATATCTTTAGAACAGAAGAGAGGGAGTGAAGGAATAGAGCCCAGCAGCTGTTTAGCTAATGAATGCAGTCTTAGTCATTTATCATATAAAGGAGTGAAAGGAAAATAAATTAATCCTAAAACTCATTTGTCCTTTGAAAAGAAATCCAGGATTAGGATAAGAAAGATTGAGTCACACAGGAAAAATTAATAAAAAGTGATCCGTCTAAACCAGACATTATCTCCTGAAACTTGGAGCAAGAGTTTCTATAGGACGTTTGGTTTCTTAACTGCTAAAATGAGAAAAAGAAAAAAAGGAGTGTTACCGTCGAAATTAGCTGGATGATTCAGCAAATGAATTTGTTTCCAGATAATTGCTTCCTAACACAGCGATGATTCGGGTATTAGTCATTCCAATAGTGATTCCATGTAGAGAAGAAATAAACTTGAACAGAAAGAAGCCAGCCCCACCCACAACAATAACACTGGCGGGAAAAAGTTCAAGCAAAGCCCACGTAATTGACTTGGGGCCACTCTTGTGTGGAGGAGATGCTATGAGAAAAACCTGAAACTGGAGTGGATGAGATAGTTCCAAACATGTGCTTCCTGTTGTGTCTTGTTGCTGCTATGAAATGGGGTGCTAAGATAAACAGAGCAGACACACATCTGGCAAGGAAGCTTCCCAGAAGTGGGACGTCATTGGGAGCAAATCAGAACCTTTGCTTTCAGCCCAGAAGGGACTTGCAGGACTTGTTCCCAGAAGGAAATGGGCCCCCAACACTCCTGGCCTCTGTCTTTAATCAAGAGCAGAGGCCTCTTGCAGTCCTGCACTGGGTTTCTCCTGTGGGCCACTGGAGGATGGAAAGAAAGAGAGTTAACCCAGATCCTGCTTACAATACAGAATGTAAATTAGACATACTCAAGTGAAAAGGTGACGAGAATCAAACACAGGAAAAGTAGTATGCGGATATGATACAGGGCTCAAGCCAAAATACTCTAAAACCAGTGGAGAGGAATTAATGTGTTCTCTTGAGGTAGCATTTGGTTCTTAGAATTTGAGAGAGCTGGCTTTTAAATTTGCTGTTGACAAACCACCTACAGGTATAGCTTAGTGCTAAAAGCCAAGGGAAGGGGCTGGGATTGTTTCTCAGTGGTAGAAAACACTCGCTTAGCCTGTGTGAGGCACTGAGGCACATAAAAATAAAAATGAAGGTATTGTGCCCATCTACAACTAAAAATGAAAAAAAGAAAAGCCAGCCTCAGTAATTTAGCAAGGCCCTAAGCAACTTAATAAGAACTTGTCTCTAAATAAAATATAAAAAGAGCTGGGGATATGACTCAGTGGTAGAGTGCCCCTGGGTTCAATACCAGGTACTAAATAAATAAATAAATACCAAGGGTAATACAAAAGTATAGCATCCTTTATTCTTCCGGGTTTTTGTAGTTCAGCAGGGAAAGTTAGACACCAAGAAACAGGAGCACACATTGCAATAGAAGCAAAAGTGTTCTCCTGGCCTGTCACTGCTATGGTAGTTCATTAATTCATTGATGCAACTAATAGCTATTTTGTGTCTGCTCACTTGTGGGGTGTGGCACACTTGTGAGTGCTGGGAAACAGCAGTGAGTAGATGAAACCCAAATCCCTGCTTCAAAGATCTTACATCCCAATGTAGGGTTTGAGAAATTCAGACACATTTGAGATATCTATTAGACACCAAGATGGAAATCAGATTTATGCATCTGAAGCTCAGGGAGATCTGGGGCAAAGTTCAGAGGTCAGAGAAAGGAGACATCAGTGTGGGCTGGAAATGGCTCAGCGAGAAGGAGAGACTCAAGTGACCCCGTTCACAGCAGCAGCAAGAGCCACTTTATCTGGTCCTCCTGCCTCGAGTCCCCATCCCTCCTGGTTTATCTGTCGCCCGGTCTCCTTTTCTCTTCTCTTCAGCTTTCTCTTTCTGATCCATTTTCTTCTTCCCCTTCTGCCTTTTTTCATGTGCTTCCTTCATCCCTTCCTTTGAGAGCTCCTTTCTTGCCTCCTTTATTTTATTCTCATTCAACTATTTACCATAATAGATGGGGGAAGATCAATAAAGCAAAAAAGTATTCTGATTAAAGATTAATAGGAAAGGAAGTGGTGGTTCCTTAAGATTCAAGCCCTGACAGGGGATTAACTTCGTGTTTATTCTCTCAACCTGGATAAAGTCTCCCAGCTCCTGAGCTGGCCATTTTGTGTGACATAATCAGGTCCTAAGGCAACCTGGCAAAGGGTTGCTCTTTCAAAACATGAAAAATATCTATGAAGGCCATGAATATGCGATGCTGACTTCACTGTTAACTCTGCAGAAAGGATGCTGGGAGAGAAAGTACATCTGAATGAGCACACAGTGTTTTAAGAATTATCAATTTGTCTGTAACTTTGCTCTTATATCAAAATAGTGAAGTGCATGTTTTCTCATGCTTATTTTTTTTCTCTATAAGCAATGCAAACTCATTCAAGTACACACTCAGAAATTACAGAAAATAACAAGGAAGGAAATAAAAATCAACTATCTCATCATTCAGAGATGATCATGATGAATGGTTTTTGCTCCTTAGCCAACTTCACCATGTCATCAGCTCACCACAATAAATGCTTGTTTTCTCTTTCATGGGCCCATGGATGCACTGAGGCACTGAGTGCCCTGCTGGGCTTGGCTGGGCTTGGGTTTGGACTCTGAGTTGGGTTAAGTCTGCTGCATGTTTCCTCATTTTTCTCAGATTGACAACTCCTGGGAATTTTTTTTTCTCATGGAAGTTCACAGGAATGCAAAATGGTGAGCAGAAAAACAGAATGCCTCTTAATGGCTTCACTGAAGTTAATGTACTGTACTTCTAGCACATTCCATGGACCAAAGCAAGTCATCTGATGACACCCAACACCAGTAGAGTAGAGAAGTACATCTCACCTGTTCTAGAACACTATAAATTCACATAGCAGGAAAAAATAAAGAGCAATAATCTAATCTACCACAATCACTCTTATTCTATTGGTATATATCCTTCCAGTTTTTGTTATTCATGTTGTACATGGTTATGTAATATTATGAAAATAATTTTATGCCTTTTTATTCCATCATATCCACTGAGTTTTTCCTTCTTATTGTTTTCTTTGACCTCCTCTTTTAGATCCATTTTCTTCATTCCCACCTGTCTTCTTCCCCTTTTCCATCCGTCTTATCCCTCTCTTCCTCTGATGGTTTCCTTCCCTGCCCCCCTATATTTTATAGGCCCCTGTGTACCATAATGAATGGAAAAAAAAACAGGGAAACAAATTATTTTAACACAGCAGGATAATATAAGAAACCTTATAATTGAATCTAATAATATGATGCAGAATAGAAATTTTCCAAATACCTGGTACATAACAAAAAGATAGAAGGAAGTGGACAATGAATTTACCAGTATTAGCACTGTTGGTTGTTGACTTTTTTCCCCTTTTCATGCATAAGTTAATAAATTCATTAATGCTGTTCACAAGGCTATAACTGAGGGTCAATGATAATATAACTTATAGATTCAGAGAAAGCACTCATACATGTTAGCAACACTGAACCTACAGATCAGACATTCAGCTGTTCGAAACAATGATAACAACGATTCTGTGAGATTGGACTACCTCAAGAAAAAAAGATCAAATAAATAAGTGGGGGCACTAATAAAGTCACTCTCATAACCGTAGAAAGCAACCCAACTTGCAAGTGGATTATTTCTGTTAGTTCTAAAAAATGAACACAGACAATCCATCTCCAAATCAGGACTGTCTTCTGGACAGTTGTTATATATGGGGGAGGTTTAACATAAAGATATCAACAGAGAAGATAGACTGCTTATGCCTGGAAGTTGATAATATGTAGATATGGGTATCTGCTAAGTTACTAAATAACTCTAAAAATCAATGTTTTTATCTATAAAATAGGGGGTTGAATAAAACTACTGGTTTTTTGAGCATATTACATGAAACAATGTACTGGTAGTACTACGGAGGATGAGTAGGAAATAGTCCTGGACTTGATTGGTTCATTCATTCAGCTAGATAGTCACTTACTATATGACACTCCATGGCAGGCATTGGGTATATAGCTGTGGACATAATAAATATGGCCCCTGATTTCACAGAATTCCAAGTCTGATAAGAGAGACAAGACAGTTAATCAGGCAATTATAAAAGTTTAAGATGCTTGTCAGAAAAGGGAAGGTGATGAGTGCTAAGGAAAAAAAGGGGAGAAAGCTAATAACTTTACTGGATACTATACAAAGGTATTATTTTCTTATTTTACTGTTCATTTGATTTTATAGATGAAAAGACTAAGGATTAGATCATAGCTTTTCAAACTTCAAAAGTATGTATGAGGGCTGGGGATATAGCTCGTTGGTAGAGTGCTTGTCTCACTTGCACAATGCCCTGGGTTCGATCCTCAGCACCAAAAAATACCAAACAAAACCAAAAAAGTATGTATGAATCACCTGTGGATCTTGTTAAAATCTGCTCATTCAGTAGGTCTGGTAGGAGCCCTGAGATTCTGCTTGTCTAACAAACTGCCACCTAGAACTGCAGGAGGCTAGAGAACTTTGGTCATTTTTCCCAAGGTTACCCCACTGGTAAAACTCAGCACCAGATTTGCAACCTAGCTTCAGTCTGGCTCCAGCGCATGTACTTTTATCCTCTCTGAGAGAGCCTGACCAAGACCTCTTGCTCTAAGATTCCTATTCTGCTGTCAGGTTAATTTGAAAAATACAAATAAAATAATTGGAGTAGGATGTTTGACGTTTTCTTGTATCCCAGCTACTCTCCAGTGGAAGAACATTTGGAGATGTGTGGGTACTCTCTCAGGTCAAAGGGGCATGGCAAGAGCAAGCTTCTAAAATTATAAAACCCAGGGGCTAGGTTTGTGGCTCAGTGATAGAGCACTTGCCTAGCATGTGTGAAGCACTGAGTTTGATTCTCAGCAGTGCATATAAATAAATAAAACAAAGGTCCATTGACAACTAAAAATAAATAAAAATAGGATAATAAAATAAAATTATAAAACCCCATGTAACTCTCAGAGGAGTTCTTGCCTTGGTCTGGAAATGTCAAAACAGACCCACTAGATGCACTACTACAAGACCTGCCCCAGAACTGGAACAAATAAACAAAGAACTTCTCGTGAAAATAATAACCACATTGGGAGACCTTAACTGTGTGTTAGGCACTGATTTAACAACAACCCTAAGAGAAAGAACTATTACCATCATTCTCACTCCACAAGTAAGGATATGGAGGTTAATAACTTCCCAAAGAAGCACAGCTAGAGAAAGGCAGAACCGATACAGACAGTCATGGCCAAGGTTTTATGAGGTTTTGTGTAGGCTTCTGCTCTATGGAGCACTACTTTCAGTTAATCACTCCCGCTGATTAGGAAAAAGAATAACAGTTCTGGAACAAAGAGTTCCTGCATACTCCCATATAGAATGCCTCTCCACCAGCCAGGGTGACTTACATATGTGGAATTATGTATGAAATGTCTGGTTGTCTCTCCCAATCTTCTGAGAAAAAGACCTGTCAAGAGGTTAAAAAAAAAAAAAAGATACAGCCTCACTAATGAATTTTCATGTAATTGGAATAACTCCATTCTTCCTTGCTCATTCTAGCTCTACTGTTTGCTCATGATCCATGCCTTCCTAACTGGAACTGTCACAGTTGAGAGATAATTTACATATATGACAGAATTATACAATGAACACTTCATAAAAGCCCAGCCTGGTAGCACACGCCTATAATCCCAACAACTTGGGAAGCTAAGGCAGGAGGATCATAAGTTCAAGTCTAGCCTAGGCAACTTAATGACACCCTGTCTCAAAATGAGAAATCAAAAGGTCTGGGAGTGTTGCTCAGTGATAGAGCACCCCTGGGTTCAATTTCCAGTACTGTCCAAAACAAATAAACAAACAACACTTCATAAAGTAGTATATCCTATCAAAGAACTAAATTATGGTAATGAGAATAATAACAGCTGACTTACTTTTGACCATGTATGAATCACCTGTGGATCTTGTTAAAATTTGCTCATGGTCTGTGTGCTTTGGATGCAACATCTCATTTAATCTTCCTAACAACCCGATGAAAGAAGTAACCCCCATTTTCTATGTGAGGGAACAGATGCTCAGAGACAAAGCCAGATAGCTAGTAAGTAGGAAAACTTGAGTTTGAACCAGGCATTCTGACACCCAATGTACCACAGTCCGAACAACATATGGTTCTTTATTTCCTCTCTCTGAAATTAATCTTTCATGATGAACTCGTCTGGCAGGGGAAAGATATGCATTGTTTGTTATTATAAAGAAAAGCCTAATGAAGTATATGTATTTTATGGTCTATGATACAATAAACAAATACCCAATTCATTTTTATCAACTTCAGGATGCAGTGCTAGAACATCATAAATGAACAATAAATGCTTATTGAGTTGAAATATTTTGCTTATTGTGTGTAAATTGTGTGTGTGTGTGTGTGTGTGTGTGTGTGAAGTTAAAGGATAGGTCACACTGGTTGGAGGGCATAACATGAGCAAACCTATGCCAAAAATAAGCTCAGCCTGTAGGAAAAATTTAAAAAATGCCAACCAGTCAACAATGGGAAGTTCATTCAGTCATTCAACATTTTTGAGCATCTACAATGTGCCAGGTACTATGGATAAGGGCTAGGGATATGAAGATGTAACTCTTGCTTTCAAATGCTTCACAGTCTGGAAGAGGGACTGGGTGAGGAGGGGGCAGACAGGCATGGAGGGGAAGCAGATATGTGCCACAGAGGTGTAAAGGATTTAAATCTCAAATGACTTAAGACAGGTCTAGAGAAAGTGTATGCAGGAAAACTGCAGGGGGAAGGGAGAGAGAAGTCAGGCACAGCTGATCAGACTTCTATGCACAGTTGGATGTAGGCGGTGAGATGTAGAGGGCAGGGAGGTTGATGGGCAGGGATGGAAATAAGTCAGGGGGATGAGAAGACATTTGGCACAAGTGACTAGCTGTGTTGTTTCAATGACCTGAGTGAAGCCCAGCCACTCCTCAGTTGCACCAGCACACTAGGCCCCACCCAAGCAGATCCTGTAGGAGAGATGCTTTGGTAGAATTAACAAGGCAGCTGTTTTCTAACACTTCAGGCAATTTTGAGAAAGTATTTATGCCTTTGGTTTTGTTTTATGTTTTTGGGTGGTGCTGGGGATTGAACCCAGGACCTTGTGCATGCGAGGCAAACACTCTCCCAACTGAGCTATAGTCCCAACCTCAATGCCTTTGTTTTTAACTTCTGGATATCTAGTTGCAGAAAAGAGTAGGAAAAATAGTTACATTCCTAATGTTTCTGTATAAAGAAAGTTTTTGTCAACATCACAAGTTACTCCATAAACCTTCACCGAATGTCTCCCAGGTGATGGGCAATGTCCATGTGCTCAGTGAATGACAATGAATCTAATCCCTGACTTCACGGAGTTTATGTCAAGTGGGGGCCAAAGACACAGCAAAACAAGCAAACAAACCCAAAGAGCCATGCAATATGTGGGGGAGGGGTAAATGCAAAGGAACAACAAAGTGGGGGTGGCAGTGACGTCAGAGAGGGGCTATTCTGCAGGTTCAGTCAAGGAAGACCTCTCTGATAGAACCTAGGCCAAGGGATGAGGGGGCTAGCAGATAGTTTGAGGAAGAAGAGACCAAGGTGAGAGAGTGCTAGATGTATTCTAGAACTAGAAGGAGACCAAGGTGAGAGAGTGCTAGATGTATTCTAGAACTAGAAGGAGGCCAGTGTGACTAAAGGAGAGAAGGGAGGGAAGAGTGGCAAGAGGGGAACCCAGAGAAGGCAGTGCGAAGATTATGCAGAAGTCCTTCAGCTTTTGCTCAGGGGAGATGGGAGACTTGGCATTTGACAGGTCTGGTTTACCTTTGTAAGGCTTAGGAATAGAATGTGACAGTCAGGGCTGGCGAAAAGGTAGCCAGTTAGGAGGCTACTGGAATAGTCTGGGTAAGGGATGATAGTGATTCGGGTGAGGGTGGTAGCATCAAGGGAGAAGAGGTGTCTCTGAAGAAGGTTCCAAGGAATTCCCAGAGAGAAGAGGTGAACTCAACTGAGGACCAGCGGGGTTATAGGCATACATGAGGGAAAAGAATTTCAGCATGTGCCAGTTACAGGCATGCACAGAGGTTTGTCTAGTGAAGTGATAGGTACCAAAGGGAACATACAGGCAATCTCAAAAGAGAGACCTCTTTATGTGTAATGAAAGGAAAACATGTTCAAGGAGAATGTGGGCCATCTCAAGAGTCAGAGATATGGTTTGGTAGTTCTAGGCTCTTCTTTTTATTAAGAAAACTTGGTGAGGGATGGATATGGAAAGGTACAAAGCAATGACATCAGTCCAGTGATCTCAAGATGGGTCCTTTTGGTCTTGTTAGTCTCCAGATCCTTAGGCCGATGTGGTCTCCATTTTCTGATCAATAGATTGCATTGGAAGGTCCACTAAGTTGTAAGATTCCTCAAAATATCACAACACTCTTTGCTTCACCCTCTGACGGAGGTGGGGTAATAGTGCAAAGGTAGATTTACAGATTTCTGAGGAATTTGGGAATAACAAGCCTGCAAAAGAGACTGACTTAGGGAAAAGTATGCAGAACTTCTTTTTTTCTTTTCTTTTTTTTTTTTTTAAGAGAGAGAGAGAATTTTTTTTTTAATATTTATTTTTTAGTTTTCGGCGGACACAACATCTTTCTTTGTATGTGGTGCTGAGGATCAAACCCGGGCCGCACGCATGGCAGGCGAGCGCGCTACCGCTTGAGCCGCATCCCCAGTCCCAGTATGCAGAACTTCTGAATAAAAAACTGTTTTTCCTTGTCCTGCCTTTATGTCTCCTTTTTACCCTTTTCTTTTTCCTTCTATCCTATCTCAGTAGCATGTAGAAATTGTAAGAAGTAACTTCATTCTGGAGGATTAGATGTGAGAGCAAATAAATAGTCAAGGATGATTTGGATTCCAGGACATTTTTGGGGTGGGTGGAGGTGAGGTACCAGGAATTGAACTCAGGGACACTCAACCACTAAGCCACATCCCAGCCCTATTTTGTATTTTATTAGAGACAGGGGTCTCGCTGAGTTGCTTAGCGCCTTGGTAAATTGCTGAGTCTGGCTTTGAACTTGCAATCCTCCTGCCTCCGCCTCCTGAGCCACTGGGATTACAGGCGTGGCTGACAGGAAAGACTTCTTGAGAAGAGACTCTTTGAAGTAGAAATCCAAAAGCTTGCTTTCAGACATGAAAATTTGAGACACTTACTAAGATACGTAAGCCTTGGGTTTAGGGGAGAGGTCAGAGCTGTGGACAGTAGTTATCGCAGTTAAGGACGTAATTAAAGCCATGAGACTGGACGAGGTCACCTAGGGAGTGAGGGCAGATGGAGCAGAGGTCTGATCCTCAGGGCATTCCAGTGTGCAGAGAAGGAGCCAGATAAACAGGCAGAGGAGAAGCAGCCAGGGAGGCAGGAGGAGAACTAAGAGACCGTAGGATCCTGGGAGCCGGTTGCTGCTGAGGGGAGTAAGTTAGGGGCTGAAGGTTAAATGGAAGATGTTAGTGACTTTGACAGAAACGTGTTTAGATGGAGTAGTGGGAATGGAAGGCGGTTATTCCCATCAGGATTCAGGGAGGAAAGAATGGAAAGAGAGGATGAGGAGATAAGCAAGAGCAGACAACTCTCAGTGTGGTCAAGAAATGGAATTGGAGAGAGATCAAGAAGGAAGGCATTATTTCATAAATGTAGACAATGGAAATAAGCCAGAAGAGAAAGAGATACAGGAGGACTTAAGCTTGCTGGAGTGATGTCCCTGAGTCATTAAGAAGTGATGGAACCTAGTGCATATGGGCCCAGGTTGGGCTGGGCCTAGAGGATGGCATGAACATTTACCCATTGTCAAAAAAGGGAGGCCCGGGTGTATGGGGGGTACATTTGTTGGTGGAACATACAGACATTCTCTTCTGGTTACTTCTCCTTCCTGCTTTGTCTGTATATAGTAATGATGCTATTTCCATCTGCTTAAAATGCATATTTTTTTCATATTTTAGCATCTTTGAAATTGAAATAAATCCTAAAACCAATGGAGTATTTAGTTGTTGGTATTCTTTGAGTGCTATATATAATACTATGTAAAATTTATGTCAAAGATAACTTGGATTTGATGAATGGGATATCACTAGAGTGCTCTTTACAGAGAATAAAATGGTCCCTGCAAATGCCATTTGCCTTCTGAGGTGAGACCTGATGGGAGCACCAGCCTTCCCTCCCCATTACTCCATCTGCATAGGTGGGCTAAAGAGATCTCCCTGTTAGAGATATATTTTGCCCAAGCCTCTGCAGATACGATCAAGGTTCCTAAGGATGAAGAGGGGAGTCTGACGCTCTGCCCACCAGGTTAGAGCTTCTCTGTTCTGCTGATTATTCTTCCTCACCGGAATTAGTGAGACCAAGATGGGGACCTCACTTGCCCCATACCTGGAACTGAGCACACTCTCCTGACTCAGAGACCAAGCACTTCCTCCCATCAAATAAGATCTAGGGCCCACATCCTGTGTGGTGAACACAAGGAGAAGTTCAAGGGTCTGAGAACAGAACCTGTGTCACAACCCCCTGGGATTACTGGGTTGACAGCCAGCAGGCGCATTTTACTGCTTCCTGGGTGAGGAGAGATGAGGCCCCATCCCCTTTTTCTGTAGTTCCTCCCAGAGTCCGAAAAGGTTTGGGAGGTTCCCTTTGTCCTCCTTGTCTGTTTGCTTACAGGACAAATAGTTTAGTGCTTACCATATGCTGTGCTAAGCACTGGGTACACCATTAAGAGCAAACCCAAACAGAGGTTCTGTTCTCAGAGCTTATACCAAGTCATGGTCATGCATTAATTAAATAACAATAATAGTTTTTTAAAAAAATTCACTTTAATTACAGGTGGCCTACACCTATAATCTCAGTAACTAGGAGACCTGCCTCAGCAATTTAGCAAGACTCTCAGCAACTTAGTAAGATCCTATCTGAAAAGAAAAAATAAAAAGGACTGGGGATATAACTTAGTGGTAAAGTGCTAGGTTCAATTCCCTGCACCAAAACAAACATACAAAAATTAACTTTAATGAAACTATATGCCAGTCCTAACCACTCTTACAAATACTAACTCCTTTCATTTGTACAAAAATCTCAGAACTAAATAATACTATCATCATCCTTGATATGCAAATGAGAAAAACTGAGGCTCAGAGAAGCTAATCATCTTGTCCAAGATCAAGATGAAGTCATAATTCAAATCAAAACAGTTTTGTTCAGCTGTTAATTGGGGTAACTAAAATTCTGTTCTGGGACTATATTGACTTTCAGTTATCCTGTTAAGCTCAGTTATTCTAAAATAAAACTTCATTTGGAGACATAAATGACTCATCAAGAAAGGGGGGATTTTAGCATCTGAAAAGCTAGCAGTAACTTTAAAGATTATCTGGGTGTCACCAAAATTTCTGTCTTTGTGTCTTTACCCTGCTTGGTAGTGCATACCTGTGATCCCAGCAACTCTCGAGGATCACGGGTTTGAGGCCTGCCTCAGCAATTTAGTGGGCCCTAAGCAACTTAGTGAGACTCTTTCTCAAAACAGAAAATAAAAAGGGGACTGGAGATGTGGCTCAGTGGTTAAGTGACCCTGGGTTCAATTCCTGGTACCAAAAAAAGAAAAAAAAAAAAACAGATCAGTCCTTGTCCCCATGCCAATCCAATAACAAGGACATGGTTTTGAGCAAAAGAGAAAAAGAAGGCTTATTGCTTCGCTAGCAAAGGAGAAGCACAGGGAACTCCTGTCCCAGAGGCTGTGATTCTGCGTATCAGGGGGAACAGGGGGCTTTTAGAGAGGTATTGAAAGGCCACAGTCTCCTGTTTCCTGTCTGGAGTTGCAATTTACTTGTTAATTTGGGAGATAGCCATTTCTGAGATTTTTCCTGTGCAATCCCCAAGTCTGCATTACTTTGGTGGGTATGTACTCCATAGATAACTCGGTTTAGGATAGGGCAGAAAGGCCATTCTATTCCCCAACCCTCAGATTACGGAGGGGGAGAGGTTAGGGAGGATCTGGGAGAGAGGAAGACAAAGACACATGTCCTTTTAAAAGTAAGTAGCAGTGGCAGAGCAGCACCACCGTTACAGGGGAGCCTGCTGGGTACTGAGTAACAGGATTTGCAGAGGCCCTTCAGTAGAGTCTTGAGTCTCACTTGGGCTTCTCTTTTCACCCCCCTCCTCAATTGTTCCCTCCTCTCTGTCCTGGCTTCACCTCCGGTGCCTTCACTGTGGCCTCCAACTTTCCTGTTGGAGGGTGCAGGTCTATTTTCTTTAACCTGTACAGCAGCAATGTCCTTGGCTAAATCCATTCCAGCACAAGACCACAAGAGGCTTCAGCAATGGGATGGGGTGGGGGATAGGTGAAGAGAGATTGGAAATCAGATTTTAGTAATAGAATCAGCTATAGACCAAGGCTATGTCTACGCTGCTTGGAGAAATAAGAGTTCCTGCACATCTTATCTTTCCCACAGACTCCTTCAAGGGGCCCTGAGCTATTCAGCACTTTCACTATTGAAGAGAATGTTCCTTCAGTACTGAAGCTTTGCCAAGCCCCTTTACAGTCTTCAACCTCTGCCTCCAACAGCCACCCTAGAAAGTATTCCTGGGAGAACAAAGAGGGTTCCCAAAAGGTCTCCAGAGCCACAGTTTACGGGACAGACGTGCCAGATGCTAACATTCCTCACTCTTCAGTGAGTCATTTGCATTTCTAAAGTGAAATTCTTTTCTGAATAACTGGGCTGAACCATTAAGTAACTGGCCATTAGAGCTGGCTGGACAGAACTGAGCTTCCTGTTCTTCAGGAGCATCCCACCTCTCAGATGAGGTGGATAAGGCAGTTCCATATGCAATGCCTGGCTGTGGTTCTTCCAAACTAAACCCTGGGTGCAATTGGGACCAAAAGCAAAAAATTAAATTAAAATGGGCTTGATTTTTCCTCCTAAGAAATAAAAGTCTATTATTTTGTTCAGCATGCCAAAAATGTATGGAAGCTCTTGGTAACACAAGCGTTTTATGCTCACAATAGGAATGCCTGTATTGTAAGGCTAAGAGTTTGTCATTTGTTTTTGAAATTGCTTCTGAATCATGTTATTTCTAAGAAATAAGATAATCCTAGTTTCTATTTCATAAAGTGTAGGAAAGATTAAGTGCATTAATAACATCCATTATGTTACCTTTCCTTATTATATTTATTTTCTTTCCCAAATTATTCTCATTATTCCATGTGAGGCCAATGATAGAAATAGCTGAAAACTTGAGAAGTTTTGTAAATAGGACAAATTTTGGCTTGAGCTGGGAGAGAGAGAGAGATTCAGTCACTTCTTATTGGGTCCAGATAGTGGATTTGAAAAACCAGGCTGATGTCAGAGCGACCTCACTCCCTGCCCCCCTCGCCCAGCCCGCACGCACAGCACGGCTGCAGAGACCCAGGGTGCTCTGCAGGCACTTCCTTCAAATGCTAATGAACAGCTCACAAAAGCTAAACAACAGGACCAAACTAGTTTCTGCTGCCCTGAGCAGCTGGAAATTATTGAGCCTACCCTCTTTCTCAGAGATTTCCCAGACTTTTCCTTTCCTACTCTGTTCCCAGCAGCTGTACTTCAAACTGCCAGAACCCATTCACTATAACTTCTCTCTGGGCTTGTGTGGCCTCCACTTATCTTTCATATCAAATCCAGACACCCCCAGTTCTCCAAGCCAAAGTCCTCCTGAGTATTGCTTTCTCTCCTTACAGTTTTCTATAGGCCTTTGTCTTTCTGGGCAGTCAGACCAGGGATTCCAGGCAAATCTTGGCTTCTTACCAGCCAGTAACAAGTATAAGGTACACTTGAGGCAATGCTTTTTTGGTCCTTTGAATACTTACAATGTTCCTGTGTGTGTGTATGTGTATGTGTGTGTGTGTGTGTGTGTGTGTGTGTGTGTAGTAGTAGAAGTGGGGATTGAACCCAGGGGTGCTTTACCACTGAGCTACATCTTCAGCCCTTTTTACTTTTAGTTTGAGACAGGATCTCACTAAATTGTCCAGGCTGGCCTTGAACTTGGCCTCCTGCCTCAGCCTCCTGATTTGCTGAAATAACAGGCATGTGCCACCAAAGCCGGCTCTCACACTGTTCTTTTTTTTTTTGGTAACTGGGATTGAACTCAGGGGCACTCGACCACTGACCACTGAGCCACATCCACAGTCCCATTTTGTATTTGATTTAGAGACAGTGTCTCACTGACTTGCTTAGTGCCTCGTTAAGTTGCTGAGGCTGGCTTTGAACTTGCTATTCTATCTCAGCCTCCCGAGCCTGGGATTAGAGGCATGCTCCACCACACCTGGCCAATTTTAATTTCTTGTTCCCATAATTGGGTGGTTTAATGTCTTTGTTAACCTGGGTTGATCCTGTACTTGTTCCTTAAAACAAAATAATTGCTTGGGTTCAAAACAACTCTCTGGGGTTGACTATGGTAGGGTAGTCAAGGGAACCTGGGGCAACAATAGAATGTATGGGCGTTGAAGGTAAGTGGGGCCTAGTTCTAGCCTAGGGTTTTAATCTGGAGTGGAAAGATCCCATTCTCTGGGGTCCCCATTTCTCTCTCCTGCATCAGTATTGTCCCATCTTAAAGGTGAGAAAACAGGACTCCAGGGAGAAGAAATAACCTAACCAATATCAAATAATTAGCAAGTGACACAGCCAAGATTCAAATTAGACATGTCTGACACCTTGGCTTTCCTCCTCAAGACAATGGCTCCTTTCCAAAGGCAGGGACATTTCTGATTGGAGAAGGGATGGGACAACTGAATCTGGAAGAGAAGAGGGTCCATGAGAAGAATAAGAGGTGAAGTAAATTGAGAGAGAGCTCAAATCTGGCTCTGATTCCTGACTGGAGCCACAGCTTCTTGCCTTCTATAGCTCAAATTTTAAATGTCTTCTAAAGGCACATGTGTGGAAGGCATGGGTCCAGTCTATGGCACTATTGGAAGGTGACAACATTTTGGAGGTGGAGCCTTGTGAAAAGAAGTTAGGTCATGGGGCATGCCCTTGAGGGAGATGTTGGAATCCTGGCCCCTTCTCTGTTTCTCTTCCATGTCCCAGTCCTGTGGTTAACAGTTTGTTCCACCCCAGGGTCCCACCTTGATGTACTACCTCATCATGGGCCCAAAAGCATGGACCAACCAGCATGGACTGAAATCCAAAAATGTGAACCAAAATAAACCTTTTTTTCTTTTAGTTGATGCTCTTGGATAGCAGTAACAGAAAGCTAAGGTATTGTCCCAGCCCATCTCTCTCCCAAGATCTTGGTGGAGCTTGTCTCCTGATGCTAATATGAGCAGCTTTTACAACATAGGATTGAGGTCACACACTGGTGACTGATTTTGGTAGGTGTGTCCAGAGTTGCTTTGTTAGGCTGTAAGATCCTAAGCTGTTAGGAAGTGACTCTAAATGAAATCTCTTTTTCTCTCTGTTTTATCCACTCTCTTTTCTCTCCTTCTCACCCTAAAAATCTATTAGACTTTGAAGATGATGGTCTAACAGGGTCCTGTTGGGTTACAGAGGAAAGACCTTTAGTTGACTGGAATTATGGGATGATTCATTTAGAAACAATATGATATTTTTAATATGATATTTTGCTGTGGTTAGTAACAACAATAATGATAATCCCTTTTATTTGTACAGTGTTTTTTTTAGTTCCCAAATGCTGGCCCTTCTTTCCTTCCCAGAGGTGCAGGGGATCAAATTTAGGGCTTCCACATGGCAGGCAAGCATCCTATTACTGAGCTATAGCCCCAGCCCCTCCAAAAGACATTTATGCACACTTCCTCATGACACTGTCAGAACCACCTTGAGGGATGAGCCTCATAAGAGAGTTCTGAGGCTGAGCAGTCTCATGACTTGCTTCTTGTTGTGCAGCTAAAAAGTACAAGGGACTGAGGCAGGTCTCCTATACCAGCTCCAGAGATATCTGCCATACTAAAGTAACTGTTAATAAAAGATTTAAATACTACTTATGCTGTTATTTACTGATTATGTACTTAGATTATACTTTAGAATTATAATTCTCTCCCCTCCACCCACTCAGTTAGGTTTTTCTTACTCCTATGAAGAACCTTTTCCCCTCCTCTATGGTCTAAGAAAATAGATATGAAATTAGAACAAAATATCACATTAGTAAAAATTTTTAAAATTATAACACTTGCTGGGCCTAGTGGCACATGCCTGTAATCTCAGCAACTGGGGAGTCTGTAATAGGAGATCTTGAGTTCAAGCGAGCCTCAGCAATTTAGTGAGGGTCTAAGCAACTTAGTGAGACCCTATCTCTAAATAAAATATAAAGGGGCTTGGAATGTTACTCAGTGGTTAAGTACCCCTGGGATTACAGCTATGTACCACTGCCTGGCACATGGGTTGGTTGCCCTGTAATCAAAAAAGAAATATAGCATGCTTGTAATCCCAGTGGCTCAGGAGGCTGAAGCAGAGAATTCCAAGTTCAAAGCCAGCCTTTAATTCAGTGAGGTCCTGAGCAACTTGGCAAAACCCTGTCTCAAGATAAAATATAAAAAAGGGCTAGGCATGTGGCTCAGTGGTTAAGAGCCCTGGATTCAAGATTCAATCCCTGGTTTTATTTATTTATATATTATGAATATATAAATAAATAAGTTTTATATATATATATATATATA
>NW_025999925.1:76715-130212 GCF_001458135.2 Marmota marmota marmota | reverse complement strand
TATATATATATATATAGTGTGTGTGTGTGTGTGTTTTTACAAGATTCTGAGAGCAATAAATATTCTGCTATGAAAATGTCCCCCCACACATATTTATCTAAAGAGGATCTCATGAATAATTTTACAAGAAACACCAGCAATTTTAGGATTTTAAATAAGGCTCTTAGCCCTAGTGGTTAGGCCAGGAGTAGCTGATACCCTCCTGACTAAGAGCTTCTAGAACAGAATCAAGTGGCAAAGTCTATACTTGGTATCACCCTTCTTTCCCACAGTAAGGTGGATACCTTTGCTGGATGCCCCAGAAGGCCTTGCCTGAAAGGTGGACAGGCCTCACCTGTGAAAGCCATGCATTTCCCATAAAAAAAAAAGACTTTGTACTTGAATCCTGAGGGCAATGAAGATCTGTCATTTTGAATCATCCATATTCAATCTTATCTTCATATCTCAGATTGGCAGAATGGCCTTTCTGGGACCAAAGAAAAAGGAGGAGTTGTAGCTGGAAGCAAAGAGGAGAGGAAAATGGGAAGAGAGACTGCATCCTACCCCAAGGATGGCCTCAGTGAGCACCTCAGACTCTGCACCTCGGCCTCTCCCACCCTTGCAGTCAGCAGGTGGCATAATGATGCCCTCTTTAACTCATCCCATTGGGTACTTATTTCATTAAGTAATCCCTGGCACAGATGTTGTCACCTGACCCTTCACAAGATATGTGTACCAATTCAGCTCCCCAAAGATTATCATTTTTTTTTCAGAAAGTTGAGAGTGTGATTGCAGTCACACTAACCATGATGTTGTGACTCTGTCCATGTGTCTTAGTGAAGCATCACCTAGAAAGTTCCAGTCCAGTTTGAAAGTCTTCACAATTCTTTGCCCTAAAAATATTTTGTCCATTTTGTTTGAATGGCAAGGAGAAAAAAAAACTAATGTTAAAAACAACAAAAACCCAAAAGATGACAAGCCTAGTCAGTAGTTGGCCACCAGTGCCTGAAAATGTTATCTGTAGGGATGATTCCCTTGGGTCTCAAAAACTTTACAGGTGTGCGCCTCCTGTAATCCCAGCAGCTTGGGAGACTGAGGCAGGAGGATCTCGAGTTCAAAGCTGGCCTCAGCAACTTAGTGAGGTCCTAAACAACTCAATGAGACCCTGTCTCTAAATAAAATATAAAAAAAGACTGGGGATGTGGCTTTACTGGGTTCAATCCCTGATACAAAAAACAAAAAAGCCTTTGTGTAGACAAGAGGCACCATTACTAGTTCAATCTTTGGCTACCATCTAGACTCCTCAGCCTCACTGCTGACAAGTGAAGAGATACTGGGTCAGGGAGGTGCCTTTGACTTCTAATGATCCCCTCAGCTCTAATGATTTGTAAGTCTAAGTAAATAAATACCTCAGAGAGATGAATCGAGGGGTATTTGAGATAAAAGCAAGTGCAAAGGAATAGCAGATTGGAGCAGAACTGGGGGATGGATAAGAGGAGGTGAGGCCTAGGAGATTTTATGTTATGAAACAGGGAAGAGGACAGTACATGTATACCTTTGATAGACTTTGAGTTTTACTCAGAGTCAAGTGGGGAGCACTTTAGTTTTCAGCAAGAAAATGAACTGATCTGATGGCCATTTAAACAGGTTTACTCTGACTGCTATGTCGAGAGAAGACTGATGGGTATAGTGGACCATCATGGTCAAAAGGAGGGAGCCAAGTTAACAGACTATTGTAACAACATAGGCAAAAGATAATGATGATAACCCAGGATTGTATTTTGAATACCCTTGCATGGTAGACTTTGCTGTTAGGTAAAACATGGAACATAAAGAAGTCAGGGATGGCTAGGTATGGCTCATGCCTGTAATCCCAGTGGCTCAGGAGGCTGAAACAGAGGATCATGAGTTTAAAACTAGCCTCAGTAATATAGCAAGGCTCTAAGCAACTTAGCAAGACCCTATTTTAAAATAAAATATAAAAAAGTCTGGGGAAGTAGCCCAGAGGTTAAGCGCCCCTGGGTTCAATCCATGGTGCCAAAAAAAGGGCGGGGGGGGGGGGGCAATGATATCAAGGCTTGTATTAGAGTTACTTAATTAAAATTAATAATTAATTGATTTTTTTGGTGGTACTGGGGATTGAACCCAGGACCTAGCACATGCTAGACAAGTGCTCTATCACTGAGTTATATTCCTAACTCCTTCTTTTAAAATCTATTTATTTTTGAGGTAAGGTCTCAGTGAGTTTTCCAGGCAAGCCTTAAACTTGATATCTTCCTAGAATTACAGAAGTGCGCCACCATGTCCAGCAATTTAAGGTGATGGGGAATACCATGAAAGAGCAGGTACAGGTAGGTGGATCAGGAATTTAGTTTGGAACTTATGCTTGATAGGCTAGTGGACACATCCAAGAGGAGATCCTGAGTAGCTGAATGGAAGGTGGATCATTAGAAGTCAAAGGCACCTCCCTTTTAAACATTTTATTTAGATATAAGGTCTAACATGAGAGAAATCTGGGGTAGAAATGTAAATTAGGGAGTTGTTGGCCTATGGAAGGTATTTAAAAACATGGGACTAAATGAGATCAAAGATATTATATTTATATAATTATGCTTACAATTATATAAGTTACATAATTATATTTTGCAAGAACTAACCCAAGGGCACTTGACAAGATAAATGTCAGGAGGGTGAGCCGGAACCAGTGAAGAACCAACTTCGAGTCTCCAGTGAAGTAGAAGAACCAAGGAAAAAGTGGAGCTGGGGAGATCCCTTGGATTGGATCCTACAGTTAGGGTGGGTGACAAAAGCTTGAGAAATGACTGTAGGCTTCATCATGTAGATGTCAGTGCTATCGTTGTCTAGGTTGTGTGCTCAACAAGTCAGTGAATCAATGAGCACAGGTTTTCCTCCCAACTCTATTTGAGCAGGATCTCAGAGTTCAGGTACTTTGTTTCTCCAGGAAGTTTGATAAGTGAGTACAGCATTCATTTGAATTAAATGATTTTTTTCCTTCACTATCTAAAGTTCTTCCTTGGAATTGTAGGAAGTGGGAAATTCTAGTCCCTGGAAGCCAGACGGTCTTGAATTGCTTGTGGTCATTGCTCTTTACTACTCAACAGAACACAACACTCCAGGTCCTTCAGGCCAAATGAATCACCAACATCTAAAACACAAATGCTGAGGTCCCCAAGTTACAGAAAAACATCTGCAAACCTAATTCAATAATTATAGTTCCTTTGGTCAGGCTGCAGGAAGAAACCACATTCTTGTGATTATTAACTCACAACATTGCTCACCAATTCCTTTTCTTTCTTTCTTTTTTTTTTTTTTTTTTGAAAATTTGATGATTCAAAGCATAATCCCACAAAATATCAGTGAAAATGTAAATTGAGAGGGCTGATGTCTGATGTGGTGTTCTCTAGAAAGAAGATGTCTGGTTGAAGACAGTCATCGTATATCAGCTCCTATTTCTTGGGTGCTTACTATATGCCAGGCACTGTGCTTAGAAACACTTCATGGGCATTTAGCAAAATGAATCCTCACAATCACCCTTCAAGAAAGGTACTATTATTATCTTACCCAGATTATAGATGCAGTTGTAATAATTACAGATGAGAAAATGAAAAGATTGACGGTACATCCTAATAGGAATCAGGTGTTTCTCCTGGGGAGGGACCTGCAGCAGTGACCTTGTCCCTGTCAGGAAAACTGTTTCCCATTCAAGACAAGGTCAGCTCCTGTGCTGCTTTTAGAAATCAACTTTTCCTGGGAGGAAAAGATGCCCTAGACTGAGGCATGGGCAGCCCTGGGAGCAAGCATCCTGAGAGCTGGAGAGCAAATGGGGTATGATGAAGACCCCTCAGAGAAAGGAAAAAAGGAGAAATTTTTTTTTTTAATTTTTGTTTTTTAAAGAGAGAGACACACAGAGAGAACTTTAATATTTATTTATTTTTTTTAGTTATCGGCAGACACAACATCTTTGTTTGTATGTGGTGCTGAGGATCGAACCCGGGCCTCACGCATGCCAGGCGAGTGCGCTACCGCTTGAGCCACATCCCCAGCCCAAAAAGGAGAAAATTTAATGAACTTCTACTTTGCCATCAGTGTCACTATTTGATCCTCAGATACTTTTAAACTAGACAAAATATCAATCTCATCTCATTGGTTAGGATCCTAAAGCATCGAGAGGGTAAATAATTTACCCTAACCCACATAGATGTTAGCAAGAAGAGAAGCTAGTACCTGCTATAGAATTTCATGATTTCAAAGGCTAAGTTTTTTCTGCATTCCCAAAAGCACTTGAGACAGCCATGAGAGGCTCCTCAGAGATGTCTCATTAAAGAGATTGTCTCATTCATCTAACAGTTTCCTGGAAACTTTTTTTGTGGTTTTGGGGTAGAAAAAAAAAAAAAAGAAACCATGATTTCTGTTACTCAGAAAATATGTGTTCCATTCTCATGGGCTATTCAAGGCTATTTATTTCTCTTTCTTTTATTTCTCTGCTTGTATTAGCCCCTGTTTGTGCAGAGGGAAGAGGTGGAATACTAACCATTCACTTGGGTTTCTGGAAAAAAAATTTTTTTTTTTTGAACTAGGGGTTGAATCCAGGGGCACTTAACCACGGAGGCACATCCCAAGCCCTTTTTAATATTTTATTTAGATATAAGGTCTCACTAACTTGCTTAGGGCCTTGCTAAGTTGCTGAGGCTGGCTTTGAACTCACAATCCTTCTGCCTCAGCCTCCGGAGCCACTGGTATTATAGGAGTGCATCACAATGCATGGCTTGGAAAAATGTTTTATAGGAGAGATATAGGCTGAAACAACTGGCTAATATGACATTTTATATAATATTGTCTTTCTGAATTATTTGAGACCCACGAAGTTGCTTCAATATACAAAATGTAGGCCTTTTATCGGATGTAAGCTCCATCCTGAACACTGAAAGGCTTAGAGATGGTGGTAATTTGATTTTTGGTTGTTCCAAAATTAGTGATTGTCACTGACAACTGACTCACCAAATTTTAGTCTCCCAGGGAGAATTATGGACTCCTGAAAGTAATATGTCTTAGGAAAGCAGTGAGTTGAAACCCCAAACCTTGGTTCCGACGAAAGAAAATTTAAAGTTATATGCCAACTAACTTTAGAGTCCATACCCTTATGCAAGAGAACTTTATTATAAATGAAAGTGAGCTGAAAGTAAAGTAAAAGCAAAGTAAGGGCTCAAACAGAGAGTTTTATCGAGAGAGAGAGTGGGTTTTCTCCGAGCAGAGAACAAAGGAGACAATGCTGTCTCCAAATTTATTCATTTATTTGTTTATTTATTTATATTTTTTAGTTGTAGGTGGACATAATACATTTATTTTATTTTTATGTGGTGCTAAGGATTGAACCCAGGGCTTCACATGTGCTAGGTGAGCGCTCCACCACTGAGCTACAACCCCAGTTCCCTGTGTCCAAATTTATTAATGTTTGATGTTTACCAAAAGAACTGGAGTCCTCCTTCAGCAGTCTTTACCAATCAGACGTTCAACTCCTCCTTCAGGTTAGATGTAAAGTTTTTGACCTTAGTTGGTCCTTGCCTAGACTGTCATGGTGGCCATCCTATTTAGGAGGGTTTCATTCATAAGTCAATCCCACATTAATGTGGGCACTGGGGTCAGTAGCTGGTCAGAAGTTATCTTAATGTGCCTGTGCTACTAAAGGAATCTTGCTTCCCAGACAAATGGAGACACCTGTAGTCATAATTCATAGTTTCACACCAACCTCAATGGACCCTGTCAAGAGCTGTCCCATTAATCCTTTTTCCTTTGACATGTTCTCCCATTAGCTCCTTCGCTCCTGTTTATGTTCTACAAATTAACTAACACCCTTTGCTTTCTCATCTACTTTGAAAGTAGTTTAAAGAAGACCTTAAAATAGTTTAAACAACAATTGTAACCTTGCCATGCATTTCACTGCTTATTGTTAGTAGCAAACATTAGGATTCAGGTCCCTCAAGAGGCAATCTGGACTCCATTGCTAACTCCTGTGCTGGTCTTTTGCTATAGACTTTGAAGTTAAGCAGTCCATACCCTCAGAAGGAAGCCATCAAGACTGGGACCAGCTCTTTTTACATAGAGCCAAAAGAAGTAGATGTGACTCCATCTACTTCTGCTTTCTGGAGCTAGTCAAGGCAAGTCTGAGCTGATCCTCTTCTTCCTTTTTGTTTGTTTGAGACAGGATCTCACTATATTGTCTAGACTGTCTCAAACTCTCCATTTTCCCAAGTAGCTTTTCCCAAGTAGCCAGGACCAAAGGCACCATGCCTCATGGAGCTGTCTGATTCTCTCCCCACCACCTTTTTTTTTAATATTTATTTTTTAGTTTTAGGTGGTTTTATTTTTATGTGGTGCTGAGGATGGAACCCAGTGCCTCACACGTGCTAGGCAAGCACTCTACCACTTGAGCCACAACCCCAGCCCTGTCTGATTCTCTTCTAACGTGCTAATCCTTCAAGTACTCTCTGTTCTTCCAGGACAATATTTTATTTTATTATTATTATTTTTTTTATTTTGGGGGGGGTACCAGGGGTTGAACTCAGGAGCACTCTGCCATTGAGCCACATCCCCAGCCCTATTTTGCATTTTATTTAGAGACAGGGTCTAACTGAGCTGCTAAGCACCTCGCCATTGCTGAGGCTGACTTTGAACTCATGATTCTCCTGTCTCAGCCTCCCAAACTGCTGAGATTACAGGTGTGTGCCACTGTGCCTGGCTAACAATATTTTATTTTATTTTTGTTTTACTTTGTTTTTTGCAGTACGAGGGTTAAACCTAGTGGTTCTCTATCTCTGAGACACATCCCACTCCTTTTTAAAATTTTGAAACAGGGTCTTGCTAAATTGCCCAGGGTGGTTTTGAATTTCTGCTTCAGACTCCTGAAGCTGGGATTATAGGCATGCACTACAGCATCCAGCTCTAGAACATGGTTTAAACAGATCACAGTTAACTTTGTTTTATTCTCCCCTTAAAAAAGTAAATTAATGCCTAATGTTGGTGGTGTATACCTGTAATCCTTGGGAGGCTGAGGCAGGAGGATAGCAAATTCAAAGAGGCCAGGCTTGCTGGGCGGGAATGGTGGCACCCATCTATAATTCCAGGGCTCAGGAGGCTGAGATGAGTTCAAGACCAGCCTCAGCAACAGGGAGGCGCTAAGCAACTCAGTCAGACCTTGTCTCTAAGTAAAATACAAAAAGGGCTGGGATGTGGTGGAGTACCCCTAAATTCAATCCTGGTACCAAAAAAAAAAAAAAAAATAGAGGCCAGCCTCAGCAATTTAAAGAGACCCTCAGAAACTTAGCAAGACCCTGTCTCAAACTAAAACAGTAAAAAGGGCTGGAGATATAGCTTAGTAGTAAAGCCCCTTTGGGTTCAATCCCCAGTACCAAAAATAAATAAGTAAATAAAATAAAATAAAAAAGTAAGACATTATCAACAGGATGAAGGCCTTTGTGCACCCATTTTCAATTCCACATTCCTCCTTCCCTTATCCATTTGTGTGTGTGTGTGTGTGTGTGTGGCCCCCATACCTATATGTGCTAGGGATTGAAACTAGGGCCTTGTGCTTGCTAAGCACTTGCTCCACTGAACCATGCCTCCAACCCCTGTATTTGTTAGACTATGGGATCCAAGTGCAGAAGAGGCCGTGTTGGAAGCATGGATAGAGCAGCGATTAACAGAAGAAAATGTCAGCCATAGACTCAAGTTCAAATATATAGACATTTATAAACATTTATAAACCTAAACTCAATTTTCTGATCTGTAAAATGGAAGAGTAACCATACTTATTGTGTGGTTATTGTGAGGATTAAACAAGATGATAATGTTCTTGAAGTGTTGGCACTTGGCACTTAAAATACAATAACAGTTTCAGGTATTTTTCCCACGCTCCAGTTCACAGGGGAGCAAAGGGCCTAGCGGGCTTGAGGAGGTTTGTTCAAGGTCATAGCTGTTCAAGGCAGAGTAAGTAACTAATCCCTGACCCTTTCTGGCTGCCTTCCCTGGTATCCACATGGGCCTGCCTGCCTTGATTTTCCATATCAGAAACTCACTCCTGGACCCGCAGTATCCTTTACACTGAGAAGCCCCCCAACTGCGTATCAGTTATCAACGATAATGGCAGTAAGGCTGGTCAAGGCATTTTCAGTGCAGGGGAGGGAAATTGCCAACACTGTTTCTCTAGGAACGATTAAAGGTTAAAGGTAGTTCCAAGCACTGCCCAAGTCCGGAAGGACCCGCGCGGTCTCAGCCTTCCTGTCATTTGCATTCCAATGCAACCACCTCACCCGCCCAAATTCGTCTGGCCGTAGATTCCCGCAGTGACTGAGACCTTGGCAAGCCAAGACAACCCAGAGTAGGCGGGAGGCAGTCCCTGGCCAGGTGGCCGGGGGCGGGGACTCGGTGCCAAAGGTTCGAAGGGGCGGGGCCGAGGTGAGCGTTCCGGTCCCAGGGCGTGGCGTCTCTCAGGTGCGCTCAACAGCTCGGGTTTCAGTGAAACTGATCCGGACCTGAGGAAGCGCGCGCAGAGTCTCTGATTAGAGGCAAGTGAAATAGGGGCTTTGTGGGTGTATCGAGTGTGACACTGAGTTTCAAATCAGTAGCGGCGGATTCCCCGCCCGGCGTCGGAGCTGCTGGAAGGATGCGAAGTCGAAGCATGATGTGGCTGCTGGGGGGCGCCATCCTGCTGGCGGCCTCTGCCTCCTGCAGTCAGACCACCCGAGGTAAGAAACTAAGCCTAGGAGGGCTCCTACGGCTGAGGAGCTGGAGTCTGGGGCACTCTGGGCAGGTGGTGGGAGCGGGACTAGTACACCAACAGCTTGCTGCCCCCATTACTACCCCGCGAATCCCTCAGTCTCTTAGTAGCTATAATGGGGGGATCCCTGCACCTGGAGGACCCATCGGAGGGACATCTAGGAGTGACTGAAGTCGGTGGAGGCCGGCTGAAGGCAGAGGTGGCCTCAGGGACTTACTCACTTATTGGAGAGGGTCTTGGACGGGGCACTTTAAATTCGCAGGTATTGGTGTGGAGAAGGGAAGGGCAGACAGGAAAGGAGTGCCTGCTTCTAAAAGGTACGCTGAGAACTCGGCCTTTGCTCCCTTGGGTTAGTTCTTTTGCAAACACTTAAGTCATTAGTAGCTTTTCGCACACTCTGGCGACTTCCTCTGGGCTGGTCCCGCGGGGCCCGTGGATTAGCTAGTTGATGGCTCAGGGCATCGGGGAGTGGGTGGGAGCCCCCGGCCTGGAGCCTTTTGTCTCGCTTTTTGAACCCCCCTCTAACCACTGCAACTTTTTCTTTGGGGTCTGCTCCATAATGTCCAAGACCCAGCGATGGATGACCTGCGTAGAAAAGCAGGTCGGACTTTCAGGCCGTTTGGGTGTCAGGTAGATTTACAAGTGGAATTTCTTGGATCTTGCTTTATGTTCGACTAGGTAACCTTTTGGCTGGAATTCCTGGCCCTTCCATGCCATTCAGAGGGCAGGCTGGGGGCTACCCAGGTCCGTAGGCCTGAGGCTGCCAGCCCTGGGAACAGAAGAGTAAGGGAGCTGTGCAGGGCGGTGCTCTGGGGCCAACTTGTGCTTGGCGCCCGGGTTTGATGGGTGGGCTGTTCCGGGGGTGTTTTAACTAGCGCTGCTAGAAGTACAATCTCTCTCTGGCTGAGCAGGTCTCTAGGGGTGTGATGCTGACTGAGGTACTTCTGTTTGGAGACTGCCTCCCATAGGTAAAGGGAGATTTGAATTTCCCTGAGCAATTTGCAGATGTGCTGTAAAAGGCAGTTTCACACTTTTATCCTCTACATAAAAGACATTGTAAAAAAGAGCGAATCACAGTGAATTAGACTGTAGAATGTGATTCTTTTCTTTCTGGAGTTACAGAAAAGAGTGTTTTGATCTAAGTTTGAAAATTGCACCACTGATACACATTTTATTGTTCAGTATAAGAGTAAAGGCATTTATTCATTTGGGGGGAGTATTGAAACTGTTATTAGTGCCTCTCCATTTGCCTTTCTTTTAAAGTTGGAAACTTAAAACCCAGGAGCAAAGGTTAATGTATGCAGACTTTAAAAATGTGAAGGTAGAATGAGGAGTGGGATAGCTGGGTCAAAAGGTGGTTCTATTCCCAGGTTTCTAAGGAATCTTCATACTGCTTTCCATATTGGCTGCACCCATTTGCCCAAAGTACTTAAAAACAGCATACTACAGGGACCAGCCACATCAATGTTTATTGCAGTACAATTCACAATAGCTAAATTGTGGAACCAACCTAGGTGCCCTTCAGTAGATAAATGGATAAAGAAAATGTGATATATATATATATATACACACACACACACACAATGGAATATTATCAGTAATAAACGAGAATAAAATCATGGCATTTGCAGGTAAATGGATGGAGTTGGAGAATATAAAGCTAAGTGAAGTTAGCCAATCCCCCCAAAACAAATGTTTTCTCTGATAAAGGGGGCTGATTCATAGTGGGGTTGGGAGGGGGAACAATGGGACGATTAGAGGAACTCTAGATGGGGCCAAGGGGTTGGAGGGGAAGGGAGGGGCCATGGGGGTAGAAATAAGGGTGGAATGAGATGGACATCATTACCCTAAGTACATGTATGAAAACACAAATGGTGTGAATATACTTTGTGTACAACCAGAGATATAAAAAATTGTGCTTTATATGGGTAATATAAATTGTAATTAGTCTGCTGTCATGTATTACAAATTAGAATAAAAAAATTGAAAATGTGAATGTAGATGATTCAACACTATGATTCAGATAATTCTGAAGGAAACATCCCTGATTATTTGACTTATTATTGTTTTCAGAGTGAGACTGGGGATGGAGATTATAAGAGTTTACCTGCAGTATAAGGTGAACTTGACTTCACCATGAAGAAAAATCAAGTTATTTGTTAACCAGAGTTATTTAATATTGCACCATGGTTTTTATTTCTCCTGCACACTTGTCCTCCTTCGCAGTTTTAACTTTCCTGGGTTCTTTAAGTAACAGGAGACTTTCCTCCCAACCTGCAATTAAACTGACTTTGATACAAAATAGAGTATCATCAAAACTTTTCTGCTCTTTGCTTGTTTTCTTTTAGCTTGGTCCTTCTATGTGCTCCCCAGTTTTCTAAAGGGCAGATTGGATTTGATTTTCTTCCCCAAAGCCTCACTCCAAAAGGCTGCATCATAGAAAAGAACTAGCCTAGAATAACCTCATTTTGTAGATAGAGGACCATGGATAGGGGAGGGAGCAAGTCAAGGAAAACACTCCAGCAACCCTCTCTTTTCTCTCACAATTGTTGTGAATAATTATTTGTGTAAATACAGTAGATAAATGGATAAAGAAAATGTGGTATATATATACATTAAAATGTGATATATATATCTGTCTCCCCACCGGGACATAGACTCCTGAAAGCCAGGGACACTGCCATAGCTTCCATCATCTCATCTGTCCCAGTCTTCTCACCTAAACAACCTTAGTAAACATCAAAGGAAGAATGAAGTGAGGGGACTTGCGAAGAATGACTGCTGGTCAGAGGCAGTGCGGTACTTAGTCAGCTTCTATTAGACATTTATTCTTTATACCATGCCCCAAGCCCGAAAGAACCCCTGTGTTTCAGTCATTCCATTTCTCTTTTGGAGACTGGAACTTCAGTTCTCTGTACAGAGAACTTTTAATTGTAAAAGTAATATGTAGTCATTGTAGGGTACAAATGAAAACAGGAAAATATTTAATAAAATCATCCCAACCTCAGTGTAAATAACCACTCCTGACATTCATTCTCATCTTCATATCATCCTTTTAAAAATTAGTCTTCTGTTGATAGACACATGGAATATTTTCAATGATTTATAACATAAGAGAAGAGAGTAATGAACATGAAGACGAGGCTTTAAATTTGTGCTTGATCCCTTTTGTTTGCCTTGGAGTTATTAATTAACTTTGATAGGTGATGTTTCATGAAATCTGTATTTAACTTCTTAATGTCTTATTGGCTGGTCAGCTGTTCAAGAAAACACTTTATCCTGAAAGAACACTTTGGAGATTTTCTATTTTCTTTTTCTTTCCTTTTTTGGTACCAGAGATTGAACCCAGAGGTGCTTAACCACTGAGCCACATCCCCAGCCCTTTTTTATATTTTATTTTGAGTCAGGCCCTCTTTAAGTTGCTTAGGGCCTTGCTAAGTTGCTGAGGCTGGCTTTGAACTCATGATCCTCCTGCCTCAGCCTCTAAGCAGCGGGGGAAATGTTCTAAAAGATCATTTTCTAAAAGATGCTTAAGAAGGGTACCCAACAGTTGAAATCTTTTTTTTTTTTTTCAGCCTGTGCTCCCAAAGGTTGAGAGCAAAAGAACATTTGGGTTGAGGGGATAAGAAGAAGAAGGTTAACACAAAGTACTTGTTTTATCTTGATTTGGTGGGAAGAGTGGGTCCAGTGTCAACTAGAATTATCTATACACAAATAATATAGCAATAGGAAGACAGTATTGTAATACTGTCCTATAATTTTTTTAATTTTACCTAGTAAATCTATTCATGGCCAACCTATAGAAATGTGTCCATACTTTTATAAGGGTACTGTAAATGTCACAAATTATTGTGACATTTTTTGGTAGATGTTGATATTAACATTTTTTATTTCCTATATTGAATAATGATGCAGTAAATATACATACCGCATGAGTCCTCTTTTTTAGTCTCTTTTCACATGAACCTTCTGCATTGATATGTGCTGGTTTTTTTATGGAAAAATTTAACTGCATAGAAATAGAATATTAGTAATGAATCTCATGTGCCTATCATACAACTTAAATGATTGTTAACTTTTGGCCAAACTTGTTTTGTCTATACCCACTTCTCACCCCTCCTCTCTGGGTTTGTTAGTTTTTTTCTTGTTGTTGGTACTGGGGATTAAACCCAGGGACTCTTTATTACTGAGCCACATTCTCAGCCCTTTTTATTTTTGAGATAGGGTCTCACTGAGTTTCTTAGGGTCTCACTAAGTTTCTTAGAGCCTCACTAAGTTGCTGAGCCTTGCCTTGAACTTGCTGTCCTTTGCCTCAGTCTCCCGAGTCGCTGGGATTGTAGGGGTGTGCCACCAGGCCCAGCTCTGGGTTAGTTTTTAATAGCTTTATTAAGATTTCCATACCATACAATTCACCCATGACTTTTAGTAGATTCATAGGATTGTGCACCTTCACCACAATATTAGAACATTTTTATTATCCCCCCAAAAAACTTAGCTGTCTAAAACTCCCCATCTCCAGTCACTGACAACCATTAAGCTAGTCTCTATGGGTTTGTCTATTCTAGACATTTAATATAAATAGAATCACACAATATTTGGTTCTCTATGACTGATATTTTATTTAGCATAATTTTTTCAAAATTATGTCATAGCTTGTATTAATACTTCATTCATTTTTCTTTTTATCTATTTTTTTGCTGTGTTGCTCAAGCTGGTCTTTAACTCCTAGGTTCAAGGGATTTTCCTGCCTTAGTCTCTGGAGTGCTGAGACTTCAGGCAATGCCACCCACCACCATGCCCAGCTACAATGCTCCATTTCTATGTTTTTTTTTTTTTTTTTTTTTTGGTACTGAGGATTGAACCCAGGGGTGCTTAACTACTGAGCCACATCCCCAGACCTTTTTATTTTTTATTTTGAAACAGGGTCTTGCTAAATTGCTGTGGCTGGGCTTGAACTTGAACTTGGCAATCCTCCTGCCTTAGCCTCCAGAGTCCTGGGGATGATGTCATGCACCCCTTGCCCTGCTAATACTTCATTTCTTTTCATTGCCAAGTAACATTCCAGTGTATGGATATTTCTCTCTTGATTCATCTGTGGTATTCATCTGTTGATGGACATTTGGATTGTTTTCATTTTTTACTACTATGAATAATGTTTGCTCTATGAATATTCATGAACAAGTTTTTGAATGGACGTATGTTTTCACTTCTCTTAGATATATTCCCTAGGTGTAAGTGGCTGAGTCATATAGTAACTCAATTTAACCATTTGAAGAATGCCAGATAATTTTCCATGGTGATTATACCGTTTTACACTCCCACCAGCTGTGTCGAGAGGCCCAACAATCCCTGTGATTTTTTAATAAATCCCAGATCAAATTTCATCTTAAAATATTTTATAATGTATTCATTAAAGATAAGGGATTTGTTTTCAAACATATATGTAATACCATCATTATACCTATTAACAACCCCCTGCCCGCCACCTTTATTTATTTATTTTTTTAACTGTGCTGGAGATTGAACCCAGGGCCTCACATATGCTAGATAATCACTCCACTGCAGAACAATATCCTCAGTCCCTGCCTCCCTTCACTTTTATTTTCTTTTGAGGCATGGTCTAGCATCTTGTTAAAATTGTCCAGGCTGGCCTGAAACTTGTAATCCTTCTGCCACAGCCTCCTGTGTTACTGGGATTACAAGCATATGCCACCACATCTGTCTGCCAATAATTTATTAATATAATCAAATACTCAGGGTTCAAATTTCTAATGGCCTCATAAATGTTATTTTAATGGCTTCTTTGAATCAACATCTAAATAAAGTGCATATATTATGTGACATGTATCTTAAATCATTTTTTAGCAGTGCTGGAGAATGAACCCAGGGTCTTGTACATGCTAGGTAAGTGCTCTATCACTGAGTTACAGTCCCACTCCCTTTTTAAAATCTTTTAATTTCACTTCTACATTTCTTTTTCTCTTATTTTTTTTTTTGCCTTACAATTTATACTTTGAAGAAACATTGTCCTTTATCCAGTAGCAATTCCCCAAATCTGACTATCTTCTTGGGGTGTTATTTAACATTTCCCATTAGCCTCTTTATTTCCATTAATTTGGTAATTGGATTCAGGTGCTGAACTGGTGTTATGGATTGGATGTTTGAACCCACCCCCATTCACATGTTGAAATCTAATTCCTAGTGGGATGGTATCAGGAAGTGGGCCATTGAGAGATAATAAGATCAGGGTGGGCAAGAGTCATATATAAATGCCATTTGTGCCCTTAAAGGCTGGAGAACTAGCTCCCCCTTTCTGTGGTGCGTGGATACAGCCAAAATCTGCAACTGGAAGAGGGCCCTCAAACTCTACCATGCTGGGGCCGGGATCTCAGATTTCCATACTCCAGAACAGTGAGAAATAAGTTTCTATTGTGTATAAGCCACTCATTCTTTGGTACTCTGTCATAGCAGCCCAGATGGACTCGGACAATGAAATCAGGTTCCTTTTTGGTAGGGTTACCAAAAAGGTAACAAGAAGGTACATGTTTCCTTAGAGGCTCAAGATGTCTGGTTATCTTTTTTTTTTTTCTTTTGGTACTAAGGATTGAACCGAGAATACATTATCACTGAGCTACATGGGGTAAGAGTTCAGTATTTGAAGGACACTATAATACATAAGATAATTTTTTTTTTTAAAATTCAAAAACTCATTTTGAGAACAGGGTTGTGGCTCAGTGGTAGAGTGCTTCCCTAGCACATGTGAGGCCCTGGGTTCGATCCCTGATACCACAAAAATAAATAAATAAATAAATAAAATAAAGGTATTCTGTCCATCTACAATTAAAAACAAACAAAAAAACTCATTTTGGAAAGTTATAAAAGAAATAGTCAGGCATAATGGTGTATACCTGTTATCCCAGTGGCTCAGGAGACTAAGGCAGGAGGGTCACAAGTTTAAGAACAGTCTCAGAAACTTAGCAAGGCTCTAAGCAAGACCCTAAACAATTTAGTGAGTACCTGCCTCAAAATGAAAAATAAAAAGGGCTTGGGATGTAGCTCAGCAGTAAAGTACACCTGGGTTCAATGCCTGGTACCAAGAAAAAAAAAAAAGAAGAAGAAATTGAAGCAATAGAGATAGGTCTGTCATAAGTGTATGAGTTTCCTGAGGCTGCCATAATAAATTTCCATGAACTGATGGCATAAAACAAAAAAATATTCTCTCATAGTTTTGGAAGGCTGGATGTCTGTAATCAAGATGTTGGGATGACTACATTCCCTTCAAAAGGTCTAGAGAAGAATCTGTTTCTTCCCTTTTCTGGTTTCTGGTGGTTGTTAGGCATTCCTTGGTGTCCTTTGTCTTATACTATGGCATTATTCCAGTCTTTGCCTCCATTCTCTCATTACTTTCTACTATGTCTTCTTCTTTGTCTCAAATCTCCCCTTCTTAAAAAGACACTTGTCCTGGATTAGGGCCTAGCTAGATAATCCAGGATAATTTTCTCAAGATCCCTAATTATATCTGCAAAGACCCTTTTTCTAAATAAGGTAATCTTCACAATTCTGAAAATTATGACCCAGACATTTCTTTGGGGAAACTACCTTTTTTCAAAACTAAGTAAAACTGAAATACTGACTTCTGTAACCTCCAACACTCCACCCAGGCTACCCACTGTTGGTCCTACATAGGGAAGCCTTGGGAAGTGAGTAATTTTGCTGAACATAAGTGCAAAGATACAAGGAGGAAAAGTGGTGGCTGAACATAAGAATTATCAGGTGAACTCACTAGAGATATAATATCCTTCCTGGGTATAATATTATGGTACACGTGTCTCTGCATGGTGGAGGCCTACTGTTTTTTATAATTAAAGTAAAATTCTGCATTGTTCTCATTTCCTCCTAAGGTCCAAGAGCATTTGTTTGGGGAGGAATGAAGAGTGGATGTGTTTGTTTGTTGGATTTTTTGTTTATTTTGAGAGAGGGTCTCAGTATGTTGCCAGGCCCGCCTCCAACTCGTGGATTCAAGCAATCTTCCTGCCTCAGAGGGGCTGGGACTCCAGGCACATGCCATCATGCATGGCTTGTTTATGAGTTTTATTGTTAAATTCATAATGTAAGGGAAGAGGCGTAATTTGTTAAAAATTGGTATGTTACATCTTGAAAATGAGAACACAAACTTGGTATCACTGTTCCAGTGATCTTGAGCTTCAAAAACTTGCCTGCCAGCAAGCAGCTATGGAAAGGTCTCCAGGAAACCAGCACAGAAGAAGGGAATTCCTGCCCTCCTTGTGGGTGGAGAGGGAATGTCCCTTGTAATCCTGGGAATCTTCCTTGCCAAGCTCTGGCATAGGGCTTGACTGAAGGCTAGGCTGGATCCTGGCTCAGGGCCAGAGTAGGATAGACAGCCATTACAAAATGAACAATTAGAAACCTGATGTCATGGTAGGGCTTCTGTCTTACACAAGTGTTCATAAAGCAGTTACTTCATGATCCTAAACTGATTTTTACTAGTTGACCCATGAAGGCACATGAGTAAGAATAATCAAGAACTAATGAGTAGGCACAGTTTTTTTTTTTTGTACCTGGGATTGAACCCAGGGTATTTAACCACTAAGCCACATCCCCAGACCTTTTTTATTTTTATTTATTTTTTATTTTTTATTTTGAGGCAGGACCTCACTAAGTTGCTGAGGCTGGCTTTGAACTTGGATCCTCCTGCCTCAGTCTTCCAAGTCATCGGGGTTACAGGCACATGCCACCACATCTAGCTAGTATGCAGTTTTTAAAAATAAATTGAAATAACTGTCATTTTTTTTCAAGAAATCTTTTCTTGATATCAAGTTTCCCATGTGTGCTTCACAACTCTCAATAAAAAATGCCTTCACCCAAAGAAAGCCCTTATAAGCATTTTGTATAATATTCTAATATTATATTTCTGTCTTCCTCTAAATATTTTCATTTAAGCAAACTAGACTTCCTGCTGAAGCATTTAATTCAGCAATAACCCTTGTCTGCTTTTCTCACACAGGATCCAATAGAACCTCTAAAGGAAGAAGTCTTATTGGGAAGCATAATAAGCCCCCTTCAGTCACTGGAAAAGGAGTTACAGTGGAACCAGACTTCTCTGTGGATGAGTTTTCCACGTCTCTCCTCACTGGAAAGCTCACTACTGTCTTTCTTCCAATTGTCTTCACAACTGTATTTGTGGTTGGTTTACCAAGTAATGGCATAGCCCTATGGGTCTTTCTCTTCCGAACAAAGAAGAAGCACCCTGCTGTGATTTACATGGCTAATCTGGCCGTGGCAGACCTCCTCTCTGTTATTTGGTTTCCCCTGAAGATTGCCTACCACATACATGGCAACAACTGGATCTATGGGGAATCTCTTTGCAAGGTGCTCATTGGCTTTTTCTATGGCAATATGTACTGTTCCATTCTCTTCATGACCTGCCTCAGCGTGCAAAGGTATTGGGTTATCGTGAACCCCATGGTACACACCAGGAAGAGTGCAAACATTGCTATTGGTGTCTCCCTGGGAATATGGCTGCTGATATTGCTGGTCACTATCCCCTTGTATGTCATGAAGCAGACCATCTACATCCCAGCCCTTAACATCACGACCTGTCATGATGTTTTGCCGGAGGAGGTGTTGGTGGGGGACATGTTCAATTACTTCCTCTCTCTAGCCATTGGAGTCTTTATGTTCCCAGCCTTCCTCACAGCCTCTGCCTATGTGCTCATGATCAGAACGCTCCAATCTTCTGCCATGGATGAACACTCGGAAAAGAAAAGGAAGAGGGCCATCAAACTCATTGTCACTGTCCTGGCCATGTACTTGATCTGCTTCACTCCCAGTAACCTTCTGCTCGTGGTGCATTATTTCCTGATTAAAAGCCAAGGCCAGAGCCATGTCTATGCGCTGTACATTGTAGCCCTCTGCCTGTCCACCCTCAACAGCTGCATTGACCCTTTTGTCTATTACTTTGTTTCACAAGATTTCAGGGATCATGTGAAGAATGCTCTCCTTTGTCGGAGTGTCCGAACTGTGAAGCGAATGCAAGTATCCCTCACCTCCAAGAAATTCTCCAGGAAATCCAGCTCTTATTCTTCAAGTTCAACAAGTGTTAAAACTTCCTATTGAGTTTTCCAGCTCTACAAATGGAGTTTTACAGGAGCTGTGGAGCCTGCTTACTGATGTGGGGAGGTGGCTGTTTATTTCTTAAACAAGCAGGGCTTAGCACAGGCTATTGTCTGTGTAGCTTCTCCCAGGATTGCTGGAAGCTTCCTTGTTTGCATGAGAAAAGCCTCCCACATTAACATAAATGTATGTCAGAATTCTCCTACTCAAATGTCCTAAAAACTGAACTGACAGAGCAAGATGCAGAAGATAGTGGAAAGACAGGAACCCAGTTACCTGCAAAAACTGCACCTGGTGTGAAGGCTAGGTTTCTATCTGAAACTTATTTCTTCTACAAACTGAAACTATTTCTTCTGCATTTGGGGTCCATCTTAGCCTTGTTAGGGCTTGAGGGCCTTCAGAGAGCATCAGTCTGATTGACTTTGCAAATGAGGAAACTTAACAAGGTAAAGCTGGTTGGAGTCTGATTTCTAACCAATAGTGAGCAGTGAGCTTGGGTTGGGCGATAGAATTCAAATGTTCAGGGAGCAGCATTCTTGTGCACTTCATTAAAATCACTGGGGATCTTGTTAAAAGTATAAGTTCCTCAGTTTCCATGACAAAAGCTCAGGTGATGGGAACAGGGACATTTTATAAACATTGTAATATTTTTGCACTTGAATATGAGAACTACTGAACTGAGCTTTGCTACCACTTGACAAGGTGCCAAAATAGTTTCTAAAAAGAAAAGTCTGTAAGAATGTTTTGTGCTGGGTGCTATGGCTCACACCTGTAATCCCAGCAGCTTGGGAAGCTGAAGTAAGAGGATTGCAAGTTCAAAGTGAGGCCCCAAGCAACTTAGCGAGATCTGTTTCAAAATTTTAAAAAGGTTGGGGATGTGGCTCAATGGTTAAGCACCCCTGAGTTCAATCCCTGGTATAAAAAATTAAAAAAAAAAAAAAATGTTTGGTGCCTTTTTGTGTTTAGCTTATAATGAAATTTCCTGGTTGACTTATTGGGATTTTCAGTTATTTCTTTATTGATCCTTTGAGTTCTTGTGTGTATTACTATTCAAGAAAAATACGATGAGGATCTTCAACGTGTAAATACAAATTTTGTACAACTTTTTACTAACTTTAGTCTGAGTAAGAGTGTTTTATAACTAAAAATAGCATTTACCACTTAGTATTTTAAAAAATTGTTGGTTTATTTATTGTGAGTTTTGTTCACCTCTTACGAGCTATGAAATTGCAGAGTCTCCATAGGGTTTGAACCACATCTGTTTGGAAAGTAGCAGGGATGTACAAGAATTTGCAGCATATTTAAGAAGACCATTGGGGCTGGGGTTGTAGCTCAGCAATAGAGCACTTGCCTAGTGCATGTGAGGCCCTGGGTTTGATCCTCAGCACCACATAAAAATAAGTAAATAAAATAAAGGCATTGTGTCCAACTACACCTACTAAATAAATAAATAAATAAATAAAAGAAGTACCTGACTCCAGATTGACTTTATATACCTGTTGTATTTGTGACTTTAAAAATTGTTTTATGATTGTTTTGATTGATAAATAACACGTGATCCTTTTTCTACAACTTCTTTCTGAGTTATGATTTTGCTTTGTTTGTTTGAAGGAGGGAGGAGGAGAAAGAAGCAACAGCCTTACTCTTCCAAGAAGAAACAATGTGACTTTTTTTTGGGGGGGGAGCTATGCTAGAGAGCAAACCTTCGCATGTTTATACCATATTTTTTCATAAAGAATATTGTACCTATTCCTTTGTGGCAGTTGTTTTTCACTTAGTATGTTTTAGAATTCTTTCCACACCTGGTTCTAGAGATTGACTTCCATTTTTAAAGGATACAGACTCCTTTTTTTGGGGGGGGGGCATTAAAACAGTACTGCATTGTACATTGGTGTATAGACATCTTTGAAATTAGTTTGTAGGATAAGTTTCTGGAAGTATAAAAACCAAGTCCAAAGTCAGATACCTATTTTTGGGGTCTGGGTATAGCTTAGTGGTAGAGCACTTGCATTAGCATGCCCAAGACCCTCAGTTCCATCCCCAGCATGGGTGGAGGATGTTTTGTGCTGGGTGCTATTTTGCTGAATTGCTTTTAGTATTCTTTTTTTAGTACTGGGGATTGAACTCAGGGGCACTTACCACTGAGACACATCCCCATCCCCAGCCCTCCTTTTTTTTGAGACAGGGTCTGGCTAAGTTACTGAGGCGTCCTCGAACTTGCAATCTAGGATTACAGGTGTGCACCACTGTGCTGAGTCAGGATTCTTCTTACTATCAAAATACTAAATTTGTACTTGTTTCCTGAAATGCTTATCTACATTTGATGCCATCAATCTTTTGAAATTTTGCTGATCTGATTGGGGGAAAAAATCCCATTGTTTAATTTTTATTGAAGAAGCAGCACAGCCTAGTGGCTGAGTGCAGGTCCTACGGAGGTTTTTGTTACTTTAGAGAAGGTTATTCCAGTTTTACAATGAGAATAATATTTCTTCCCCATAAAATCATGAGGATAAAATATTGGACACATTTATGCACTCATAAATACTCACAAATATTATGTTGTATTTTCACCATTCCAGCATTCCTATTCTCCCTTATCCGGATTTTCACTTTCCATACTTATCCATGATCAAACTGTAGTCTGAAAGTATTAAATGTAAAGTTCTGGAACAAGCAATACATAATTTTTTAAACTGCACACTATTCTGAGTAGCGTGATGAAATCTTGTGCTGTCATGAATCATCTCTTTGTCCAGGGAATCCAAGCAGTATGCACTACCCAGTTGTGTTTCAGCGATCAGATTCATGTGGGCTATCAGTTGCAGGATCTCCTGCTTGTGTTCAAGTAATCCTTCATTAATAAGAGCCACAAAGTGAATGATTTTTTTTTTTTTTTAGAGAGAGAGAGAGAGAGAACTTTTTAATATTTATTTTCCAGTTTTCGGCGGACACGACATCTTTGTATGTGGTGCTGAGGATTGAACCCAGGCCGCACGCATGCCAGGCGAGCGCGCTACCGCTTGAGCCACATTCCCAGCGCTCGTGAATGCTTTTTTTTAAAAAATATTTTTTTAGGTATAGATGGACACAATGCCTTTATTTTATTTATTCATTTTGATGTGGTGCTTAGGATCGAACCCACATATGCTAGGCAAGCATTCTACCACTGAGCTACAACCCCAGCCCATGAATGTTTCTTTTAAGTGAAAATATGTAAAGATATTTTGAGGGAGGAGAGAGAAGAGACCACCACCATATAACTTTTTTATTAAAGTATATTGTTATAATTGTTCTATTTTTAGTTGCTGTACCCTAATTTATAAATTAAACTTTATCATAGTTATATGTGCTTAGGAACAAACTACTTTATATGGGGTTTAGGCATCCACTGGGGGTCTTGGAGCATACTCCCTTAAGGGTGAGGCAGGGAACACTCTTTTCTGTGATTATTGACATCTCTTTTCTGCTCTGCCTTTTTTTTCCTTTCAGTACCATTTAACCTTAGTTTTCTTTGCCTGTGCTCTGCTTTGAATCTCATAGCAGGCCTTTGAGGTTGTCCTCCTATTCTCCACAGGTGAGAAATGGAAAGGTGAACACAGGATAAAAGGCTTCACAGAAGCCCCACAGACTTTCTATAGGCCAGTCCAGTGGATGAAACTATTTTGGTATTTGGATTTCTTTATTAGTCATTTTTATAATATATACTGATGATTTAAAAAAAATCCAACAGAACAAAATCAAAAAATTTCTAATTTACTGCTCATAACCATTCTTATTTCCCTGATAGAACTGAATTCTATAATAATTTTTTAATGGAAAATATAGGTATAGGTATATTATACTATTAAGAATGTATATGTGGGCTGGGGACCTAGCTCAGTTGGTAGAGTGCTTACCTCTCATGCACAAGGCCCTGGGTTCAATCCCCAGCACTACACACACACACACAAAGAATATATATGTAAGCCAAGCCTGGTGGCTCAGGAGGCTGAGGCAGGGGGGATCGCAAGTTCAAAACCAGCCTCAGCAAAAGTGAGGCACTAAGCAACTCAGTGAGACCCTGTCTCTTAAAAAAATAAGAGGGCTGTGATGTGGCTCAGTGGTTAAGTGCCCCTGTGTTTAGTCTCCAGCACCAAAAAATTTTTTAAAAGAAAAAGAATGTATATGTATACATATATATGCACATATAATTAACTTAGAAATCAGCTAATACAGATTTATTCTTTTTTAAACACATTCATTCACTATACCTCATTAATTTTAATAACCAGGTGGTATTCCATGTATGGATGCCCCAAAACTTAATCAAAAGTGCCTATTAAAGAATAGATGCAGAGGCTGGGAATGTGGCTCGAGTGGTAGCGCCCTCGCCTGGCATGCGTGAGGCACTGGGTTCAATCCTCAGCACCACATAAAAATAAAATAAAGATATTGTGTCCACCTTAAAAAAAAATAATAATAAAAAGAATAGATGCATTTCTTGGGGCTGGGGCTGGGGCTGAGCAGTGGTGCACTTTCCTGGCATGTAGTGTGAGGCACTGGGTTCGATTCTCAGCACCACATATAAATACATAAATAAAATAAAGGTCTATCAACAACTAAAAAACAAAAAAAAGAATAGGTGCATTTCTTGGTTCATTTTTACCAAACCTTTGAATCTATATTCTTTTACATCAAAAGATGTAAAAGATGGACTGGGGGTGTAGCTCAGCAATAGAGTGCTTGCTAAGCATACAGAAGACCCTGGGTTTGATCCTCAGAATTACAAAAAATAAATAAATAAATAAAGAGAGAGAGAATAAATGATTTTTTTTTTCTCTGTGTGTGTGTTGCTGGGATTAGAACCCGGGGACTTGTGCATGTGAGGCAAGCACTCTACCAACTGAGCTATATCCCCAAGAAAAGAAATGATTTGAGAAATAAAATCATATTTGCTAATATAAAAGCTTTTCTTTTTTTTTTTTTTAAACCAGGAATTGAACCCAGAGGTGCTTAGCCACTGAGTCAAATCCCCAGCCCTTTTCTCCCCCTTTGAGACAGGTTCTTGCTAAGTTGCTGAGGGCCTCACTGAGATGCTGAGGCTGGTTTTGAACTTGCAATCCTCCTGCCTCAACCTCCCCAGCTTCTGGGATTATAGGTGTGCATTACCAATTCTTTTTTTGTCTTGGAGAAGTGGCTTGGGAAATTTCTGGTCCATCTGAATTAGGACCCTGATTGGAAGTAGGAGAAAGTGAGGCTGAGAAGAGAAGTGCCTTGGTTGTAGTTGTCTTTTTTTCTTGTGTTTGTGTTATATAGTCTGATTTTCCTGAAGGATCTAAGTCCTAGAATATCTGAACATTTGAATATTTTGCATTCCACTGGCTCATTCACTATAATAGGCTCCTCTTACTTTTGAAAGTGAACGGAGATTTGCTGTCCTGCTATTCAGGACACAAATGCTAAGCTGAGTTGATTGGGATTGTTTCACTGGGCACTTTTTGTGTATCACTTCATTAAATCACAGCAGGAGTTTCGAATTTATAATTAATTTCCTGGTTATCAAGATTTCAAAAGCCTGAGGCTATTGTCTCATCAGTATGCATAGTTCAGTGATTACAACTTTGTTTCTGAAACTTTAACCCTCTGCAGGCCCAGGAGTGGACTGGAATATATTACAGAATCAAAGGTTGTCACTGCTGTCCCCCAAGTTTTCTCTGGGATTTGTGTGTCTTCTCACAGAGAGGTTTCTGATTGCATATGAGTGAAAGGTGTGTGTCTAGTCCTCCCCCTTGGTCCCCAGTTCTGAAAAAAACAAAACAAGTCCTTAGAGACTGAAAATCAAATCACCTCAACACCAGGCCTTGAGACTTCTCAGAGATGGTTGTTATATTTTAATGTAAATATTTGGAGTCATTCAGATAACACCAAGGAAATACCTTTACTGAGGGAATATATGAAGAATTCCTGGTTTGGGTAGGAACTGCTCTTGTTTAAGCTTGTTGGCCTAGGAACTGCTCTTGTTTAAGCTTGTTGGCCAATCTATGGACTGTTTCCCAGCCTCTGTCTTTATTGGTGAGAGATTAAGCATGACCAGAGTTACTGGCCACCTCCTCCTGCAGAAACCACAGCTCAGAGACATTGTGAACTCCAGGCAAACCATCAGCATTCAGCAGCAGTGTGAGTGGTTCATTCATTCATTCCACAAGCATTTATTGCAACATTGCTGCAGTATTATATATAAATAATTAAGTCAGGACTTTTATCTGAGCTGTGGTATAGTGATGGGGTTGATTGTCTTAGTGAAATACATGGATATTAAAAATAGCAACAGGGGCTGGGGTTGTAGCTAGTGGTAGAGTGCTTGCCTAGCAGGTGTGAAGCACTGCATTTGAATGTTAGTACCACAGAAAAATAAATAAAGGTATTGTGTACATCTACAACTCAAATAAACCCAGCCCTCTAGTGTCCAGGCTACTCAGAGTCTTAAAACCATAGCCCATCACAAAGCAAAGTCTTGAGAATGTCAGAAAGTCAAGGACAATGCAAGAGACAAGAAGGGTTAAGAAGAGCCACTATTGTGGCTTACTTAACTCTTGGAGGGTGGAGGAGGTCAGGTGCTAGGCATTGACTTGGTGGTGCTTTCACTGAGCTGTATCTCCAGGCTGGTCCCATTTATTTATTTATTTATTTATCTATTTATTTATTTTTAACACAGGGTCTTGCCACGTTGCCCAGGCTAGCTTTGAATTTGGCATCCTCCTGCCTCAGCTTCCCAAATAACTAGTATTACAGGCATGCACCACCATGCCAGGTGTTGCTTACCTTTCTAAATTCTACATTGCTTACAACTTTTGAAAAATAGCTTTAAGCCAGATATGGTGGCACATTGTTGTAACCTCAGTGACTCAGAAGGCTGAGGCAGGAGGATCATAAGTTTGAGGCCAGCCTCAGCAACTTAGTGAGATCATATCTCAAAATAAAATATTAAAAGCGCTGGGAAGGTAGCACAGTGGTAAAGTACCTGTGGGTGCAATCCCCAGGGCCAAATTAAAAAAAAGAAATTTATAGCCAGATGTGGTGGCACATGCCTGTAATCCCAGCAGCTTGGGAGGCTGAGACAGGAGGATCTCGAGTTTAAAGCCAGCCTCAGCAACGGTGAGGTGGTAAGCAACTCAGTGAGACCCAGTCTGTAAGTAAAATACAAAACAGGGCTGGGGATGTGGCTCCTTGGTTGAGTGCCCCTGAGTTCAATCTCTGGTACCAATAAATGAATGAATGAATGAATGAAATCTTGAATGTTTAAGAGCATAGACTGAATGAACATAACCCTCCCCTTCCCACACACATCCTACATTGGAACCAAGTTACTCCCTTGTGTGATGAGATGTTTTCTATTCATGAATAAGCCTGTGTACCTATATGCTTTTTAAAAATAGGAGTTATACTATGTATTAGTTATATATATATATATATATATATATATATATATATATATATATATATATATATATATAAAATTTACCTCAAGACTTTGTAGTTTAAATCAATACTAACATTTACTAACTTTCATGATGTCTGTGGTAGTGGATTAGGAACAGTTTGGGATCTCATAAGTAACAGTTAAGATGCTGGTTGGAGGGCTTCAGTTGTGGCTCAGTGGTAGAGCACTTGCTTGGCATGTGTAAGGCACTAGGTTTAATTCTCAGCACTGCCTAAAAATAAATAAAATAAAGTTATCTACAAGTAAAAATAAAATAAAAAGATACTGGTTGGAGCTGCTGTCAGCTGAAATGCTTTTCTGGGGCCAGAGGATTCAGTGTTCGTGTACCTGACTCACAGGCTGGCAAGTGCCATCTGTCGGCAGGAAGCCTCAGCTCCTCTCCAGATAGGCCTCTCTACAGGGCTGCTTGAGTGACCTCAGATGTGAAGGCTGGCTTCTCCAAAACAAGTGAGGCAGAAGAACAAGGAGGAACCTGGAATGCCTTGCCTCAGAGGTCACACGCTGTCACCTCCACCATGCTCTGTTGGTCACATAAACTAGCTGCAATTCAATTTGTCAGGAGACTATGTAAGAGACTATGTAAATAACTAAAGAAGATCACTGGGGACCATACTGGAGTCTGGCTACCACACTGTGTATATGAACACATTTTGTACATTATTGCCATATCAGCATTTATATAGTAACTTCATTATTTAATTTAATTGTTTATTTACTTCTGGAACTGGAGCTTGAACCCAGGGGCACTTTACCACTGAGCTACTTTCCCAACCCTTTTAATTTTCATTTGAGAAAGGCTGTCACTAAGTTGCCCAGGCTGGTCTTGAACTTGCAATCCTCTTGCTTCAGCCTCCTGAGTTGGCCTCCCGAGTTGCTGGGATTATAGGGATGTATTACTGCACCTGGCTGACCTCATTATTTTAAATGACGACATCCACTTTATGCATATACCATAATTTATGAGGTCTAGTTTGTGATATACAAATAATAATTGAGTGACCATAGTTCGATCATTCAATATTTGCCCACCAAGGATCCTGTGTGCCAAGACATGGTTTAGGGCCTAAGGGATATTGTAGAGAACAAAATAGACAAGAATACTGTTTATTCCAGTGACAGTTTCTGTTCATTCAATTGGAATTGTTTTTCACTTTTTAAAAACTTCATTGTGGAAAATTGTGTATTCACACAGGATTGCAATTACTGAAGAAGGAACCACCACAGTTCCGCCACTCAGTCCCCCAAATGATCAACCTTTGGTCAGCTTTACCCCATCCACACCCCATTCCTGTTTATTCTGAAGCAAATCTCAGAAATCATTTTATTTTACTTATAAATGCTTCTGTGTCTCTACTTTAAAAGATAAAGATTTTAAAAGATCATACCTTAACAACAACAAAAAACCCCAATTCCTTAATATTAAATACCCTGTGTGTTCATATTTCTTTTGTTAAAAATATTTTTAGTTGTAGATGGACACAATACTTTTATTTTGTTTATTTAGTTTTTTAATGTAGAACAAACCCAGTGGAGTGCTTTCTTGCTTTCTTTTCTTTCTTTCTTTTTTTTTTTTTTTAGGTTTTCAAAATCAGAATCTAAAGTTCAAACATTGCAACTGGCTGTCTTTTGAATCTTAAACATCTTTTCTCTCCCCTGTAATTTATTTGTTGATGAAACCAGGTTGTTTGTAAATTTTCCTTCTCAGCCTGGGTTTCACTGACTGTATCTGAAACTGGAAATTTGAAAAGCTTACCACAAGATATGAAAGGGACTCGGCTGGCCAAGAACTCTGGTTGTCCAACTATTCATTTAGCATTTATGGGGAGCAACTAGAAATGCTAAAATTCCTACCAGTTTGCTCTCCTATGTGGATTCCTATGGTGATCTGAAGACCACAATGCAGATCTGGCTGACTGTGCATGGGTGTTCACTCTGACAGGATTCACCACATGGAACATTTGGCAATGCTGGCATTTCACATGTGCCTTCTGTTCCTGCCTGTTTGTTCTTATTTCTCCAGAATGTCTATCATCCTATAGTTCTACCGTTTGGGCCTTCTTAGTTTCATTTCTCAGGTGGGAAAGAGTGGTTATTTGAGAGAGAGAGAGAGAGAGAGAGAGAGAGAGAGATGTTTTCAGTCTTCAGAACCTATTTTTAATTTTTTTCCTTCAAGATATAATTTATTATATTAAATATTTCTGACCTGTCTCTGAACTTCTCTGTTTATTTTTATTTTGTTATTTTTTTGGTGATGCTGGGTCTTGCATATATACTAAGCATGTGCTTTAACCCCCAAGCTACACTTTCAGTCCTATTTATTTAATCGACAAGTAACAATTGCATGTATTTATGGAATATGAATATATAAAGAGTTTTGACATATGTATACATAGTAGAATGGATAAGTCAACTATTTAATATATGCATTACTCACAAAAATTATTTTTGTTGTGAGAAACTTAAAATCTGCGCTCTCAGCAATTTTCAAATATATAATACATTCTATTAACCGAGGTTATCATGAGGTACGATAGCTTTCCTGAACTTATTCCTCTTAACTAAAATTTTGTTTTCTTTGACCAACTCCTCCCCACCCCCACCCACTTTTGTCTTCTTTTGAGATGTAGCTCTCTAGGCCAAGAGTAGTCCTTCACCTAGGCTCATGGGCTTGGCCTGCCCTGCACTAGCCAATCTGAGGAGGACCTGCATCTTTTGAGAATGGGCATAAACTGGCATCTGGGTAGATGTATGGAAAATTAGGTATATCTCCTGAGTAGATCTAAGGAGGCCAAACCTCAGCGTGAAGTTTTCTTTGGTCTTCTGGCCTGGATAGGAACACAGAAGGTGAATTTCTTGAGGTGCGATTGAAGGCCAAGCATTCAAGACGATCACCAGCAAAGGAGCCAGAATGAAATGAACTCTGCCAGGCAAGGGTCCTGCCAAAACCTCAGGGCTCCAACCTGTCATGATGCTGTTTTCTTTCTTTCCCCACTTTGTAGCCAAGATAAGACCACATCTAGAGAGAAAGCCCTTTGGCAGTCCCCCTCTGCCCTTGTCTGTCTTCCCCAATCCCCACCCGATGTCCCAGAGCCCTCTCTTCTCAAACCTCTCCTGGATTGAGAAATAGGAATCTTCTACAAAAAGAATTTTTATCTGAAAGTTGCCTTCTAGGCAGATGAGGTAAGCAGGATGCTCTTATCTTGATTTCTGGGGGTGGTAATTAGCAAGGCTCCCCCTATTCCCAAGGACCTGAAGTGAGCGAGAAGCCCTGGCTGTGATTATCACAGTTCTGAGGAACTCCCTGTGTCTGCCAACGTCGTGACTCATGTCTCAGGCATGACTTCACTATGGGTGTGTGTGTGGGGATGAAATCAGGAAGACCTTTAAGTTACAACCTGTAGCCCATAAATCTCTGAGTAAAGAGAATTGGAAGGCATCAAGTTTGCAAGAAATTGCTTGGGTAGGGTGTGGTGATGCACACCTGCAATCCCAGCAACTCAGGAGGTTGAGCCAGGAGGATCACAAGTTTGAGTCCAGTCTAAGCAACTTAGTGAAGCTGTGTCTCAACATATAGAATAAAAAGGGCTGCAAATGTGGCTCAGTGATAAAGCACCTCTGAGTTCAATTCCCAGTCTCCCCCCACCAAAAAAAAAAAAAAAAATGTTTGGGATGGAACGTCCCCCTGGTGGGACTGCAAATTGGTGCAACCATTATAGAAAACAGTATGGAGATTCCTCAGAAAACTTGGTATGGAATCACCATTTAAACCAGTTATCTCACTCCTCAGCATATACCCAAAGGACTTAAAATCAGCATACTATATAATGATGTGACCACCTCAGTGTTCATAGCAGCTCAATTCACAATAGCTAAGCTATGGAACCAACTTAGATGCCCTTCAGCAGATGAATGGATAAAAACAATGTGGTACATATACACAATAGAATATTACTTAGCCATAAAGAAGAACAAAATTATGGTGTCTGATGGTAAATGGATGGAACTGGAAACTATCATTCTAAGTGAAATAAGCCAACCCCCCCAAATCAAAGGCCCAGTGTTCTCTTTGATATGTGGATACTAACTCACAATGGAGGGCCAGGAGGAGTGGAAGTTCACCAAACTGGACAGGGGGAATGGAGGGAAGGTAGGGAGGATGGGAATGGGAAAGACAGTAGAATGAATCAGACATAACTTTCCTATATTCATGTTTGAATACACGATCAGTGTACTCCACATCATGAACAACCTCAAGAATGGGAAGTTATACTCCACGTATGTATGATACATCAAAATACATTCTACTGTCATATATAACTAAAACAACACCACCAACAAAAAAATATAACAAAATATCTTTCAAACCCAACAGTCAGTTGAAAAGGGAAAACAAATGAATGCATTAATTTAAATAACCAGAAATGGATTTACGTGTAAGGACTTTTTAATTTTTCTCCTAGAGCAATCAAATAAATCAAATAGTAAAGAAGAAAATGCAATAATTGCTGTAAGAGAAGGTTTCATGGAAGATGGCTTCATAGAAGATGTTGTGGTCCACACTTCATTTTCTTTGAGGTCTTACACCCTTATACTAACCAAGATCATCTAGCTTAGCTTATGAAATCCGACAAGGGTACAGCCTATGGCAGTAAGGATGCAGGACAATGATTTTATTTCTTATTTTATTCATTGCAGCACGAGGGAGAGAGATAGTGAGAACAGGAATGAAATCCAGGTCTCCTGAAATCCAGAACATTGCCACCAGGTCAGGGTGGGGGAAGGATGGACATATTTTATATTTTGATTTTATTTTCTGCATTGGGGATTGAACCCAGGGTCTCACATATGCTAGGCAAGTGTTCTACCACTGAGCTACTATCCCCAGCAACATATTTTATCTTAAAAGACTTTGTTATACTATTTATGGTGGAAAATAATGTGTTTTGGGTTGCCCAATAAGATTAAAATCTTACTTGTATTGAAAAATTATAGGATGTTGGGCTGGGATTATGGCTCAGCAGTAGAGCGCTCGCCTAGCACGGGCGGGACCCGGGTTCGATTCTCAGCACCACATAAAAATAAAGGTATTGTGTTGTGTCCATCTACAAAAAAAGATTCGTTCTCTCTTTCTCTCTCTAAAAAAAATTATATGATGCAAAAAATTTTTTGTGTCCTTGATAACATTGTTGAAATACAAAAACAACCAATATTTTTTTAATAATTTTTTTTACAATATCTTTATTTCATTTATTTCTTTTTATGTTGTGCTAAGGATAGAACCCAGTACCTCACGCATGTGAAGCAAGTGCTCTACTACTGAGCTACAACCCCAGCCCCTGAAATAACCAATCTTTATTGTGTGAGATAATAAATGTTCTTATTAAGTTTAAACTACTTTTTAAAGTTATTTTATTACCTGATGATAAAAGCATTATAATTATGTGCAGTCATAAATTCTTCAAGTCTAAAGAAAGAACAATAGAAGCCATAATTTTATTTCTTCTCTTGGGAATATATAAAAGTAAGATAGACAAATAGCTAGGCTATGAAAAGCATTGGAATGATACAAGTTCTTAGTGTATTTCAGGGGAGTTGAAATGAAACAGTTTTGATAGATCTCAGGGTTCTCATGTCAGGGCAGGGGAATGAGGTGGGAATTGTAATCATATAGTTTGTAGATAAAACTATCAAGTGGAGGAAATTGCCGGGGTAACCCCATAGAGCAATAGAGAATGCCCACATTTAAAGGGCAGTTGTTAGAAGACAAAGCTCCTGCTTAAAAAAGAACTGAACTGAATGGGAGAAAAGTTAGAGAAGTTAGAGGAAAACCAAGATAGCAAAAGGTCATAGAAATCAAGAGAACAGAGGCTTTTTTTTTTTTTTAACCAGAGTCTTGAGAAGTCAGGAATGGAAACAGTGTCAAATACAACTCAATAATATCATGGTCTTACACATGATATCTGTGCTTCCATATTTACTCCCACTGAGATGTCATCTATAGGTAAAAATGTTCCCGAATGGACCCTATTCTTTCTTTTCTTCTTTTTTTGTACTGAGGATTGAATCCAGGGCTTCTTGCAAGCTAAGTAAGTGCTCTTCTACCACTGAGCTCCATCACCAGCACTTTTTGTTTTATTTGAGATAGGGTCTTGCTAAGTGCCCAGTTCCAATTATGTGTGAGAACTCAGGGGATTCTTGACACATTTAGAGAGTCCTTCATTCCTTCTCAATCTTTTGCCCTTATTCTCTTTGGTCTGACAGTCATGGCACAAACTGGTACAGGGAGCATTAGGTCAAGAGCAAGAGTAAAGTTGTGGGAATGGCTGATCCAGTTAAGATCTAATGTGCCCAGTCCCGAAGGCCAATGGAAAGGGACTAATTGTCACCAAGTCTAGAAAGTCTTCAGAATTCACTTGTGGACTTTTATTTCACAATTTAAATTCTGTTTATAAATAAGTAATGATGAGAATTTTTCAATTCACATCTCCTTAGAGGGATGCTACATAAGAAATAATCTTTATGGTCATGCTATAACCTCCAAAGAGAAAAGTCCCAACTTGGATACATAGAATATAAAAAAATCTAAAATAGTATTAAATTGTAACCAGATAATTTGCTTTAGCTGGAGAAATGTAAATGTTAAAGCACACGACTTCCATTAATTAGGCTTGAAATGAAAATAAGAGAACTATATTCTTACTATGTGAACTTTAGAAATCAATGTTGACAAATATTAGGATTCTTTTTTTTTTTCCTGTGGGTACTGGGAATTGAATCTAGGGGCACTTAACCACTGAGCCATATCCCAGCCCTTTTGAAAATATTTTATTTAGAGACAAGGTCTCGCTAAGTTGCTGAGGCTGGCTTTGAACTTGGCAATCATCCTGCTTTAGCCTTCCAAGCAGCTGATAAATGAGGATAAAACAGAACAGACAATAAAATGACCAGGCAGTCAGGATAATGGGCCTCATTCAACCACACCTGGAAGCTAGCCAGTAAACACATTAATGAGCATCACCAAAGCCTATTTCAAATTAAAAAGCCTCGAGGCTCACCTGTGGGAATACCTCCAGCCAATTCCTTTGTCCCAGAGGTAGAAACTGGAAGGTGAGGGTGAACCCAGTTGGAAGTTACTGGAAAGAGGATGGAAGTGAACCCGAATGGTAGCCAGGATGCCTTTTTTAATATCTATTTTACATAGATTTTGTTCTATATTCTGTCCAGAACCATATATAAACTTCTAAGCTGGCACACCAAAATGGGTTCTTTTGCTATCAGGCCCCCTCCCCTATGGTGGGAGTTCTATCTCTTCTTGCTTAAATAAGTCCTGCTCCTTTTACTCTTCCCTTCTGTGATTGTTGCTTTTTTTTTTTTTTTTCTTTTTTTCTGGCACCAGGGATTGAACTCAGGGCACTTGACCACCGAGCCAAATAATTTATGTAGAAACAGGATCTCACTGAATTGATTAGGGCCTCACTTTTGCTGAGGCTGGTTTTGAACTCCGATCTTCCTGTCTCAGTCTCCCGAGCTGCTGAGGTTACAGGTATGTGCCACTGTGCCCAGTTGTCTGTGGCTTTTATCCTTCAAAATTTGTGAAACAGAATCCCAGAGGAAATTGGTGAGGCAGCGGGAATTGAGTCTCATCTCCAAACTCCAGTTTCACTGGGAGGTTTATAGGCGTGTGCCACTGCACCTGGCTAAGATTAGAATTTTTGACCCACTTTCACCACCACCAACCTACATGAACTGTTAGAGAAAGGAGTTAGCACACTGAAAAGGAGAGAATGCCTTTTTTTTTTTTTTTTAAATCCTGGTCTTTTAAAAACAAATAGTATGCATCCCCTCCCCAAACAAACAAATGAACAAAAAAAAACCCAGTAATGCAGAATCTCCACACCCAGGCTCACAACCAGCTTTGCTTAAAAGAAAGGAGCCTCATCACATGGAGATGAACTCCAAACTCCAGAAAATCTCTTTCTCTCTCTCTAGAAAAATGCAGTCACAGTTAGCCTCTGTGACTTTGGGTAAGTTTAGTTTGTAACCTAATCTGAAACTGGCAAATCCAGTCTTTTAAGGCTGTTCCTCAAGTAGAAAGAGATGACAATGTTCTGGGCTGAGGGCGGGGTTTCGTAGAGATTCAATCTGCCTAGCAGGATCAGTCTTGAATGGGGCATGTCAATCAGTTGGAGTTCTTAACTGCAAGCCTTGGGAGCTGACTTAGCTGTTGAAGCAGAAAAGTTCTGGGTGGTGCATGAAACTCTTGTGAGAGCTGCAAAAAAAATAAGACTTTGAGCCAAATCTTCCAGGAAAAATGTTCAAAACCACAATGCAAAATTGGCTGGATGAAAACCACTTCTAGCATGGCCACCAAGCTCTGCAGAACTCAGTTTGCACCACTGGACTTGGCAGCCATTGCCACTAACCACTGTGTGTTTATACACCAGAAACTGTACTTTCATTTGGGATAGGAAACAGGGGGCGCTGTAGGATGGGCCTACACTACAAATTTCAGAGGCAGAACAATATGGGGGTTGTCTCCTGGAGACTCTGAGATGGCTCTGCCCTCTCAGTTGATCACTGTGGGTAGCTGGGAAATGGGTTACGAGAGGCTTTGGGGTTCTGGATTGCATATCATGCAAGCAAATTCCTGACAAAAAAGTCCTGATGACTTTCAATGATCTTTGGATATTATTAGAGGCTTTCTAACTAAGCTGGCATTGCTCAGCTGACACTGAGGTGTGAAAGTGCAGGGCTTTGCAATATGAGGTGAGGCTTTCAAAATCAGAAACAATGATTTGTTGAAAGCCCAATTTATGATGATATTCAAGGTCACTTGCAGAAAACTCACAGTCATTTCCCTTATGTTTTAATTTCTTGCATTGCCATGAAAGGTGCTATAGAAAGTGGGAAACAGTACTCTCTCCTGTAAGAGCCTGGCATGTTCTTTCTGAGACCACATAAGAACGTATTCACTCACATTTTTATTTGTGAAAAAACTCTAATAAAAGAAACAACTGGGGTGAAGGAGAGTTGGTGACATTTCAGAGACTTATGGTAGATTAATTTATATATTTCAGTATTTGTTATTTTTGTAACAAGTTTTTATGCTCATTTGATCTGGGAGGGGAGAGGAAAGATGACATTTTCCGAAGTTGATTTAAAGAAACTGTTGTGGGGCTAGGGCTGTAGCTCAGTGGTAGAGCGCTCACCTAGCACACATGAGGCACTGGGTTCAATCTTCAGCACCATATAAAAATAAATAAATAAACTGTTGTGAAGGATATTAAAAAAAAAATAAAAGAAACAACCGGGGCGGGGGGTTGTAGCTCAGTGGTAGAATGTTTGTCTAGTATGTGTGAAGCACTGGGCTTGATCCTCAGCATCACATAAAAATAAAATAAAGGTATTGTGTTCATCTATAACTAAAAAATATTTAAAATAAAATAAACATAACTATATACATTGCACCATTTTTTGAAAAACAGTTGTGTAAAAAGGACTCTAAAGTTTTAACGAAGTATAGTAGTTTCCATTGTGCAGAAGAATTTACCTCCAAACATTTATTATCTCATACAATTTCTTTGGCACAAGAATTTGGGAGCTGTTTAGTTCTGGTTATGACTTTCAGTTTCTCAGAAGTTTGTGCTGTGGCCATCTGAAGGCCTGCCCATGGCTGGGAATCCGCTTCTAAAATGGTTCATCACAGGCCTTTCAAGTTGGTGCTGGCTACGGGTAGGAGACCCCAATTTTTCATAATGTGGATCTCTCCATGGGGCTTCTTGGCTGTCCTTACAAAGTGACAGCTGGTTTTCTCCAGGACAAGGGACCTAAGAGGAAGCAAAATAGTAGCCAGGAAGTCGTTTATACTCTAGACTTAAGAGTTTCACTACTTAGAGTTTTCACTACTTTAGGAGCAAAAGTCGGCTCTATTTTAAGAGGAAAGAATTATCTAGGTGAGAATACCTGAAGACGATGGACACTGGGGACCATTGTGAAGGCTGGCCACCATTGGAACGTTGTTTAGGCTTCCTTGCTGAGAAGGAGTATAGTTTCATTTGGCAATGGCAGTGTAATTGTTGGACTTGCTAATAGCTAGTCATTGGGGGTGGGTACTAGGCATTAAACTCAGGGACACTCAACCACTAAGCCACATCCCCAGCCCTATGTTTTTTTTAAATTTTATTTAGAGACAGAGTCTCACTGAGTTGCTTAGCACCTCTCCATTGCTGAGGCTGCCTTTGAACTTGGGATCCTCCTGTCTCAGCCTCCCAAGCTGCTGAGATTACAGGTAAGTGCCACTGCACAGGGCTAATGGCTAGTCTATGAGCTGAGGTTCAGACCTCTGGCATAGTTGTATGCCACTTGCCCAAACACATTTTATATGCTTATTTTTAGTCTAGCCAATCTGACTAGCTAAGGTTCAGATCAAAATTTGTCTATTTCCTTTGACCCAAGAATAAATTTGAACAAATTAATAAGCGATTGGGTTTTACTTCTTGGCAATCACCTATAAAAACTGTTTCATTTTCTATTTTCAGAAAAAGAATTTCCTTAGCTATCTTCTCCAAGTAACTATTACAATGTTACTAGCCTTCATAGTTAGGGAACTTTTTATTCCTTTAGTATTGCTTAGGCCTTCATCTGACTGTAGCAGTGACAAAAAGCAAGTGGTCAGTTTCTCCTCAATTGAAGCTCTCCCACATACTCAGTGTTCTTAAACTACTTTCTTTCCTCCGATAAAACAGTTTCATTTTGTTAACTTTTTTCCTCATGCTGAGAGGGATAGGTGTGTGTGTGTGTGTGTGTGTGTGTGTGTGTGTGATAGTTTGGATCCCCCAAAGGCCCATGGACTAATGGCTTGGTCCCAGCTTGGTGGTAATGGGAGGTGCTGGAACCTTTAAGAGGTGGAGTCTAGTGGGAGGTCTTAGGTTATTGGGGGTGTATCTTAGAAGGGGACTGTGGGTCTTGAGTCTCTTGTTCTCTGTCTCATTTCTCCACCATGAAGTGAGTGTGCTCTGATGTGCTTTCCTGCTGTGATATGCTATCTTGACATAGGCCCAAAGCAATAGGGCCAATCGGTCATGGACTGAAACAGCAATCCAAAATAAAATTTCTTTCTTTTTAAGTTATTTATCTCAGTTATCTGTTACAGTCACAGAAACCTAACAAAATGTGTGTATGAATAAATGTTTTATTAAGAAACATTTCAAATATAAAGAAAATTTAAAAAATAGGATAGTTTCATGAGCTCCCATGTTTATATTTAATAATTGAATGACTTATGACCAACCTTTTTTTTAATGTCTTCCCCCTTCCAAGGTACCATCTTCCTCCCACCCAAGGAGTTATTTTGAAGTAAGTTGCAAAAATCTTCTCATTTCATCCAGGGGAAAAGGTGTTCAGCTTATGAAAGGAAAATTAATCTCTAAACTTTTTCCTTTAAAATTCCTTTTCTCTTTGACTCTCAGCTTTAGACCATGGATTAAAAGCAAGATAAACTACCTGTGATTCAGCAGACAACTCAGGCATGGGAGACATCATTTAAAGATGAGAAAATACTTTCTGTAGTCCCTAGAGCAGAGCTGTCTGTCTTTTCTGGCAGAAAAGTGTGGCAAAAGTTCTAAACCTGTTTTTCTGGGCCATGTAGAGTAGGAGGAAAAGTCTGCAGTCAAGGCTCTCCTTGAAGTTCCTTCAGGAGCCTTTGACCTTCACTTCCTTGCCTAAATTATTTTTGTTGAGAGCCACAGCTGAAGGGGCCCCAGCAAACTTCCAGCTGCCGGCTGATGATTGGCTCACAGCGGCCCCAGCAACATCTAGCTGATTGGCTCCTCTGCGGTGATGCTCATTGGGCTGTTTCCCTGCCCTTTCAGACCACGGAGCTGCTCATTGGGGGACTTTTTTGGCTCCGCCCACATGACCCAGCCAATCGGCCTCAAGAGCAGGAGGATTGTGGGAGGTGGAGAGAAGCTTGTGTGGGAGAGAGAGGCTTGTGGAAAGCCGGTGGTGGCAGTTGAGGCTCTGAAGGTTTTTCCTGAGAGGCTGTTTTGTTTGGCCTGTGTGGTTCTAAAAATAAAGTTAGTTTCTTTTGACAAGTGGCTCCTGATTGTGCCCAGCCAGACTGCGGCAATTTTTCTGAAAGAAAAATACCAGTGCCTATGCATACATGAAAGCACTGATCCTTACACGATTTTTAGAATAGATTTTTTAAAAAAAATTTTTTTTTAAAGGAAGAAAACTAAGCCAGTTGCAGTGGCACATGCCTGTAATCCCACGGACTTGGCCATAAGCAACTTAGCGAGACCCTGCTCAAAAATAAAATATAAAAAGGGCTGGGGATGTAGTTCAGTGGTGAAGCATTCCTGAGTTCAATCCCCGGTACCAGACCAGAAAAAAAAAAAAAGGAGAACTTGAAGGTCATAGCCTAAGGTTGCTATTTTACACTTGTGAAAGAGGAGGCTTGGCTATATCACATAACTTGTGGTTTGTTCAGCATTTAGTAATATCTATAATGTATTTTTCAGTATATTTTGAGCATTTGTCTTGAATTTTGTCTCACAGACTGTATCCAGCACTGGAAAGTAGTTGGTGCTTAACAGTGTATATGAAAGGGGCTTTATAAACTAGCAATTTTGAATTTAGAAATTTTATGATGTTTTATTTTTTTTTCTGCAGGTGATTACTTAACAAGCAATACTTAAATTTCTTCAAAATCAAATTATTTTTTATGATAAGTTTTAAAATTCAACATTATACTTTAAAAGAGACTGTCCTAATGTGGAGATGTTTACAATTTTAAATAGGGTATTATTACAATTAATGTTTTAGTTGAAAATGGAACTTATAAGCAGTGTTACATAATTTCTGAATAACCCATAATTCTATTAAATAACTATGATGTCTAATTTCCTTTCTCTTCTATTGCTATACAAAATTTATCCATCATAGTATACATAGGCTTTTTATGTTGTTATTTTCGCTTACCATTTTACTGAAAAGATTTTTGTATGTTTCCATAGTCTTTATCATTCTAGTTTTAAATGGCTACACTTTTTTGTCAAACAAACATGTGTTTGATCCTTAGCTTTGCTACTATCTACTTTTGAGATTTGGGAGTTTCTTTTTCTGAAACAGTTCCAAGTGACATACAGTAAACTGCACATATTTATATTGTATACTTTGATATGTCTGACATATACATACTGTGAAACCATCACTACAATCAAGATAATAAATACATCTTTCACTTCCATGACTTTCTTCAAACCCTTTTGTAATCCTTCCCTCTCACTGTCATAATTGTTTGAGATTCATCCACATCATTGCTATGAAAATGATAGAATATTATAATTAAGTCGTATCGAGACAAAACCTGGAAACTCTTGGAAGGAATCAACTTGGCCTCCTATGTGACTCTTGTCTGGGCCCTAGAGCAGCTCTTTCTAAGGGCAAGCAGACCTTCCTGGGAACTGCAGCAACCTCAGGCAGCCAGGGTGTCTTCGGCCTGAGGAGGTAATGGTCATGTCCCAGTTAAGATGATAGGCTTATTTTCATGTATCTCTTTTCTTTCAGACTCCTTGGCCAAAGCCTCATTTTCAAATATCTTTACTCTTTGTCCCATCTTCATGGATTACTAGAACTAGCCACTCCCCCAATAATCCTTTAAACTCTTTCAAATCTTCTATTTCAATTTCCTCATTCTTTGCATGCTAATTTAGATATGAAGTCGGACATTTTGTCCCCAAGGATCATGACTTATGCCAAAAATTGAAGCATAAAACAGCAATAATTTATAGAGCAAACAAAGTACACAGCATAGCACTTCTGTGCTATGAAGGGGCCTGTCTCCCTTCCTTGAGATTTCATTTTTATCCTGTACATTTGTGCTCCTAGCTGACAGAGCCTTTAGACATTACGTTTGTTTCTGAAAGGCTTCTCGAAGGGCACAAGCTGAGACTGGCTTATATCAAAGATAATCCCTGAAGAAGAGCCATGTGTTTTTGTTGTTGTTGTTATTGTTGTTGTTGGTTTTTTGTTTTGTTTTAATATTTTTTAGTTGTAGATGGACACAATACCTTTATTTATTTATATTTATGTGGTGCTGTGGATGTAACACAGGGCCTTATACATGCTAGACAAGCGCTCTACTCCTAAGTCACAACCCACCCCAAGCCATATATTTTATAAATACAATTTCAAGCTTGCCCAGTGGCCTATGCCTGTTAATTCCAACAATTTGGGAGATTAAGGCAGGAAAATACCAAATCCAGGGTAGCCTCAGCAATTTAGCAAGGCTCTTAGGAATTTAGCAAGACCCTACCTCAAAGTAAAAAATAAAGACTACTTGTAATCCTAGTGGCCTGGGAGGCTGAGGCAGGAGGATCATAAGTTCAAAGCCAGCTTCAGCAACTCAGTGAGGCTCTAAGTAACTTAGTGAAATCCTGGCTCAAAATAAAAAATAAAAAAGGGCTGGGGTTGTGTTTCCATGGTTAATTGCCTCTTAGTTTAATCTCTGGTACCAATAAAAACAAAACAAAAAAAAGGCTGAGGATATAGCTCATCTGTAAAGCATCCCTGGGTTCAACCTCCAGTACCCCCAAAACAAAAACATGCAATTTCAAGTGCTTTCTGGAAATTAGAGGGCTCCAGATGCAGTTCTAGAGCCTAACATTAAGGGGCAGCATGTACCAAAGGTAACATTCAGCTCTGCCACAACCAGGCAGAAACGAAACCACCTTGTTTTTAAACTCTAGAAGCACCTGGGGTGTAGAAGCCAAATTTCCATCTCTTCAATAAAATTAGAGCATCACAATCTTCAGTATATTTTCTATTAAGAGTTTTACCTGCCAACTGAATTCTCCAAGTGAATTATTCTGTGGTTGAATGTGATTTAAACACAATACTATAGAGTCCTACTGTATGATTTAGTGATTTTAAAGAATCTGTAATTTCAGCAACTTGCCCTGATAATATTTCAGTTCAAATTCAAACTATATTCATTGAAATGAATGCTGTTTGTCTGTCTCTCTGCCTTTAATGAGGCAATTTTCTAAGATGTGAAAAAAAATCAAATCATTATATGGATAGTTAAGCTAGACAAGGTTCAGCTCTTGGGAGACTTTACAGTTTCCATCTTTCATTTTTGGCTCATTAATCCATCCATCAGCAAGGATTTTAGAGCACGTTCACATGCCTGATCCTGTGCTAAGTGCTATGAAATGCTGAGATTAGCCAGACATCCACCCTGATAACAAGAAACTCATTTAATATTTAGGAAGTGGGGATTACAAGAATATGTGATAAATGAGAGATCTATCTAAAATGGTGACTGTGGAACCAATGGGCATTCTGGTTTTTTAAAATGATAAAAGTAAAACTTGGCAAGCAAACCTTTGATCTCTAAGTTTGATACTATTGAAGACTTTTGGGCTTTATACAACCATATCCAGTTGTCTAGTAATTTAATGCCTGGCTGTGACTACTCACTTTTTAAGGGTGGAATTGAGCCTATGTGGGAAGATGAGAAAAAAAATGGGATGGAAGATGGCTCATACATTGAACAAACAGCATCGACGAAGTGACCTCGATTGTTTTTTGGTTAGAGACACTGCTGGGCTTATTGGAAAATCTTTTGATAACTACAGTGATATGTATGTGAGCTGTTGTTAATGTTAGAGCTAATGGTGATAAGACAGCAATATGGACTACTGAATGTGAAAACAGAGAGGCTGTTACACACATGGGGAGAATCTATAGGGAAAGGTTAGGACTTCCTCCAAAGATAGTGATTGGTTATCAATCCCATGAAGACACAGCTACTAAGGGTGGCTTCACCACTAAAAATAGGTTTGTTGTTTAAGAAGACACCTTCTGAGTATTCTCACAGGAGACTGTGTCAAGCAATCAAGATTTGGGAGCTGAACCAAATCCTCTTCAAAAGCAGAGTGAACTGCATTTAAATTTGATTCCATCTAAATGTTACTCAGATATAAGAGAAGTCTCATTCACCTTTGTCTTGTACTTCTGTGTTCATTGTTTTTTAAAAATTTTTATCATAGTGTCCACAACCCCAATCAAAGAATTACAGTCCACATCACCCCCAGAATCCATAAATGTGTTCCTGGCTCACTTGGTATTAGCTTAGTAGATTACCATTACAAACATGTTTTACCCATTCACAATATTCAAAAGAACTTGCATTTCTATACCTTAATAGGAAAAAAATTGAGTTTCTGTTCCATTGTATGCAAGGGCACATTTTGCTAGTTTGAAAGAGTATGATACATACAGTTTTCTAGCAATTTTCTTTGTTTCTTTGTACAGCATTATCTTTGCTGTACTCTTGCTAATGCCTACTAGATTTTAATTTGTTTTTCTACATGATAACATTAGCGATTCTGATTTCAGTTTTCTATTTGTTTTGATTTTGTTTTTTCCTCATGTAACATTGGTGAAGGATCCAGGAATATGACACAAAGGTGGAATAAAGATTAATTTTGTACATTCTTTGGTACTTTTTTGTTGTTTTTTGTAACTGCAAAACTTTACTACAAATTTATGCATTTCATTCAAAGCAGTGATCTATGTTTGTGTGATTTTCCTAAACATAATTGTAGATTATAAAAATGTAACATCGTAATTACATTCCTAACTAGAATTAGTATGTCTGTTTTTGTATCTTTATGTTGTATTTTAACACTTAGTATTACTTAGGTTATTTTGCTTTGGTTAAAAATGGCTCAAGAATCAATAAATGGGCCTGAGGTTGTTGCTCAGAGGTAGAGCATTTGCCTAGCATGCGTGAGGCACTGGATTTGATCCTCAGCACCACATAAAAATAAAATAAAGATATTGTGTCCACCTATAACTAAAAGAAAAGAATTAATAAATGGGATGGATTCAAACTAAAAAGTTTTTTTCTTAGCAACAGAAACAATCAGTGAGGTGAGGTGAGTAGAGAGCCTACAGAATGGGAGCAAATCTTTACCATAAGCACATCAGATAGAGCACTAATCTCTAGGATATATAAAGCACTCAAAACCCTTAACACCCCCCAAAAAACAAATAACCCAATCAATAAATGGGCCAAGGAACTAAACAGACACTGCTTAGAAGAGGATATACAATCATCAACAAACATATGAAAAAAATGTCAACATCTCTAGCAATTAGAGAAATGCAAATCAAAAGTACTCAAGATTTCATCTCACTACAATCAGAATGGCAGCTGTCAAGAATACAAACAACATGTGTTGGTGAGGATGTGGGAAAAAAGGCACACTCATACATTGCTGGTGGACTGCAAATTGATGCAGCCAATCTGGAAATCAGCATGGAGATTCCTTGGAAAACTTGGAATGGAACCACCATTTGACCCTGATATCCCATTCCTCGGTTTATACCCAAAGGACTTAAAAACAGCATACTACAGGGACACAGTCACATCAGTGTTTATAGCAGCACAATTCACAATAGCTAAACTGTGGAACCAACATAGAGGCCCCTCAGTAGATGAATGGATAAGGAAACTTTGATATATATACACAATGGAATATTACTCAGATTAAAAGATAATAAAATCATGGCATTTGCAGGTAAATGGATGGAGTTGGAGAATATAATGCTAAGTGAAGTAAGCCAATCCCATAAAAACCAAAGGCCAAATGTTTTCTTTGATATGAGGATGCTGACTCATAAGGGCAATGAGGGGGTGGCATGGGAGGAATGGAGGAATTTTAGATAGGGCAAAGAGGAGGGAGGGCCTAGAGAGGGGGCATGGGGGTAAGAAAGCTGGTATAATGAGTTAGAAATCATTACCCAATGTACATGTATGAAGACGCGAATGGTGTGAAAATACTTTGTGTACAAACAGTGACTTGCCAAATTGTGCTCTGTATGTGTATTATGAAATAAATTGCATTCTGCCATCATGTATAACAAATTAGAATAAAAAATAATTTAATTTTAAGAAAAGCTCAAGTAGAAAAGCAGTCCCATTCATATTATGATAGTGTACAAAACTGTAAATAAAATGTGTACAGTGAATTGTCTTAAAAAAAAAAGAATATGTGAGAAATGCAATGATTTTAAAAAACTCAAAAAGACGAAGAGGCAGGGCTTGGTGGTCCATACCTGTACTCCCAGTGACTAAGGAGACTGAGGCAGGAGGATTATAAGTTCAAGGTTGGCCTGGGCAATTCAGTGAAAACCTATTAAAATTGTGTGTACGTGTGCATGTATATATACATATAGGTGTATATATATATATATATATATATATATATATATATATACATACATATATAAACCTATATACCTATATGTATGTATATATACACATCTATATATATATTTTATATACATACATATTATATATAGAAATGTCTAGGGATGTAGCTCAGTTGTAGAGCACCCCTGGTTCAATCTCCATACTGTGAAAAAAGACAAAGAAAGAGATACCGCAGGGCATAAGGGAGGACAAAGTAGGCACCTATTAGAGGAAGGGAGAAAGGAAGAGTACAGAAAAATGTGCAAGAGGAAGTGATAATCTGAAAAGCTTCTTCAAGAAGTCAAGGATGAACATTCCAGGCAGGGAACCCAGAACATGCAAAGGCCCAGAAGAATGAGACAGCCCAACATTCTGGTCAGTTTACAGGTAGTGCCAGATCTCTGACTGCCCAGGAGTGCAGTTGTTGATTTTTATTTTAAGTGCTTTTTATTTGTGTGGTACTGGGGATCCAGCCCAGAGTCTTGGGCATGCTAGGCAAGCACTCTACCTCTGAGCTATTCCCCCAAACCACGTTTGTATTTTTAGATCAACTACTCTGACAGAAGAATGGAGGTGCAGACAGATTGTAGAGAGAGCACAGATGAAACTGGTACAGTGATAGAGATTAAAAAGTATATATACTATGAGATGCTGAAGGTGGTGAAGATTGGAGAGGAATAAACAATTTCAACTGATATTTTTAAATGGTGAAAGAAGCCGGGGTGACCTGTGGAACTGGATGACTGAGATGGTCTGTACAAGAGGAGAGCAGGTTTAGGTGAGATGAAGGGGAAGAATGTTACTTTGATCCTAGTCAAATTTGGAAAGCTTATGGGACACTGAAGAAGGAATGGGTCCAATAGGCAATTGGACAGATCATTCTGGAGCTTGGCAGAGAGACCTGGGCAGAGAGACCTGGGGAGTGATTGAGATTATGGAAGTAGTTGAGACTATGGGGGAGAGTTGGAAAGTATAAATGCTTTTAAAAAATGAGGAGGAAGCCCAGAAATGTGTGGCCACAAAGCTGTAGGGGCATTCTTGGATAGGAAAACTCAACATAAAAAGATATCTGGGGCTGGGGCTGTAGCTCAGTGGTAGAGCACTTGCCTAGCATGTGTGAGGCACTGGGTTCAATACTCAGCACCACCTATAAATAAGTAAAATAAAGGTCTATCAACAACTAAAAAAAATATTTAAAAAGAAAAAAAAAGATATCTGTATTTCCTGCATTCTTTGTATCTAATACACTCCAATAAAAATAGAAATAGGGTTTGCTACAAGGACAATATTCTTCTCTCATGTTTACACAGGTCCTGGTGTGATATAAGTCTGATAAATATTTCTTGACTCTTTGTTAGTACATCCTCCCACACAGAATAATATACAAATTTAATGAAGAATAGGGTAGATCTAAATGTGCCAATAGAGAAAGTTTTCTAAGATACAATAAGTGAAAAAAGGGGGAATATATTTTAATGTTGCTTATGTATATGCACATTTAAGAATATGTATGTAATAGTTATACAGTTATATGAGTAACATGTAAAAATTTTTTCCATAAAGATAACACTGATGACATAGCATATCAGTTATTACACTCAAGGAATATAGCTCATTTAATCCTTCCAATTGGGCACAAATTACAGTTATGCCCCCCCCCCAAAAAAAAATATTTATTTTTTAGGTGTAGTTGGACACAATACCTTTATTTTATTTATTTATTTTTATGTGGTGCTGAGGATCAAACCCAGGGCCTCACAAGTGCTAGGCGAGTACTCTACTGCTGAGCTACAAGCCCAGCCCCAAAGTTATGCATCTTTATACCTCTTGGGAAACTGAGGCACAGAGTGATAAGGATCACACAGCTCATTAATGGCAGATCTGAGAATTAAAGCCAAAAATAACTCCAAAATACTGTCTGAGAGAGGAGAATATTAACAGGAAAATGTTAACTGAGAGGCTCTAGGATAGTGAATGGTAGAGAGAGAATTTTATTTTATACTCATTTATATTCAAAATATGATTATTTTATCACGTGCATTATTACCTTAATAATATATTAAAAGTATTTTTGAGACTTGAACTTCAGGCATCTCCAGGGACCTCACAAGATGGTTTCAGTGGAGTGCCCTGGCATTAAGATGGGAAGTGAACCGGCTGGTTGAATGTTCATCTAGACAGGATGTTTCAAAGGAAATAGAAAGGAGATATCCCCGCTTTCCATGTAATTAAATTTCAGTACTGAAAAAGGGACAGACAGCATTTAAAAGCACAGTGGCCAATTTCTGGTTTTGGTTTTTTTCAGGGACTTTTTTTCTTTTTTAAGTTTTTCTCATTTAGAAATCTCCCATTATAGATTAATGCAGACACGATTGCTTTGCAGTTTTGTTTCTTCCTTTTTTTCTTTGTTTGTGTTTTGTTTTTTGATTATAACTGAAAAAGCTAAAATCAATGAAAAAGGTATAACGTGAGAAGTCTTATGCCCAACAACTCTGTTCTTTTTTGGTGGGTGGGTTTGCAATAAACTATGTGAATACATCTTCTTTGCATATATTCTTTGGGGGCAAGGCTGGTTTCTGTTTGGAAGATTGGAAAGGACCAAGGAAAAAGAGGAATCCATTGTCAAACCATTGTTCACAAAGTGGCATTACAGAAGTTGAGGAAGAATATCATGGCAGAGGGTGTGGCAGAGGAAAGCTGCTCATTCCATGGCTGGTGGGAAGGAGAGGGAGAAGGAAAGAGCACACAAGAGAGAGACAGCTAGGAGGCAACCACCCTGTTTTACCAATAATGCCTTGTAGCAGCTATCAGTGAGTTACTTAGTGATTTTTTTTAAACTTTTATTTATTTATTTGTATGGGTGCTGAGGATTGAACCCAGTGCCTCATGTGTGCTAGGCAAGTGCTCTTCCTCTGAGCCAAAACTACAGCCCCTACTTTGGTGATTCTTCAGGCACACACAAGCTTATATATACATACATTTTTATTTTATTTTATTTACTTATTTATTTTTACACAGGATTACTTCTTTAAACCTGTGATGTGATCACTCTATCAGCACATGAAGAACTTTCTCTCTATTGGCTTTGCTAAGGAGTCTCCTGGCTTGAATAAATGTTTTGCCTTTGCTCCTCTATTTTTAGAGTTCTTTCTAGACATCAACTTCCTAGCAACTAACAAATTTCTAGCCTCACTCCCCTATGAGAGGAAGGAAAGGAAACCTCTCTCCTTCTCCCCTTCTCACAATGGGTGCCAGCCTTCCTTGATGGCCCTTGGGGCAGCAGTTCACACCTGTTCATTCTGCTGATTAAAAACAGGAACCTCCAGATGAATCTCTTGTCACTGGCAATTTTCATTTGTTGGGAACAGGTGTGTGGGGGGTGGAAGCCCAAGTATAAATGCTCATAGTTTAATTGTAAGCACCTGTTGACAGAGCTGTGTACTGGCTGACTAGGTAGAGATAGGTATTTTCTTTATATTTATTTTTAATCCTACATTTTACATGACTCTGTGCTTGTTTTCTGGTTGCTAACTTATGAACATGCTGAAACTGCTACATTGTGAGGAGTGAGAGGGTATTAGAGAGAAGAAACGTACCACCTGCAAATTTTCATTTGCAGCTTATCCTAGAAGGGGCAGACGCTGTCTTTAATGGAAAATCATTATGGTTTAGCAACCATCACTTGTGTAGTGGGGTGACTCAGGAGATGGTGTTATATTGTTTTCATGAAAGTATTGATGCTCCCCATCTGCTTCTTTTGAACAAGTGCCTCCTCCCTGAGTTTGGTGGTCTGCTTCTGGAGTGGTCAGTTCTTCTGCTGACATGCCCACCCAGCTGGAGATGGCCATGGACACCATGATTAGAATCTTCCACCGGTACTCCTGCAAGGAAGGGGACAGATTCAAGCTCAACAAGGGGGAACTGAAGCTGCTTTTGCAGCGAGAGCTCACAGAATTCCTCTCGGTGAGTCACAGTTTTTCTGCCACATTTTGCTGAGGGTGGATGAGGTATGAGTTCAGGGACAGCCTTTAGGTATAAACTGTCCTATGATTCTGATGCAAACATTGTAATTTGTATTGAGATTCAAGATGCATGGGAAACAAACACTAGAGACATTTTTTCCTGTGTATCCTGGTGTGTTCCCTTTTCCATACTGCCTGGGGTGAGGGCTTTTAAGTGTGGACAATTATATTGAGATTTTCATCAATTATTCAACATTCTGGTGCAGCAATAAATTATATAGCTAGTTATGCCAGGGATGATAATTATTATTAGTTATAGCTACTTAAAACTAGTTATAGCTAGTTATATAGGAGCTTTTCCCAATTGTTTATAAATTAATATTGTGTTGGCCCTGAGATAAAGTCCGGAGAACCTTGTGAGGTGATGGTAAAATTTCTAGTGAATGACAAATACTTACCAGAGCTTTGTCAGCCAAGCACAAGCTAATTGGGATTGATGAAAAGGATGTGTCTGGCTGAGAAACAGATGGGTGGCAAACAGATTCACATCTCAAAATAGCCAGGAGCCCAATAATCTAAACATTAAACTTTATAGTAGAATGCGTAGGCTCCCTCTGAGTAAAACACTTTGTTCTGATGTTTATGAAATTGCCTTGAACTGATTTCCAACACAATGTACTGTTGCATATTATTTTGTCCCAACCCGGTATTAAGATCACAGATAGTAATTATAACACATTTTTCTCCCTGTCCTCTATGGCAAAAGCTTAAAGTAAAACAATTTCAAGGGCTGGGGTTGTGGCTCCACTGTAGTGTACATTCGAGGCCCTGGGTTCAATCCTCAGCACCACATAAAAATAAATAAATAAAATAAAGGTATCGCATACATCTACAACTAAAAAAATAAAAATATTTTAAAAAAACAATTTCAACATAGTAATCCTTTGAAATCTCTTTTTAGTAATTTTAGGAGTCTATAGGAACTGTCTTTCTCTCAATTTCATTTCGGCTACTGTATTGTTTGGAATAAAAAATTCAATTGGTCAAACCTGACACATTGCTCTATTCAAGTGAAATTTATAATTGTTTTGATGAAGTTGATTTTGATCAATTATACTCAAAGCTCCAATTATTTAATGGTTATCAGGTAATGAGGGATTCTTGGAGGAAATTAACTGCTTTTAGAAATATTTCTCATCACCCACTAATCATAGGAGAGGCAGGTTTTCCCGGTCTCACCCCTCATGATCTTGATCTCTTAGGTGAGTTTCCTGCTTTTCTTTCTGCCTATAAAATGCAGCCATTCTTATAATTTCTACCCTTGATGGATGCCTCTTTTTTGTGTGTCAGACATTTTGCTTAGTGAGACTCTCAGATGGAATAGTTTATATCCCATGAAATACTTGGGACATATTCATATTAAAAATTTACCTGTTGTTTATCTAAAATTCAAATTTAACTGGATGTCCTATAATTTTGTTGGGTAAATAGAGTGATCTTGCTGCTAAGCACTTTCAAAAGTGTATTGAAGTATCCCCAAAATGCAGGTAGATAACTCTCCCCATTTTATAAACAAGAAAATCTTAAAATGTTAAATGATTCCTCAAAATCCTATTTTCAGTAAGTGGTACAGCCCCTCACTGTCCCTTTTGATTTTAAAGCTACTGTTTCCAAGTTACCTGTATCCCAGTGTCCTGACTTGTGGGTGTCCTGTAAATGTGTTTGTAACATCAGTATCTCCCTTGATCAGTCACTGTTTGCTCTTCTTGATCATCAGGTCTGAGTCTGCATTATATAGATCTGGAACAAAAACTGCCTTATTTAGAATGTGTGCCTGGCTCAAATTTTCTTGCAAACAAGCTCTTGGGATTTGTCTTTAGCTACTAAAAATGGATTTTTAAAACTTTAAATATAAATAAAATGAAAATGTAATTTCAATCGTCATCATGAATCTCAAAGCCTGGGAGTTAGAAATTTTCTTTTTTTCTTTTTAGTGCCAAAAGGATCCCCAGTTGGTTGATAAGATAATGCAGGACCTGGATGCCAATAAGGACAATGAAGTGGATTTTAATGAATTCGTGGTCATGGTGGCAGCTCTTACAGTTGCCTGTAATGATTACTTTGTAGAACAACTGAAGAAGAAAGGAAAATAAAGTAGTAAGCTAAACTAAAGGCAGAAATACATCCAAAGTTATTTAGTTATGGTTTATGTATATCCTTTAGATCTACAGACACAGTGATATCACCTATGGTTATAATATACATATAAAATTGCTAGCAATATTAAGTGTGTACTTTAATATACTGACTTTACATAGATATTCCAAAACTTATATTCCCTACTTGAAATTTTCCTATATTATTTAAGATGTTTTATGTATTTATTTGTCTGTCAAAAAGAGAACATTAGGGCTGGGGATATAGCTCAGAGGGTAGAGTGCTTGCCTTGCATGCACAAGGCCCTGGGTTTGATCCCGAGGAACAAAAAAAAAAGAGAGAGAGAGAGAGAACATCAAGGGGCTGGAGTTGTAGCTCAGTGGTAGCACACTTGCTTAGCATGTGTGAGGCACTGGGTTCAATTCTCAGCACTGCATATAAATAAATAAAATAAAGGTACAACTAACAAATCTACACACACACACACACACACATACATACATTATATATATATATTTTAAATTTATATATATAATTTTTAAAAAGAACATCAAAAGAAAATTTAATTACTTTCAAATGGGACTAGAACTTGGCAAATTTCTAAGTTAATCTCATCTTTTAAGTGTATTAGAGAAATTCCCACTCAATTAAAATAATCACCTTGTTCTCCCCACACTTTTGTGATTCTGTGTCTAGTGGAAGAAGCTGTGAGGATCTATAAGTAGGGAATTGCTGGCCTTTGCATGAGTCAGGTTAGGGAATGAATAAACTAGAGGGCTGGGTGATCAAGCCAAAAGAACTGGAGTCAGCATCTCTTGGGACTTGGTGTATAAACACTTCACCTTGCCTCCTGGGCTGGCTAATTCCGAGGTAAGTGTTTTACATCATTTCCTAGTGCTTCCCCCTGGGATTAGGCTTCAGTAGGCCCTAGGAGGTCACCTTCTTTCCTTGTCTCATTACACTTCCCAAACCCATGTTTCTTGCATCTCTCAAATAAATGTTTGCATGAAAACCTTCACCTCAGTTTCCGCTTCTGGGGAACTCAAACTATAACAGATCCTTTTGGACAATTTTAATAAAAAGAGTGGTGTGGTTACATTTATACTTCTAAATGATTTTCCTAGATACTGGGTGAAGACTACAGAGAGGGCAATCTGTAGAGGATAGAGACCTTTGAGAAGGCTGTTGCTATCTTCTGGGGGAAATGCTGGTGTCTCTAGCAAGGATTCTGGCAAAGGAAATGAACAGAAGCAGTTGAATGTGTTTTAGAGGAGGGACTGATAGGATTTGCTAACGGATACACAGTGCAGGATAACAGAGCAGCCCCTGCTATTTGCCTATCTGATATCTGTTCTATCTTTTTTCCACACAGCAGAACCCTGATTTGTGCAGGGTGGCAACATGCCCAGCTAAAATTCTTTATTTTCCAGCCTTTTGTAATGTTGGGGTGGGCCTTGTAATTCATTTCTGCACAATGAGAGATAAACAGAAGTCTGCTAGGAAATTCCTGTAATGTTTTGTTATTTCCATTATAGGCTCTATTTCTTCCACTTTATTAATATCTTTCTTTCTTTTCAACTGGAATGTTGATATGAGGCTGGAAGTGGGGCTGCCACCTTGCAACCATGAGGAAAGTGGAGAAGAAAGGCAGAAGTCTGGGACATCATTGTCATTGAGAAGGCACCATACAGACCTGATTGTCTGCCTCTGATCTCATTATGTTAAAAACATGACTGCCTTCTGGATTCTGTTGCATGCAGTAAAACACAATCTCTAATGATTACATTTTGGGCCAAGCAAATAATGCAAATTACTAAATGGGAAGTAGGGAGGAACAGATTTGCTATGAGGGCATGAGGTTGGGTAGGGGAGTCAATAGCTCTATTTAAGATGCTATTGGATATCCAAGGGGAGATATGAAACAGCAAGTTGCATATATGATATAGTCTAGAGCTGAGGGTAAAAAGGAACTTGGAAATACAGAGTTGATAGTTAAATATTAGCATCTACATGGTCTTAAGCTCTAGGATTAGAGGAGATCACTTTAGATGAGCATATACATAGTGAAGAAGAAAATTTCAATAGCTTGATTGGGAAAGGAGGAGCCAGCAAATGATCCAGCAAAGGCATGGAAATAGAAGAAAAAACAGGACTAAATGGTACTTCGGAAGCCTGGAGAAGAGAAAGTATTTGGAAAAGAAAAGAGGGTGAAATCCGCTGAGAGGAGAAGTAAGATGAGAAGGAAGACTTGACCACTAGATCCCACGAGGTATAGATCATCATGATTCAGTGATGATGGTAGGAGACTGATTCTGTTTACAAAAAAAGGCCCATCTCCCTACTTGGTAGGTATTAGATGCTCAATAAATATTTATGTCATGAACAAAAGAAGGAACTTATAAATTTTATGACTTTCTAGGGATAAGACCCATTGATTTTTCTCTTACCTAGAATAATATATATTTTTTTAACCTGCCTCAAACCAGTCCTGGGCAGATAGTTCAGGGAGAATTTAGAGAAAGAGCATGCAAGAGAAAGTATACCCTTACTTTTACTACTTCTGTGTCTTGAAAGAATGGAAGAAATTACAAGAAGGAAAAAAACTGAACATGTATTTTGGATGTATTTAGGCTTTTCTTACAAGTTGATGCATAGATCATGCAACAGAGGGGCTGAATTGTTTTTCTTTTCTTTTCTTTTCTTTCTTTTTTTTTTTTTTTTTTTTT
>NW_025999925.1:59529-76690 GCF_001458135.2 Marmota marmota marmota | reverse complement strand
TTTTTTTTTTTTTTTTTTTTTTTTTTTTTTTTTTTTTTTTTTTTTTGGCACTGGGGATTGAACCCAGGGGTACATAACCATTGAGCAACACCCCCAGCATTTTTTTTTTTTTTTTGAGATAGGTGCTTACCAAGTTGCTTAAGGCCTTGCTAAGTTGCTGAGGCTAGCTTTGAATTTGTGATCCTCCTGCCTCAGCCTCTGAGTCACTGGAATTACAGATGTGTGAGGCCATGCCCAGCAAGGGTCTGAATATTAATCAGGGGCTTTTAAACTTTATATTTTAATTTGGTCCAAGGTTTACATATTCTGAAATTGATCACCAAAACATGAAAAGTGAAACCGTAATTTCGTTCATGTTTCTAGGAATGACATTATCAATAGAGAGGAATAAGTGGGAAAACAACGCATATTTCATGGCGTTCCTAAAAATTGATCAAATGTTTGAAAAAAATTTACGTCTCAAATTAGATTTCAAAAGAGTGAGAATTATATGATGTACCAAAAGTCCTTCTCTAGTAAAGGAAAGCCTTTCTTGTTTATTAGATATACATAATAATTTTGTAGGAGGCAAAATTGTTTATTTCTTATGTCCTGGAGAACTGGCCTTTGCATTTACTGGAGTTTAAATAAACTTGAAGTTTAAACAGCATTCAAGGACTATGTCTGAGTGAACATATTTTAATGTTTGTTTGTGTGTGTGTGTGTTTACTGGGGGGTTGAACCCAGGGACTTGTGTAAGCACTAGAGCACTTAACTTATCTCCAGCCCCTTTTTAATTTTATTTTGAGACAAGATCTCACTGCACTGCCCAGGCTAGCTCAAGTTTGAGATCCTCCTGTCCCAATTTCTGAAGTAGCTGGTATTGCAGGCATGTACCAATGCAACTGGCCAGATTTATCTTTTTCTGGTTAGATAGAGCAGTTTATAGGAGACAATAGCCTAAATCTTCCTGGGGCTCTGGTTTGAAACAATGCTATTAGCTAGAATGCTAAAACAAAACAATACCTTAATTTTAATTTTAAAATAGACATTTTTTTTCTCAAGATGATGGTAGGAGATGGTAGGGCAAGGAATACTTTCTAGAAGCAGAAAGTTGAGTGAATTCTTTGATAAGACAAAGAAATGGGGAGAGGTTATTAAAGAAAGAGAACATGGGCAAAGTTGTGCAGGTATGGAACACCACGATCTGCTTGGGAGAATGTAAGTTCTGTTTGGGGTAGTCTAGAGTGTGGGGTGTGGGAGGGCAGGAGATAGGGCTGGAGAGGTAGATAGGACTCAGAATCAGAAAAGATCATAGGTGCCAAATATGAGAAATTTGAAATTTATCCTATATATTTTGGAAAACCATGATAGGATTTTGCACAATTTGTTCTTTGTACCTAAAGCAGTTTTATGTTTATGTTTTTAAATATCCTCCTAAAATGTTTAAATCTTTAGACTAACAGTTTTGAATGCTTATTTCACATTACATTCAACCACAGCACTTTTAAAAATACAGATGAATGAGCCCCAACCTCATAAAGGTTCTGATTTAATTAGTCTGGGGATGAGGCCCAGGCATCAGCATTTTTAAAGAGCATCAAATGATTCTAAATGCAACCAGGGTTGAAAATCACTTATTTTATGGTGAATTACTTCAATCAAATAATCAGATCAACATCTGACTGAGAACTGTCTAGGACAGCAGGTGCTCCATCTTTAATGTGCATATGAATCACCTGGAGATTTGATTCTGCCTTGCAAGTTCTGGGTGGGGCCTAATATTCTGCAGTTCCAACAAATTCCCAGGTGATGTGGATGATGCTAGCAAATATGGTCTAGAACCTTGGATGAAGAGGAAAGGGTTTGAATGGCAGTATGGAGGAGTAGTTTGGGAACACAGGCACCTGTAGAATAGTTCTTGCTGGGTCATATTCCCTTTGGAAAAAAAATAAGACAGGGCTGGGGTTGTAGCTCAGTGGTGGAGTGATTGCCTCTCAGTATGAGGCACTGGGTTGGATCCTCAGCACCACATAAAAAAATAAATAAACAAAATAAAGATATTGTGTCCAACTATAACAAAAAATATTTTAAAAAAAAAGATGACACAAGGACATTAGGGACAGAAATGTCCAAGGAGAAGGGAAAGGGATGGGAGAAACCAGGGAGAAGCTTACCTAAGATCTTGAGTAAGAGGGAGAAGAAGTGAGTGAATGACACAGGACTGCTTCAGGCTAAAGATCTTGGCCAAGTTATTTTATCTTCTTTAAGCCTCATTTTCCTGGGGTATTTCAACTACAGTGACTCACCTGTATCAGAATCAATTAGGGACACTTACTAAATACTGGAACCTCTAGGCCTGACCTCATGCCAACTGAATCAGAATGGAGGAAGAGGAAGGACAAGAATGTGAATGACAGCAAGCACTCTCAGTGATTATTATGCACCCTACGTTGGAAAAATACAACTCTGATGGTTAAGTAAGATAACAAGTGACTTGATAAGTAGTAACCATGGTAATGAAGATGGTGGTAATGGTCCAGTCTAGATTCCACAGCACATGGATTTTATTCATCCTACTGTCTCAAGTTAGTTTCAACCAGAGATGTCTACCAACTACCTTCCAGAGGAAAATTGGGCACTCTTAAATGGCTCCTTTCCCCTGATTTCTCCAGTTTTCTCAAAGGATTCTCTTCCAAGAAGTGAAACACTGTTTAATCACTAAACAACATGATTTCAAAGATTATTTACTATCATGTAAAGTATCCACTATATAATATCAACATTAAACAATAGGACATTCAATATAGTCTCTGTTTTAGTTAGCTTTTTTTTAACTGCTGGGACCAAAAGATTTGTCAAGAACAACTTTAGAGGAAGAAAAGTTTATTTGGGGCTCATGGTTTCAGAGGTCTCAGTCCATAGATGGCTGACTACATTGCTCTAGGCCTGAGAAGAGGCAGACATCATGGCAGAAGGGTGTGGCAGAAGAAAATAGCTCAGGACTTGGCAATCATCAAGCAGAGAAATGGCTCTGCTCCAGGGACAAAACATACTCCCAAAGGCACACCTCCAGTGATCCACTTCCTCTAGCCCTACCTGCCTACAGTTACCACCCAGTTAATCCATTCAAATGGATTAACATACAGATTAGGTTAAGGCTCTCATAACCCAATAACTTCACCTCTAAACTTTCTTTCATCAAACAGACATATTTCTCAAAAGAAGAAATACAAATGGTTAATGAGTATGTGAAAAAAGTGTTGAACATCTTTAGCAATCAAGGCTATGCAAAGTAAAACTAGAGTGAGATTTCATCTCATTCCAGTTAGCATGGCAATCATCAAGAACACAAATAAAAATAAATGCTGGTGAGGATGTGAGGGAAAGGGAACAGTTAAATACCTTTGGTGAGACTGAAAATTAGTACAACCACTATGAAAATCAGGAGAAACAGAACTTTGGAGACAGAGACCACAGACTGGCTCCAACAAAGAAAAGGGGAGAGGTCTTTTGCCCACGGCAAAAGGGAGATGGCACATGGAGAACAAAAATTCCAGGCTGACTACAACAAAGATCAAAGGGGAATAGCTTTTGCGGTATCTCTGCATCACATGTCTGCAGATGAGCTTTGGAGGGATCTCATATCTAAACTGTAATAGTACCAAATAAAAATGAAAAAAACCCTTCAAGCTGGGCACAATGGTGAACGCCTATAATCCCAGTGACTTGGGAAGTTGAGACAGAAGCATCACAAGTTTAAAACTAGTCTCAGCAAATTTAGCAAGGGCCTACATAATTTAGCAAGACCCTGCCTCAAAATAAAAAAAATAAATAAATTAAAAAGTACTGATGATATGGCTCAGTGGTTAAGCATCCCTGGGCTCAAACCCTGGTACCAACAAAAACAAAAACAAACAAACCCTGCAGTATGAGTTTTTATAAAGTATTGCTTTGTTTTTATTTGCAATTTTCATTTTTAAGAAGAGAACAGGCTTTCTTGCCAAGGGAAGGGTCAAGAGAGAGAGAAAAGCAAAAGTTGTTTATAAGTCACTTCCCTTTATAGTTTTTGTTTTCAAGAGTCTGGACCCTTGAGAAAATTATGTTAGATGCCTCCAAAGAAAATATCAAGAAAAAGAGAAATGCCCTGGAGGAAGGCTTTCCTGTGAGACTAAAGATTTTCTTGAGCTCTGGAGGAAAGAGAGTAGTGTGTGGTTCCCCAGAAGAGGGCAGACACATAAGCTCTCTGAGAATTTTCTTTAAATACCTAAGTTTTTCTCAGCCTCCTCATTTTCTATATATCACACACTGGAGTTGTATGATCTGCTTAGGGTGTACCCAGGGTTCTACCATCTCCTTTTGCAAGTCTTGCTCTATGTTCAATTTTCCTTGGGAATTCATCATCTATCATCTTGATTTCTGAGCCAAAATCTTAATACCTGGTCACATATGCATAGACAAAAAACTGAAAGGAACCAACCAAGGTGTTCACCCTGAATGGTGGCATAATAGAGAATGATAATTTTTCTTATTCTTTTACCTAATTTCTGATTTTCCATGATGAATAATAATCAGGAAAATTGTTACATTATTTATTAGAGAATTCCCCTTACTCTAACTTTAGATGCTTCTCTTTTAACCTTACCTTTCTCCTCAGCCACACTTTGCCACTTCCTCTCTGAATCATCATTAATTTCTTTATAACACTGTCACAGTCAAGGATCCCCATGAAAAACAACCCTTTTAGGACAAAGGAATAAAACCTCTCAGGGAAAATAATACAGCCAAGGTAGCTTTCAGCTGTATTAGGTGCTGTTAAAAAGTGAACTACTCTTCAAGTCTATGGGAATGACAAAACAAAACATGACGGAGAGGGGACACTGGGAAAGTCAGCTGGCCCTCTGAGATTATGTGGTCAGCAGAAATGCAGCTCTCAAACTGTTAATATCAGAGACATTCCCAGATGATAAGGGCAACCCCAGATGCATAAGTAGAGTAGTTGCCAAAGTAACCCACAGTTACTTGACCTCATTGGCATAGTAAAATGCACACTCCTAGGGGGAGACTTAAGATGATAATAAGACATGTGGCACATGAAGAAGCTTGATGAAGAAAAACTCGGGTGCAACTAAAATCCCACCTCTTCATGTGATGCAGAGATACCACAAAAGCTATTCCCCTTTGATCTTTGTTGTAGTCAGCCTGGAATTTTTGTCCTCCATGTGCCCTGGGCAAAAGACCTCTTCCCTTTTCTTTGTTGGAGCCAGTCTGTGGTCTCTGTTTCCAAAGTTCTGTCTCCCTACTGATTTTCATAGTGGTTGTACTAATTTACAATCCCACCAAAGGTATTTAATTGTTCTCTTTCCCTCACATCCTCACCAGCATTTATTTTTATTTGTGTTCTTGATGATTGCCATGCTAACTGGAATGAGATGAAATCTCACTCTAGTTTTACTTTGCATAGCCTTGATTGCTAAAGTTATACAACACTTTTTTCACATACTCATTAACCATTTGTATTTCTTCTTTTGAGAAATATGTCTGTTTGATTCATTTGCCCACTTAGTAATTGAATTATTTGTTTTTTTGGTGTTAAGTTTTTGTTTTGGGCTTTTTGTTTGTTTGTTTTTGGCACTGGGGATTGAACTCTAGGGCACGGAGCCACATCCCCAGCCCTATTTTCTATTTTATTTAAAGACAAGGTCACTGAGTTGCTTAGCATCTTACTTTTGCTGAGACTGGCTTTGAACTCACAATCCTCCTGCCTCAGCCTCTTGGAACTGTAGGCCTGAGCCAACACACCCAGCTGGTGGTAAATTTTTTGAGTTCTTTTTATATTCTGCATATTAATCCTTTGTCAGTAGAAGAGTTAGAAAAGATTTTCTCCAATTCAGTAGGATTTCTTTTGACACTCTTAATTGTTTCCCACATTGTGCAGAAGTGTTCTAATTTGATGCAGTCCCATTTATTAATTCTTGGTTTTATTTCCAAACCTTTAGGAGTCTTTTTGAAGAACTGGTTGCCTGTGCCTACATGCTAAAGTTTTGACCCTATTTTCTTAGCAGTTTCAAAATTTCTAGTCCAATTCCTTTTGCTCGTTTTTAAATCAGTTTGTTTTCTTTTTGTTGAGCTGTAATAGTATTTTTTTGTATATTTTGCATAACAGTCCTTTTAAAATTAGTGAATGTGTTATATATTTACTAGCTATATATGGTTCTTTCTCTGAAGTACACATTTTCGTGCTTTTGGCATTAAAAGACGAATCCACTGCTAAGCCCTTGTCCCATTGTGCTGTGGACTTTCATGTACAACATAATGAAAAACACAGCACTTTCCTTCACTGAAATTTATCTAAATTATAAGGAACCCACCTGCCCACCTTCCAGGAAAGGCTGTACCTCTGACTATAATGGAGTATTCTTCAATCACAATACAGAGCAGAAATAGTTACCAGAATGGTGCATAAATTTACCATAAATGTGTGTCCCATTTAAATGTTACCATCATCAGCAAGAACATACTACACAGCTATTGGCTGGATTTTGAATGATTTTGTTGTCCTGTGACGTCAGGAAGTTCCTGAATGTTCATCAAAGGCTAAAAAAAGTGGCAAGCACTCTTGAAAGTCTTCACTTGCAGGAAGAGGTCTGCCTGTAATAGCACTGGATGTGTTAAGTAGGGCCTAGGGTTGGGGGCCTGCAGTGAACTGCTTGAGACCTTCTCATGCTGATGAGCTGGGGATGGAGGAGGAAGCAAAGTGTCTACAGCAATCTGAGCTGCTGTGATATGCCTAAAGAGCTGGGTGAAATAGACTCTTTAAATTTGCCTTGAAACTTCCACAAAAAAAAGAAAAATCTTTTACCATTTTTCATTCCAGATGTGATTTGAGTTTATTGTAGGGAAGGGGGAAATCAAGTGTCACTGGGCGTGGTGGTGCACATCTGTAATCCCAGCAGAGGCAGGAGGATGGTGAATTCAAAGCCATTCTTAGCAACTTAGTGAGGCCCTGTCTCTAAATAAAATATAAAAAGGGCCAAGGATGTGGCTCAGTAGTTAAGTACCCCTGGGTCCAATTTCTGGTACAAAAAAAAAAAAAATCAAGTGTCATTTCATCATCCAGAGATATCACTATTAACTATTAACGTCTTCATCCAGATTTTTTCTGATGCCTTTGAATTTACAGTCCTCCAGCCTCAGCATCCCGAGCTGCTGGGATTACAGGCACCATCACACCTGGTTTAAACCTATTTTAATCCTTAGCCGTCTCCTCTCATTTTCCCTGTAAACCCATGTTCTAGCAACTAGGTACCCTGTGAAAAGTTCTATATTTTTTATGTCTATTCACTTACTTGGAATCTCATATAATTGGCTTCCCTACCTATCATCCAGATTTCCATTAAAAAAAAAAACCTAAAGACTGCATTGGAGTCAAGTTGGACCCTGGTTAAGAGTATTTCACAGTTAGTGCTTTATGAGCACTAACTAAAGTCCATGGTGCTTTATGAACAATCCTGTGACTGTTAGTCTACATTTATAGTCCAGTGGGTCATATGCAGTGCCCCTGGGGTCGAGGTAGATAGAAGGACAGGGAGGGCAATACCAAGACAAATGCAAAATACTCTCCCTTCCACTGTGGTTTCCCTTCCAGCTGTGACTCTCCCCTGAGAGTGCAGAACTGAGTTTTGCTTTTAAATAGAGAGGTTTCCTCATCCAGCCCAGCCCATAACAGCACCATAGCTCTATCACAGCCACGCCTTGCTATTTAGTGTCTTTGGACCAGCAGCATCAGAATCTGAGTTGTCAGAACTTGTTGTAAATGCAGAAACTGAATTACTGAATCTGAACTTGTATATTAATTGAAACAGAACTTGCAGACTTTCATTTTAATAAAATTCTTCCCATGATTAGCATCCTCTTTAAGGTTTGAGAAGCACTAGTCTATAAAGCCCAGAGAAGTTAGGTGTGGATTAGAGGGATGAGGGCAATTGTATTAGTTTTTTGCTGCTGTGAAATAAATCACCCCAAAACTGAGTTTAAAAATTAAACATTTTGTGGTGGCACATGCCTGTAATCCCAGTGGCTTGAGAGGCAGAGGCAGGAGGATCGTGAGTTCAAAGACAGCCTCAGCAACTGTGAGGTGCTAAGCAATTCAGTGAGAACCCTGTCTCTAAATAAAAGGGCTGGGGATGTGGCTCAGTGGTAGAGGACCCTAAAGTTCAACCCCTGGTACTCCCCCCAAAATAAATAAATAAAATATAAAAAGGGGTTGGGAATGTGGCTCAGTGCCCCTGAGTTCAACCCCTGGTACCAAAAAAAAATAAATAAATAAATAAATAAACAAACAAATAAAGATTTATGATCACCTGTATTTTTGAAGAATCAGAAATCAGGGTGACTTAGCTGGGTAGTTCTGGTTCACAGATCCTGGCAAGCTTGCTGTCCAGCTGTCAGCAGAGCCACAGTCTCTAAAGACATGACAGCGACCAGACAATCCACTCACATGGTTGCTGGCAGAGCACTTTAGTTCCTTGCCACAAGAACCTCTCCTTAGGGCTGTTCACAATCCCGAGGTCCTAAAAAATGAGTAGTTGAAAAGAGAGAGGGAAGGCCGGAAGGGAGGGAGACGGACAAGAGGTGGGGTGAGGAATGTGCTGGAATTTCCCAGGTGTTAAAAGACCCACAGGAATTGGAGCAATCATACCTCTTATGCCCTCACCATTTATCTTGATTTAAGTATCTGAGTCAGAACTGCTGCTTCTATTTTGAAATAGAGTCAAGTTCGCTGTCATTCTTATATGATAGGGATCTCTATGAATTATAGCAATTGCAAAGGAAACAAGGCTATCAATAATCTCCCTGGTGAAGAGAAGGTGAACATATAAACTATGAAAAGATGCCTGGAATTTCAGAATTTGTTTTCTGAGTAATCTTTTCCTTGGCAGAATTGAACGTTGATGGGATGTGCTTGTGAAAGAGTCCATTTTGAAAGTGAGATAATGCAGCCTCAGAGTGAAAGAGAGATTTTTGTCCTCCCTGACATTTTTTACATAATAATAAAGAGTCTCTTCATGGAGAAAGGGTGCAGTCAGAGGGCATCTACTTAAAGTGGCTGCTTTCTTTCCCCACTAAGATACAGAAAGAGGCAAACTGTCAAAGTCACACACAGCTTCTACTTCCCCTTTCAAATGATACAGAATTAGTCGAAGGTAGATTCAGTAAAAACAGCAGTCTTTTCAATAAGCCATCTGGGGCTGTGATCCTTTACAAACTCCCAGTGCCACTTACTGGGTTAAAGTTTATTTGGCTGGCTCCATATTCCCTGCATGATTGAAGTCTGAGCCAGTGTAGGAGGAACTTAATCAATAGTTGATGGATGCATCAGTGAAAAGATTATAGGGGCTCCAATGTGGAATGAAAGCTCTTGGATAATGGGCCCAATGTACAGGAAAACACATGGGAAACTGTGGTCTTTATAATTAGGATTCAAAATGTAATTATCCTAGATTTTTATATGACAGGATGAAGGCTGAAAATCGATGCATATCATACTTTTTTTTTTCATTAAAAATGTTCACAGGTGAGACTTCTACAGGTGTGTGTGGTGTCCATTTCATATGGAAAAACCTATTACTAATTAAGGAAAAACATGCCAAGGCCCTCCCACGAAGAGATGGAGGCTCAATTAGTAGGAGCTCAATTACTAGTGAGAAATAGGTACAAGGAGTTAGGCCTGCATATCATAGGTGAATAAGCCTTTGTGTGAAGAGGAGAATGTTAATAGAAACATCTTGTCAGTGTCCTAGTATGTGGTTATCTAAGTCAGTTAGTATCCTAGTATGTGGTTATCAGCTACTTGTCTGCTTTTTGTAGAACTCAGGAAGTATTTAACAATAAAGATGTCTTCTATTTCCACTTAGAGTAGTTTTTCATTTTTAAAACAAATAAATCTGAGACTTAGCAAAGATCTAGAAAGCTCCAAATCCAGTATTCTGTAATTCCTCCACATGGCAGGATCATCTGTGATACTTGTTAATTACTGATTCCCAGATCCCACTCTGGACTTTGCCTGCACCTCCAGAGAATTAGCTGGGATCTCACTACTGAACAAGCTCCTTGCTTTACTCTCAAGCTTCTCCAGGTCTAGTAATGTGATTATTGCAAATCTCAATTTTATCAGGAAGGAAACTGAGGTAAACAGAAGGACACACCTAAGATCCCTCAGGACACAGCAGAACCAGAACAGAACTGAGCTGTGATGAAGATTTCTCCTTGAGCAAACCCTGTCAGGCTCTGTTGAACTGTCTTTATTAACATTGTTGTTATATTACTTTTTGCCACTAGGCCTTACTGGCCTCAGCCTCAGTAGCCAGTTTAAGCAAGAATCCATCTAAGTCAATTTAGCCCAAATCCCCATCTTAGGCTGGGCTATAGCTCGGCAAAGCTCTTGCCTCACACTCAGGAAGCACTGGGTTTGATCTCCAGTTCCAAAAAAGAAAAGACAAAAAAAAAAAATCCTATCCTATATATCTGATTACCTTCATCATCTTCCACCGTCCCCCAGATGATACCTAATCAACCTAGCCTGCCTTCAGCAAGAATTCCCTTATTCTCCTATTAATTTTTCATCCACCAATACCCCCACTTTGCTCCTTGACTATAGAATTCCCACTTTTTCCCTTAGATTCCAAGTTGAGCTTGATCTCTCTGCCCTCCTGCAAAACCCCATTATAGTACTGTGTATATATGTATGTTTTACTGGGTTGCTACTGAGCTACCTCCACAGCCACTTTTTTTGGGGGTGGGGGTGGGGACCAGGGATTGAACTCAGGGGCACTCGACTATGGACCTACATCCCCAGGCCTATTTTGTATTTTATTTAGAAAAAGAGTCTCACTGAGTTGATTAGTGCCTCACTTTTGCTAAGGCTGACTTTAAACACAATCTTTCTTCCTCAGCCTCCCAAGCTGTTGGGATTACAGGCATGCCCCAGCCATTTTTAAAAATTTTTTAAATTGCGAAAAAGAATCTCACAAAACAGCTGAGGCTGGCCTCAAACTTGTAATCCTTTTGCCTCAACCTCCTGAGTTGCTGGGATTACAGGTGTGTGCCACTATGTCCTGCCGCAGTCTGGCTGGGCACAAAATCACAAGCCACTCAAGCAGGAACCAAGTTTATTTTTTGAAACTGCCGCCAATGTCCGGTACGCGCCCGGGAAGATTTTTCCACCCACGCGGCCTCCTCTCGGACCGCCGAGAGAGCTCCTCCCCCGGAACTCCCTCCTACTGTACTTCCTCAACCAATGGGAACTCTCCAGGAGTCCCGTAGCCGGCCTAGGTGAACAGCAGGAGTCCAATATCCATATGAATGCAAATCTTAACATAATCATATCATCTCAATGGCTAGCTGGCGTCACCTTTCGACCAAAAATGCCATGCATCATATACTTGGCTCTTAGCAATGTCCTACATAGTATTTATTTATTTATTTGTACTTAAGATTAAACCCAGGGGTGCTTAACCACTGAACTACATCCCCAAACCTTTTTATTTATTTATTTTTTTGAGACAGGGTCTCACTTAGTTGCTGAGGCTAGCTTTGAGATTGTGATCCTCCTACCTCAGCCTCCTGAGCTGTTGAGATTACAGGCATGCACCACCACACCTGGCATTCCTCACTATTTTAACAAGAGTAGTTTTTTTTTTTTTTTCAAATGTGTCTAAAGCACATTGCAACCCAATCTGACTTAATTTCCATTCCAAATCTCATGATGCAAGGGTGGGAGGAGAAGGACCAACCCCTTCTATTCAATCTACAGCAGGAAGTTCTTTCATGAGCTTGATGCCCTATCAAAGATACCACCATCCAACTCTGATTCACTAGTCACTTGGGGATACTTTATGTCCAGATCACAGATCTATTTAATACCCTAAGCTTTGTTCTATTGATTGCTGGGTCTGACTCACCACTGATATTTTGGAGCAGTTGACTCTTATATGTCTGAAGTGTAAAGAGAGGATCCAAGGAGAAGAAGGGTATTTGTGGTCCTGAGATTTTGGGCATATTACCTGCCTAGGATATGGTTTAGAAATCCACTGGAGGAGATATTTTAAAGTACAGTGCAGCAGACATTTCATAGAAACTTACACCTGGGTCAATTGGGGAATTGTCTGGGAGAGCTAGAACCAGGTCTGCAAAGCAAAGAGCTTCCTTGCTTGAAGGGCTGGAGGCAGTGGGGTTCAGAGGAAGTCTGCATGCTTACAGAACTATAAAAAAGCAAAATCTGTTGTAGACTTAAAAAGGACCCTTTTAGGTATTCTGAATGATAATTTCATGGGAAAATAGAAATTGATTCAGCCTTATTAATGTATTTTCTGCCTAAGATGTAATGGTAGAGACCTTCATTGAATTTTGGAGGCAGTTGGGCCATGGTTTTTGCATTTATCCTAAGAAAAGCCATAAGAGTTCCCAAATTCAATTGATGTTGACTTATAATTTTTGACACATTGACTTCTATCTATACTCATGTATAACCTAACAATAAGACAGGTTCTGAGAAACATGTCGTAAGGCAGCTTTCATCATTATACAAGCATCACAGAGGGTACTCACATAAACTAAATTGGATGCAATATCACTAGGCAATATAATCTTATGGGATCACCATCATATAATATATACAGTATGCAGTCTTTCATTGTCTAAAAGGTCATTATATGGTGCATGACTGTATTTTTGCATTTATGTGCCATTTGTGGTTTTGGGTGGTGGGGGGCGGTCAAGAGGCTGTTCTGAAGTTAAACAAAGTTTAACTTTATTTCAGTTCTGGGGATCATATCCAGAGCCTTGTCCTTGCTAGGAAAGCACTCTACCACAGAATACTTCTGAGTACTCTACACCCCACTCCAAGCCCTGAAATCTGTGGACTGATTATTACCAAGCAAAGAATTAAGACAGCAAAGACAATAAACTTCCAGTTCACAGGGTATTCGTGCTTCTTGCAGGGACAATGACATTTCAAGAGTGATTTGAAGGGGGCTAGAAAGCCCTCCAAACCACACTGGTACCTTAAACTCATAAAGTGCTTCTTCATTCTTCTGTGCTTAGGCACTCTGAATTCTTCCTTGGCAATTTAATTAACAAGAGGGGGATTGGGAGAGGGAGGAAAAGGGAGAGAGAAGGGAGAGGGAGAGGGAGGAGAGACGGTGGGGGATGGTGGATAAGAATGAAAATCTAGGCTTTACCTGATTTACTCAGAATTTATTTCTCTGGGCAAAGACAGAGACAGATAGGGACAGGAAATAGCATTTGTTGAATACTATTTTGTACCAAGTAGAGATATGCTTCTGGCACATTATTTCAGTTCATCCTCTCAACAACTCAGAAAATTGGGTGAAAGTTTTCCTTACTTCACATATCATCCTCAAACACAGGGAGGTAAATAATCTGTTCTTAAATTGCACAACTAGAAAATGGAAGTGTCTTAGTCAGTTTGAGCAGCTATAACAAAACTCATAGGCTAGATGTTTGTTTCTCACAGTTCTGAGGCTGGTAAGTTCAAGATCAAGGTGTCCTCCCATTCTTGGTGAGGGCTCTCCTCCTTCCTTGTAAACACCTGGATTTTCTCTGTGAGCTCACACGACTCTGTGTTGTGTGTGTGTGTGTGTGTGTGTGTGTGTGAGAGAGAGAGAGAGAGAGAGAGAGAGAGCGCATGAGTGCATACACTCTGGTCTCTCTTCCTCTTATTATAAGGACACTAATCTCCTCATAAGAGCCTCACTCTTGTGACTTCATCTAAACTTAATTACCTTTCAAAGGTGGGAAACTTCTAATATCATCACACTGAGGGTTAGGGCTTTCAACATACGAATTTGGGGGACACAAACATTCAGCTCATAACAGAAGATGTCCTCATTTCCAGCCTGTCTTGAAACTTGGCTGGGATGAAGCACTGTAGAAAGAACCAGATGGTAGAATATCAGGGTTGCTTTAGGAAGCCACTGATATGGGAGCCTAATACCCAGAGGCAAGACACAGTCTTATAAACAAGATGAGGGGTCAGTGGTTGGGCTTATGCTTAGGATGAGTGAGGCCCTGAGTTCAATCCCAGCATTGCAAGAATTTTTTTTTTTTTCGCACCTGTTCAGTCATAGTGTATAAAATCTGACACCAGATTTCTGACACACACATCCATACACATGTATATGAAGAGATAAAAACCAAATAGAATTTGAGTACATAATGGCAGTTAAATCTGAGTGGTAAAATTATGAGTTATTTTTATCTTTTTATTCATCTGTTGTGCTAGATTTCTAAAATAAGTTTCATTATTTATATATGTAATTTATGTCAAAAAATCTTTCCAATTTATCTTTTCACAAGATGTCAATTGTTTTCAAAGGTCACTTTTGTTGTGTCTGCATCTTTCAAAACAATAAGTTGTAAATTCAAGCATTTATTGTTGGCTCTTGTTTTTCTCTCCACCAAAATGATTCAAGATTTGTCACTAGTGTCCATTTGGTTTGGGGGCAGACCTGACTAGGTATTTTGATAACCCATAGACATGCCTAAGCAATGAAATTTGTGTAAGCTGGAAAATAAATATTTTATTGAATTTTCTCCTAGGCTTTCAACAGCATGGGCTTTTAATTTTCTTATAGTAAGAAAACAAAAGCAAAGACTATTTCTGAAACTCCAATTAGGGAAATGAAGCCACTGAGCTGCCCCATCATCCTCAGCCCACAGATAAATGACTTCATATTACCCTTTTCAAAGAAAAATCATTTATTTATTCATTAACATTTAAAAAATGAAATTGAAATGAAGCTAGACTTATATTTTTTTCTGGTGAGGTTTTGGAAGAAAGATTAAAAATGAAAAACCAAGAAAAGAAAAGGCTTTAATGATTCTTTGTAACATTTAAAACCTAAACAAAGCTTACTGCCAGTGGGAGCTAAAACTAATTAGAAATCAAAATTATGTTCACTTTATCAATGCTAAAATAAATCCAAGGGAAAACAAAGAAGTACTTCAGTAATTAAATTTAATTTAGTGTAATAATCTTAGCTCCTGCTATTTGCAATTGTGAGAGTTCTTTTTTTTCCCCCTAAAGATTGTTTAAGGATGTAGTTTTTAAAGAGTCAACAATGTGCTAAGCTTTGTGCAGAACTGAGATGATTCAAAGGAGCAGGAGAGAGGAGGGGATGTCAGGTGGTGGGGTGATTCAGTTTCCAAGAAGGAAGGCAAAGTCCCTGACTTCAAGCTGGTTCCCCAGGTGAAGGTTCCCTCTCCACTTCTCCACTGTGTTGTGGGGTGGAGTTCTCTCCCCACTCAAGGAACAGAATGGAAGGGAGAATGTCCTCGGAGTGGTGTCTCCTCTGTCAGGACAGAGGAGCAGGAGAGAATCCTATGGAGTGAGGCACTCTTCTAGAAGTAGTTCCAAGGGGACAGACTGTATGAATAAACTTCAAGAGAACTGAGAAGTCTCTTATCTGGTCAAGTCCCAGCTTCATCTGACCAGCCCTGGTATATGATCACTCAGCTTCTCAGAAGAGCCTGGGAAAAGTTGTCATATGCAGGATGAGCAGTCCACCTGTTCCTCAGGTCACTATCATCCACTGAACATTTGTTAAGTACCAGCCCCTGTCTTAAGCACTTTTCACATGTTGTCTTGCTCAATATTCACCACATCCTTAGGAAGCAGAAATTATTATTCCCCTTAAAAAAAAAACTTGAAAGTTTATTCTCATTCCCTTATGATGATATCTTTCTTTTTATTTTATTATGGTAAAGTATATATAACAAAATTTATCCTCTTGTACAAAACTACAAGGTCCATGTTCTTTTTTAAAAATTTTATTTATTTTATTCATTGTAGTTGTTGATGGACCTTTATTTTTTATTTATATGTGGTGCTGAGAATCGAACCCAGTGCCTCATATATTTGAGTCAAGTGCTCTACCACTGAGCCACAACCCCAGCCCCAAGGTCCATGTTCTTAATTGTACCTTACCAAGTATTTTTCCCAATGCAGAATACGGATCACTAGATCAGAAACACCTTGAGTGATTAAAAATCATTGACTCTATGGCCCCACTCCAGCCATACTAAATGATCATCTTTGTATGATTAACAAACTCCACAGGTAATTCCTACGTAAAAGCAAAGTTTGAGAATTACTTCATCCTTCCCTTTTGAAAATATAACTAATAAAAGATGATGGTGGAGAAAACGAGGGCATGATAACAAACTATAGGCTTGTTTTCAGTGCTCTCAGAAGACAAATGCTATGGTTTGAATGATGGTATCTCTTCCTGATTTCATGTGGAAACTTAACCCCCATTGTAAGATTATTAAGAGATGTGACCACTGGGAAGTGATTAGTCATGAGGGCTTCATCATCATGAATAGTATTGTATTAGCATTTTTATAAAAGAGTTCTGGATTGAAGATAGTGCTCTTTTGCCCTTCCATCCCTCTGTCACGTGATGTCACACAGTTCCTCCCCTCCAGTGGACACAGCAATAGGAGCCAAGTTGGAAGCAGAACAGGGAGGGGCATCGGAAGATGGCCGCTGCGCACGGGGGTTGCTGAAGTGCTGAGCATGGTGCTCAGAGCAGCAGCTTTAATCGAGATTTCGCACAGCGTGTAAGAGCTCCTTTCACCGTTAATCTGTAGCAGACCACTTTGCCAAGCAGCAGGAAGAACAAAGAGATCGAAAAAGAGACGCTTGGCTCCCGGAAGCTTTGCTGCCCAGAGCCACGGGCGCTTCGCTCCAGGCAGAAAAGGTGAATGTGTAATCAGCAGTGGATTGTAAGTACCCTAGGCAAAGAAAGCTCAGTGCGCCCCGCCTTTTTTTTTTTTTTTGAATATATTTTATACAAGGAGAGTTTGTGGATTGGGATCGTTGGCTGGGCTGCGGTTTCTGTGTCGAAAATCCACTCCGTGGGAGCCACCATTTGCTCTCTGCTAGCTGTCTTGATGGCTATGGCTACATTGTCCGGCAGCCGCACCTAGAGGTTGGAGCTGGGCTGCGTGCCGAGCCCTGTCCTCCAAAGGCTGGACCACAGCCTTGAGCGCCTGGGTCGCCTGTTCGCCGTTGCACCCTCGGGCAGAGCCTGCTCTGGGGTCGTTCTGCATGCCCCTGCGAGGGGACCCGTGCTTCAGAGGAGGGAGCCGGAGAGCC
>NW_025999925.1:20-57862 GCF_001458135.2 Marmota marmota marmota | reverse complement strand
GAGGGAGATCCTCATTGTTATACAAAATTACATATAAGAGGTTGTGAGGGGAATGGGAAAATAAACAAGGAGAGAAATGAATTACAGTAGATGGGGTAGAGAGAGAAGATGGGAGGGGAGGGGAGGGGAGATAGTAGAGGATAGGAAAGGTAGCAGAATACAACAGTTACTAATAGGGCATTATGTAAAAATGTGGATGTGTAACTGACATGATTCTGCAATTTGTATTTGGGGTAAAATTGGGCGTTCAAAACCCACTTGAATCAAATGTATGAAATATGATATGTCAAGAGCTTTGTAATGTTTTGAACAACCAATAAAAAAACCAATAAAAAAAGAAGAAGCAGAACAGAATATATTGACACCTTGATCTTAGACTTCCTAGCCTCCAGAACTATGAGAAATAAATTTTTATTGTTTATAAATTGCCTTGTGATATCTTTTTATAGTAGCACAAACAGACTAAGAAAACAAGAATCTAGGAGTTGTCAAAGATTATATATATGCCGTTAGGGTCTCCTGGAATGATTTCTGTTGTGTTAACCTTATATGTCCTTTGTGACCTCAAGACTTATCCTTTTATGAAGTGAAAAGATAAATCTTTTTAATAGTTATTCCATATTTTTCTTCCCCATTTTTATGGATCACGTCAACATGTATTAAGAATGAAAAACAAACTAGCTTATTATGTCATGCTGCCAAAATGTAGCATCCCAATGGGTGGCATAAGAAAAGACACAATGATGAGTTGAGATGTTGGCAAATCTATGCATGACGCTGCCACAGACGTTTATTGTGGAACTGAAAACTCACCTTCAGGAAGACTTTCACCTTGAAGTCTGACATTATGTAGAACAAGATATTTCAATTTACCTAAAATTATCTGCATAATCAGCTTTACATGTGGTTTATCAAACCTGGCAAGGAACAGGTGACAATATGAATTAGTATGATTACTAATTTGACACATCATTGAGATCAATTTGGCTTTTCTCGGTCTCATAATACCCATGAGTTGCCGTATGTGGCAGCGTAGAATCCACCATTTCAGTGTCACAAATTAAAGCCACCACTTTGCTCAGCTGGGTCTCATACTTACTCCTTTACTTTAAACTCTCTTCTGAATTGAAAAGAAGACAATGAATGAATATTGGGGGACACATCTAATTCAGAGTGATCAAGATTTTATAAAAAATAATCGATTTATCTCTCCTCAGATAATATATATGGTACTGCTGCCCTCTGGTCTGTTGATTTATCCAGACTCAGAGAAATATTGTAAAGAATCTGTTGGTTTGACTATTTAGCTTTAAATCTCGAGAATTAAAATAAAGGATTTAAAATTATACATCATCATCAGGGGCTGGGGATGTGGCTCAAGCAGTAGCGCGCTCACCTGGCATGCGTGCTGTCCGGGTTCAATCCTCAGCACCACATACAAACAAAGATGTTGTGTCCGCCGAAAACTAAAAAAAAAATACTAAAAAATTCTCTCTCTCTCTCTCTTGAAAAAAAAAAGTTCTCCTCCTCCTTTAAAACAATAAAATTATACATCAGTTTGGTTACAATAGTAAATTCTTAGAAACAATAGAAATTTCATCAATAGGAGATCTGTTAAATAAAATATTTCATACCAATAAAATTCTATGCAACCATGGAGCTGGGGCTGTGGCTCAGTGATAGAGCGCTTGCCTAGCACTAGGTTCAATCCTCAGTACCACATAAAAAATAAATAAATAAAATAAAGACTGTGTCCATCTACAACTAAGTATGTAAAAAAATGCTTTGCAACCACTTAAGTGATATGAGGGAAGTATACTACATGAAAACATTTTTGTCATATGTGACATCAAAAAAATCACATTGCAAAAGATGTGAACTATAATCTGATTTTTATAAGGAAAATTATGTACTTATAAACTCTAGAAGGATAGATAAATACCAAAATATCAATCATGGTTATAGCTACATGGGAGGATTAAGGGTGATCTGTGGGTTTTCTTTATTATTTAGCTGTATTTTAAGAGTTTTTTTTTCTTTCTTCTACTATGAACGTGTGTTCTATACAATAGAGGAAATAAGAACCTTTATTTTATAATTGTGAAGTGAGGTTGGCAGATTGAACTCAATATCCAATTTCACTCTCTCCCAAACTCCATTAAAGTTTTAATAAACAGGTTATCTCTCACTCTTCCTCTCAGGAGAACCGTGAAGGAGACAACAAGAACATTTTGGAAACTGGGGGAGATGTGAGCATGAGCACAGTACCTGGTTTGGTAGGTTAGAGAAAGCATAATCTCAAGGCAGCAATGGAGAAAGTCACAAACTAGGCTGCTTTTCTGTGCAGAATCCTGACAGGAAGCGTGGTGGGCCTAGGGGTGGGAGTGGGGAGGAGGCGAGGGCACCAAAATTAGGCGCACAGGGGAAATCAGTCTGAGAAGCTGCCAAATCTCAGGATACAGTCTCCGGCTGTTAGTCATTCCTCAGCTCTTGAGTCTCTCATAAGAAGACTGAAGGTTTATTTTCTAGAGAGGATCTCTGTACTAGGGTGCCAGACACAGTTGAAAGTCGCGCCAGACCCCAAACAGAAGGAATGCACCATGCACCAGAGCCCTCCTGGACCTTCCACTGGGCTGTGCCCCAGCCCCAGACAGACTCTTTCCCTTCCTGGTGGGATGCCAAAGGCCTTCCTTACAGACCACATGTGTGCTTGCTCCTCAAGATTTTGAAATTAAATAATAAATCACTTAGGACACATATATAAGTGATAAAAACAAAATAAAAATAAGGAAATGGACACTCTTGTTTTCTGTGATGGAGAGGAAGGGGTATGCAACTGGGGGTAGAGCCCTGGTAGTGTTCAATTTCTTCAACTGAGTGGTTGGAATGTGGATGGCAGTGCATTTTATCATTCTAATGCAAAATGTAGATGTACAGCTTATATACTCTCCCCCATGTATTTTTTTTTGTGTGTATTTATTGTCAATGGACCTTTATTTTATTTATTTATATGTGGTGCTAAGGATTGAACTGAACCCAGTGCCTTATACATGCTAGGCAAGCGCTTCACCACTGAGCCACAACCCCAGCCCCCTATGTATTTTATATTTTATAATACAAAACAAAATTGGTGTATTCCAAGAGTATACCACCAGGATGAAAACTAAGAATGGGCAATCCAAGACCTCCTACTTCCTAGTGTATTTTTTTCTTCCTTTATTCTTTTCATTCCTATTCTGTTTTTCCTATTCCTTATTCCATCTTTCTTTTTCTTGTTTCCCCTGCTTCTACCTTATATCTCTTGGTCACACCTAACCAGTGTACCTCAGGGAACAAAAGTTTGTTGAATCTCTCTTGAAGGTTTTAAAACTGAGGCATAATTTATGTAAGATAAAATACACAGATTTGGGGGCTGAGGTTGTGGCTCAGCGGTAGGGTGCTTGCCTATCATGTGTGAGGCACTGGGTTCGAGCCTTAGCACCATGTAAAAATAAGTAAACAAAATAAAGGTATTGTATCCATCTACAATTAAAAAAATTTTTAAAAAACCCCACAGATTTTAACTGTTCCACTGTGAGTTTTGATAAATGGCTGGATACATCATGGAACTACCATCCTAATGAAGATATAGAACATTCCATCCCCAAAGAGGTTCCCTTGTGCCAATCCATTCTTCTCCTTTAGAGGCAAAATTGTTCAGGTTTCTATCACCATGTATTAGTATTTTTTCCTTTTCTAAAACTCTATATATTAGATTCTGCAGCATGTACTTCTTTTGTGACTGGATTTTTCTTTTATTTTTCCCCTGAATAAAATATTTTAATGATTTATTCATGTTGATCAATAAAATAGCAGTTTTCTATTAAAAATACACTACATTTTTCTTAAGGCTATTATCAGTATTTTTAATTTCAGCCCTTTATTGGATGTAAGTAGTTTGTCATTGTGGTTTTAATTTGCATTCCCTGGTGACTAATGATATTGAACCCTTGTACATGCACTTGTTGGTAATAAGTTTATCTTTTTCTGTAAGGTGACTATTCAAATCATTTGCACTTTTTAAAAATAGAATTTTTTATGTGTTACTGTCATATACATGAATTAATAATAATTAATAATATTTTCTCTCTGTGGTTGGTCTTTTCACTTTCATAATTGTGTCTTTTGATGAACATGAATGTTTAATCTTAAGGAAGTTTAATATTTCAATTATTGTTAGTGTTTTCCTAAGAAATATCTGCCTATCCCAAGGTTGCTAAGATACTATTTTATGTTTTCTTCTACATGCTTTATAGTTTTAACTTTCATATCTATTCTGAGACCTATCTCAAATTCATTTTTATATACAATGTGAGGTAAGGATCATTTTTTTTTCCATATAGAAATCCAGTTGTTGGGCTGTGGTTGTGGCTCAGTAGTAGAGTGCTTGCTTAGAGTGTGTGAGACACTGGGTTCAATTCTCAGTACCACATATAAATAAATAAAGTGAAGGTCCAATAAAAACTAAAAGAAAAAAAAAGAAATTCAGTTGTTCTAGTAGCCTACATAATTAAACTGATGGAATGCCTCTATCTTTGTCTTTGTTTATGAAGAAAAAATATTCTAAATCTAAGGATCAAATCTTGGAAGTATGTATCCTTGTACTCCACATCCCACTACTTCTTTAAATCATGGCCAGTAATCTTAAAAACCAATGCTTAGGACTCCCAGATATTTATAAATTATGTACTTCTTTAGAATTATGTATTTTAGTTTAATAGAGAAAAAAGACATTGTCAAGAACAAAAATTAATAGTGTTATTCTTTGACTCTGTTTTCTTTCTTACTTTTTATTTATTGATCGATTCTAATTTGTTGTGTATAACAGCAGAATGCATTTCAATTCATATTACACACATAGAGCAAAATTTTTCATATCTCTGGTTGTATACAAAGTAGAGTCGTACCATTTGTGTCTTCATACATATACTTAGGGTAATGATGTTCATCTCATTCCACTCTCTTTACTGTCTTTGCTTTCTTATGTCTAAGATGTAAATAAAATTAACTGTACATACTATCAATGTGATTTATGATGATTGATGTTGAATTTGGTGTGGCTGAGACTGTGTTTGTCAGATTTCTCCACTGTTAAAAAACACTCTCAATGCACCCCCCTCCCACCTACCTCTTCCCATACTTTTTGGCAGGAAGGCACTATTCACAGCCCATGTTTAAGGAGTGGGGTTATGCTCCCCCTCCTTAGTGGCAGAGGATCAACATAATTGACTAGGAATTCTTCTGCAAGGGAGACTTGTCTCTTCTTCCCACTTAAGAATTTATTTATTCATTCATTTACATTAGCATGGTCTCATGGAAATTTATTTTATGCATTGGATTATAATCCAATACAACCTTATCCTATTGTTCAAGGTATTTCAATTTTGGCCTCTGAAAACTCTTTTGGCTGGTTCTGAAAGTTTACTTTTTAAATCCTAAAGTTTAGTGTTCTGGTCTGTTTTTATACGGTGATATTTAAAAACATGAATGGGACCTACAGTATAGCTATTCTATGGGCAAAACCCTGATTTCTTCAATATTTGATGGACTTCCTCCCCTAGATGACCTACAGGAAATTTGTTCTGTTTGCACAGTAGAGATGATTAGAAATGTAGAAATGTCAGGATGAAAAAGGGAACAGTGTTTATTGATATTTCATACATAATTTCAACACCAGCTGGTGAGGGCATGCTGGTTTCAGGGCTGAGGCATTGGGGCTGGCTTGTATCTTTTCTCCAGTCACTTTCTATGCCCCACAAGCTGGGCTTGGCCCCAGGCAGCTTGATTTTACAGATGTTGATTAAGTCTAGAAGTAGCTGTCTGGATAGAAGGCTATGCCTCACAGATGGTGAGTCAATTCAAGGGCTTCATAGACAAAGGCCATCACACAGCTGGGATAGTTGGGAACCCCAAAGTCAAAGCTCCAGGGAATATAAAGAAGATGAGAAATGTCTATTCCTGAATGACCCATCACAACAAAACTTAGTGGCTTAAAACAACAATGGTCATTTATTATTTCTCCTAGTTTCTATGGATGGGTATGGGAAATTTCTCTCCAGAGGAATGGTCTGGCTTGGGGTTTCTCGTGATGCTGCAGTCAGATGGTGGCTGGAACTGGGACTATCTCCAGGGCCTAAAATTACTGATTCTTTTCATGGGTGTTGCCTACATGCCTCCACAGTGCTGTCCTGAGCCATTAATAGAACTCAAGGCAGAAGATACTGATAGTATCTTTATTTCAAACTTTGGTGTTTTGTTCATTATAATTTTTTATTCATTTCATTCAGTAATATGTTGCATTATAATATTACTTATCTTGGTGACTTTTTTTTTTTTTGTGCATCCCCTTAACTTTCAGGTCCTAGGTGAATGTCCTACTTGCCTTGCCCTCACCCAGCCCTATCACCACAGCTTCCTCCATACTTTGTGTCACCAGCACATGGTGGAACTGGTTGTGGTCTATTAGAGGTGACCCTAGAAAATTCTTCAGCACCTCCTCACTTGCCTTTCCCCACTGAGGTTTTACCACTTGACTCTCATTGTCTGGAGGTGCCACATTTCTGGATGTTGTCAGCAATATCTTATTGGTGACTATTTTCTACTTTGTAACTAGGTGAAAGGAAAAAACCTTCTATTCAGTTTTCTTACTAACTAGAAGTGCCAGGGGTGTGTGCTGGGTACTGAGGAGGGAGATGGATCAGAGGCAGAGTCAAAATTTGAGGACTTTATATTAGGATGGAAGTCAGATATATTATGTTAGAATAAAATTCAATAAAGGTTATTCAAGCCACATATAGGATATTTTGAACATTTATCAACTACATCTATTGCTCAGAGTTTTCTCAAAAGAGAGAAAAGGAGGAAAGGAAGGGAGAAAGAGAGGGAGGAGAGAAGAAGGCTGGCTGTTGCCAGGGGTCTCAATAAGTGAGGCAAGAGGCACCACAGATAATTAAACCTTGCCTAGCTTGCAGTTTTCTCTGCTCCTGTCCTTATTTAGAACCGCTTGAATCTCTGTATAGAGCTGACAGATTTCTCTCCTTTAGATTTATTCTAAGGCACTAAGGAATATGATGCTTTATACTTCATTTCTCTTCAGTCAGGGAAGAGGCAGATGTTATGTGCTGATGCTACATGCCAATTCACGTCACCACTACCTAATGACACATACACTGACAGCTCTGGACCTCGCTGTACTTTTCCCTTTGATGCAGGCAGTGAATGATATTAAATGGCATTTCATTATGATCCACTGGCTAGATATTAGTCATGGCATATTTTGGAATAAGCCTAAGAGAGTTGAGATAACAAAGTCACTCCAAAGTCAAGGAAGTCATTACACGAACATAAACAATCCCCAGTCTTCTTTATAGTTATTGATCTGAGGGCCTCTCTCTGTGGGCTGCACTACCTCACAGTTTGCTGCTAGTCTTGTAATTTTTAAACCTAAAATATTATTGTTCTGGTTCATTTCCAGGGCTGTTGTTTTTGGAGAAGGATTAACTGACTGACTGGATATAGACAGATCCTTTGGTTTGTTTGGACTTTGTTTCTCACTCACTGTGATAATCTGGATAGATCATCTAATCTCTTATTCTTTTCTCCATATCTAACTCTTTGAAAACCTCACCAAATCACTACTTTCTTATTTCCAGAATAAGAAATATTCCTCAGCTATAACAGATGATATCATTCAACAATCTTGATATGGGATCAAAATACTTCCTTGGGCTAGTTCCTAATTATCTTATATTCTGTTTCTGCTTTATGACTTCAACTTCCTTTCCTCAATCTTCTCAATTTCACTCCACTCCACATTTCAGCTTTTCTCTCTGATGAGCTAAGCTACTATCCATTATGGTACATAATCTTTAATAGGACTCATTTCTAGCTCAACTTTTGAAATGAAGTTCTGTAATTATATTTCAGCCAGTTCTCTCTTTTTCAAACTATGGCTTTTAAACTCTCTTAATGTTCTAATATAAAGTCATTCATTCCAATTTAATAATGATGTAAAAACATATCCTATGCATGCTTTCTTATATTAGAAGTAAAACCGTAGTGATAAAAACCCATAATTTGGTAAAACTTAATAATAGCTATCATTTAAATCTAGTTTTTATGATACAATATTTAGTGCCTCTAATAATTTCTAGTATAGAACAACCATTTTATAAATGAATTATGACCAAAGGCCCAAATAAATTTTGTTTGGTTTTCTCTTATATACATACCTTTACTTTGTAAATCTAGCATCCTTGCTTCTAGAAACTGCTTCCCCTTCCTTCTCTGCCCTTTGGCTATCAGGAAAGAGTCATGGCAGGATCCTACACCTGGCCTCTGAGCCTCTTCCCACAGTTTTGTGGACTGGAGATTATAAAAACATCACTTTGGTTATTCCCATTTGCGTAACAGTAATGCATGAGGCCTAGGAATTGTTGGTGGCCTGGTTACACCACAGGGCTGCAGAAGTTGGTAGCATTCAGACAAAGAGGCTAAGGAGTAGCATTAGAGGTCCTGCTTCTGTCCTTCCACTTATACATCATGGAAGCCATCCCTGTGTCCTGATAATAAATTCCCCTTTGGGCTCAATCTCAAGTATGGAATCAGTCACTCACAATCCCCCAAATCTTAATTTCTACTGACTGCCCCTCTTCATGTGGGTTGAAAGTAGCTGGCACATGAGGATTTCATTCAAAGGCTAACTAGTTTCTGAAAGGATATTTGCTTAGTTTCTTCCTTCCTGATCTCAAACACATCTGAAAAATAAATCTTATCTACTTAAATAATTGCATTAAATATAGCCAAATCCATTTTTTACAGAAATAGAAAAATAATTCTAACATTCATATAAACCACAAAGGACCCCAAATAGCCAAAACAATCTTTAGAAAGAAGAACAAAGCAGGAGGCATCATACTTCCTAATCTCAAAATGCATTACAAATCTACAGTAATTAAAACTAGGGTACTGGCACGGAGATGGACATATTGAGAACAGAAAGCCAATTCATCTTTAACAAGGGTGCCAAGAATACATAATAAGGCTGGACATGGTGGCACATGCCTGTAATCCCAGCAACTAAGGGGGCTGAGGCAGGAGGATCATGAATTCAAAAGCCAGCCTCAGCAACTTATTGAGGTCCTGTCTCTAAGTAAAATATAAAACATGGGCTAGGGATGTGACTCAGTGGCTAAGTACCCCTGGGTTCAATCCCCAGTGCCCCCCCAAAAAATTTTAAAGAATATATAATGGGAAGAGGCTGGAGTATATACTTCAGGGTAGAGTAAGTGTTTAGTATTTACAAAGCTCTGGGTTCAAAAAAGAATACAGAATAGGGAAAGGATAATGTCTTCACAAATGATGTTGGAAAAACTGGATATCCACATGCAAAAAATTGAACCCTTATCTTACATCATATACAAAAATAAAAAAAATGGATTAAAGACTTAAAAGTAAGACTGAGATGTAAAAATCCTAGAAGAAATCATAGGAGAAAGATTCATAATATTAATCTTGGCAATGATTTTTTTATGTCACCAAAAACATAGGCAACAGAAGCAAAAATACATAAATAGAATTACATCAAACTAAAGGAAGCACTAAGCAGAATGAAAAAATAACTTACAGAATGGGAGAAAATATTTTAAAAAACTAAATATATGATAAGGGGTTAATTTTCAAAGTATATAAGGACATATAATAGCCTAATAGCTAAAACAGAAAAAAAGAAATATTAATAGCTTGATTTTAAAATGGGCTGAGGACTTGAATAGACATTTCTCCAAAGAAGATAGACACATGAATAACAGGTATATAGAAAGATGCTCAACATCACTAATTGTCAAGGAAATACAAATCAGAATCACAATGAGGAAACACCTCATACCTGTTAGGATGACTATTATCAGAAAGATGAAAGATAACAAGTGTTGGTGAAGATATAAAGAAAACAAAATCCTTGTGCGCTGTTGGTAGGAATGCAAAAATGGTGCAATTGCTATGAAAAAGAGTGTGAAGGTTCCTCAAAGAATGAAAAATAGAATTATGCATGACCCAGCAATCCCATTTCTGGGCATTTATCAAAAAAAATTGAAATCAAGGTCTCAAAGAGATCTATGCACTCCTATGTTCCCTGCAGCATTATTTACAATAGCCACAATGTATAAACAACCTAAATGTCAATTGCTGGATAAAGAAATGTGGTATATACATATAAGGGGATATTACTTATCCTAAAAGGAAGGAAATTCCCTGTTAGGATAAGTAATGTTATAGTTATCCCATTTTTGTACAATGGATGAACATTGAGGACATTATGCTGAATGAAATAAGCCAATCACAGATGGACAAATACTCCAAGATTCTGCTTATATGAAGTCTATAATAAAATAGTTAGCTAATAGAGGAAGAGAGTGGAATGGTGGTTGCCAGGAGTGGGGGAGGGGTAAGTGGTAAATGGGAAGTTATTAATTAATGTGTTTAAAGTTTCAGTTGTGTAAAATAAATAAGTTTTGGAGATTTGCTATACCATATTTTGCCTATAATTGTGCATTTAAATTGAGAAAGTAGATTTCATGTTGTTTTCTTATCACCATAAAATAAAAATAATACCCTCCAAATTCATTCCAACAGCAGAACATATTGAAAGCAAGTGGAAATATTTTGTGGTTGTTGCTGGCTAACTATAATGAGTTTCATTCTTTTGACTTCTTTTCTTTTTGTGCTTGAGATTGAACCCGCCAGGGTGCTTTACCACTTAGCTACATCCCCAGTCCTTTTTATTTTTTATTTTGAGACAGGGTCTTGTCAAATTGCTGAGGGTCTCTCTAAATTGCTAAGTTACTGAAGTTGGCCTCAAACTTGCAATCCTCTTTTCTCAGTCTCCTGAGTTCCTGGGATTATAGGCCTGTGCTATCACACACACTAGCTAGGTCACCTTTATTTCTTAAAGAAAACTCAATCATATGCCTCATTTTCCAATGTTATAACAAATTAATCAGGAAAGGAAAAAATAAGTTGTTTTTTTAAAAAGTACTTTTTTAGTTGTAGATGGCCACAATACTTTTATTTTATTTATTTATTTCTATGTGGTGCTGAGGCTCGAATCCAGTGCCTCACACATGCTAGGTAAGCGCCCTACCACTGAGCCATGATGCCAAACCCAAGAAGTTCTTTGAATGCAGTGTTAGTGATGTTCTCTTTCAATGTGATAAACAAAAGAAAAAATTTAGTAGAGCAGATAAGAAATACTTAATAAGTCATGGGACCATGTAATAGAGATTTAAGTTACATAGTCCCCTTTGCTTATTCTGACACCTCAGGGCATAAGCAGTGGAAGAGACTCTACAAGCTTGCTCTTAGCTATCACAATTACATTTTAGGACATTTTTCCAGAGTGATCACAAAGTCCCTCTGCATGCCAGTTACAAGTTGTCTGTGTATGCCTTTTCAGCCTTAGCACAATTTCAGTTTCTGCTCTCATCCCAAATTCATATGGATCTGAATGTGGATATGATTATGGACATGGATCTGATATTGTGTGGCTACTCTGACCTTCAGGTGACAATGTGCTCTGGGATTTTATGAAAGAAAAAAAATGCATTTTCCTACTTGACAAAAATAAAGTCTTCACTCTGCCCAACAATAGCTCAAGACCTAAAAAACACTTATTAGGGACTATATAACACCAACATCAAAGAAGCTGTCAGAAAAGTATGGAGAAAATGTAAAATATTTGCAGAGAATGGATACAGATAATTTTCATCTACACAGATCATTTCCAATAAGTGTGCCTGGGGATTCTTGAGTTTATACAGAACATATGTCAAACAACAACAGAAACCCAGTTATTTGTTGAAAAAACAATTATCAAATATTAAGCTAATTGTTTGAATGACCAAATCCGTTCACTAGAACAATTTATCCTCAGTCCTCAAACATAGGCCTGCTTATTGTCCAGAAACTTTTTCCCTATCCAATTCAAACTAATCCTCCATTACAAACCAACCAGATCTCATTTTTAATAATTTGGTTCATGGATGATGGCCACCTGGCTTTTGTTTGTCTTCCAATTCTATCTTCTTAGTTTTCCTCCATAAGTTCTAGTTCTTTTAATTAGCCTTATTTAAAAAAAAAACAAAAAAAAAAACATTTCCCCCTGGCTGAAAAGATGTTTCCCAAGCTGGTGGAAATTCCATTTTGATTTCCCCACACAGGATTTGGTGGAAATGAAGCTCATTTATATATTTTGTGAATTGTTGTGCAACGTCAGATACTACCTATCAGTCTTATGTTTGCTTGCATTCATGTGCGTGTTTCTTGAGGAAAGAGCTTCATGAAAGCACTTTGGGAATATCATTGTTATCCATGCACCAGTGGCTGACATTTGTGTGGAGCGGGGGCATGTTGGAGAACAGTGTCTCTTTGGTGATGCTAATAAGTAGCACTGAGCTGGGAGGACACAAGTTGCCAGACCCCCAAGTGGGAAAGACAGAGTTCTCCAAGTGAGTTCCAGTTCTAAGTAAGCCAGGGTTGTGGCTAAGTTGGTATGAAAGGAGAATGAGCCCTTGGCATGCAAGGTGAATGTGCCTGAGGTTCTCTCTGGGCCCAAATGAAGTGGGAGATGGACATGAGGATGATACCACATTTGAGGCCAAGTTAGTGGGGGTTAAGCAATTTGTTTCTCTCCTCTTTTATTCCTCTCATATAGCTTTATATTCTTTCTAAAACTCAGACATCTAAACAGTCACTAGGATGGAGAGAATGACATAGATGCCAGTGTTCTTCCTCTTTCCCCCCTCTGAGGTCTGAGGAGTATTTATAAAGTTAGGCTGGGGTAAGAAGACCTCCTGTTTAATGAAGGTGCAGTCCCTACAAAGCTCAGAATTGTCCTGAATATGAAAATATTAACTTCTGACACTACTAGGCAAATTACTGTTAAATTTGAGTATTTTTTAAACCAAAACTATAGCTATTTCCTTCCATTAAAACCTGCAGTATGGTCTAATTGTGTATTGATAATTTTAATAACACTACTAGGTGCTTTATAAGAAAGGAGGGAGTGGGATGGGGATATAACTCAGTTGGTAAAGTACTTGTGTCACATGCACTAAGGCTTTGGGCTTAATCCCCAGCACCACAGGAAAAAAAAAGGGGGGGGGGGTAGTAAAGCCAAAAGCAGAGCATCTCCATATTCCCCATAATTATAAACATACAGCAGAAGCAATGCTCTTCTCTGTTAATCAGGGAAGAGAAGTGTATACCTAACTTATGTCTGGACCCCTAAGTCATTTAATTAGACCTGTACATTTGCTAGTGAGCAGTAACAAAATAGCTTCTTAGCTGTTCTTTCTACCGTAATACAGAAGTAATCCAGGAATGTGTACCCATTGAGTAGACAACACTCTCCCAGTGGTTCAGGTGGCTACTCAATTTATGGTGCAGTTACCTGTTAAGGAGTGTATACATAATATAAATAACTGGGTGAAGTGACAGAGCTGAGCTAAAATTCAGAAGTCCACAAACCACAGAAAGTTAGTTTTCCATTAAGGAAATACTTATAAGAAACTGAACCAGGATACAGCAAAGAATAAGGGACAGGAAGAAAGTTTGTAATTGCATTACGGCAATGTTCTACAAAATCAGACTTCAATTTCTGTCAAAGTTTTGGAGCTAAAAATGCCTCAAGTTTCTTGGTGAGTAGTATGAACAATTGCGTAAGTACTGTACTCTGACAATTTCCAGCATGATTCCATCCAAGTTGATGTGACAAGGTAGGATAAGGTCATTTGTATTTGGGTATTTTTATGCATGTGTATAACTTTGTTGATTTTGTTTGCAAAAATGAAAAATTTCCAAATGTTCACAGGAAGTATAATGAAGTATTTGGAAGATCAAGTAAAATGTCCTTCCTTATTCTTTGTCCCTGCCTCATTCTTTCTCCCACACTTTTAATTCACTAAGTTGTGATCGAAATCATTCGTGAATAATGCTGGGCCAAGCTGAAAATTTGTGACTGAGAGCTGGACCCTCGTCATCACCACGCACTTTGTCACTGAGAAAGGGTAACCCATGGTAACTAAGCTCCCATGAGTTAAGGGGCAGAGAGNCCGCAGTCACCCCCTTCGGACCCAGTGCCATGGTCGGAGGGCTCTGCGCCTTGTTGGTACCAGTCAACGACCAGCACGCGCACAGCACCGCCCTGAGGAAGGGCACAGACCCCTCTGTCCAGTGTCCAGGAAAGGACCGACTGTGGAAGAAGCACCCTGATTCAAACCCCTGTGGGAGCTTAGTCAGCGGCCTCACCAGACGGAAAGCCCCCTCCCCTGCAAGCATTGCAGGGGGGAGAGGGGGGAGGGAGGGGAGCAGTGGTTGCGGGGACACGCGCCCACCGGGTCGTCAGGCCCTGCATCTTGTCCTGTCCTCTGCAGGTGCACAGGTCGCCGCGACCAAGGGGCCTCTGCTTCCCTGTCCCCACCGGCCGGGCTTCAACTCCTCTTGGCACCTGGTCCTCCATGGCAACCCCCTGGCCCCGAACCGCTTGCCTGCTCTGAAGGCTGCTTCCTCCTCTTTCAGGAGCGCCTGCCCTCTTTTGCCATCTGCTCTCTTGCTTGGCTCTCAGTGCAGACTCCTAAGACCCTGTGGCCGCCTCAGCCTTCTCTCAGCCTCTACTGAGCACACACCCTGAAGTCGTGTGCGCACTTCAAGGGTGATGTGTGAATCCACCCTTCCACCCATGGGAAGTTAAATGGGAAATGAGAGAACCTCTGACTGCCCAGTCTCCAGGCTACCATGGACCTGGTGACTTGCATCCAAGAGTGAGTTGGCTGGGGTGGGGTGGGGGGTAGAGGGGTGAGTGTGTGTCTCTCTGTGTGTGTGTGTGTGTGTGTGTGTGTGTGTGTGTGTGTGAGAGAGAGAGAGAGAGAGAGAGAGAGAGAGAGAGAGAGAGAGAGGAGGAGGAGAGAGAGAAGAATAAGTTTTTGTACACTGGCAGATAAAATTGCTGCCCCTGTTTTTTCTTTTGCTACCTATTTTTGAGATATTTTGTTCATATTTTGTAACTAGAGGAAAGAAAGGAGCTGAATGAAATCCAAGTTATGCTTTGGTGGAATTCTTCTGAAGGTGAGATATAGAAAATATGATCAAAATAAAAATGTATATTATTTATGATTTCATTTTACCAAAATGGTTGAAATGATAAAAATAAAGTATAAGAAAATCTCTCTATTTGACAACATCAAGTCTTATACATAAAAAAAAGCATTAACTGGTTAATAATATTACTTACAATGAACTTTCACAGTCAGAATACATACAAATGGAAAGGAAGCAGGCAGGGGGTCGGCTGCCAATTTGTCACTTACCACTGAAGGCTTACTGCTGGGTAACTTTTCCCCCATTTCAACATACCCATGATCTCAGGAATTGATGAAAGTGACCATCTGTGTCTGTATTGTTATTTTTTTGGAAGGTATTTGATGGTTGGATCCTTAAGGGGGAGAAATTCCCCAGCTCCCAGGATCATCCTCTCCCCACCACTGAGCGGTACATAGATTTCTGTGAGAGTGGTCTTAGCCGAAGGAGCATCAGATCCTCCCAGAATGTGGCCATGATCTTCTTCAGGGTCCATGAACCAGGAAATGGTTTCACACTAACCATAAAGACAGACCCCAACCTCTTTCGTAAGTGATTTTCCTGCATTCTCAGTAATAAGACAGGACTTGGGGAATGAGGGGAGTCAAATTGCTTTTCCAAAATAGCATTATCTCACAGACTTAGAAAATTTGAACTGAGAAATGATGTGAATGGAAATTCACTTATAATTGGAAATGATCTAAGGGTTATTTTCTGATCATTATTATGAAAATCAAGTCACACTTGTTAATTTATTTCCCAGGCTAAGTAGTATACTAATTTAGGGTGGATACAATTCTATTTTTTCCTCCAAAGTCTTGTTCAGATCTCCTAAGATACTACAATGTTTTCAGTGGGAAACATCAATTTCCCAAGTCATTCCACTGATCCAGGATAAGCTTGAAGGATGAGATATGAAGTTGTGATCTAGAACTACCTAGGCAAAAACTGAAAGGCTGCATATCAGAGACATGGTGGACAGATGTCATGTCCTGAGCAGAGGATTGAACCAGAATACTTTTGTGTTGTCTTCTGATACTGAACTCACCACCCTAATTTATTTCATTTCTGGTGGAGACACACATATTCTATAAAACTACAGTTCAGGCCTGAAGCCCATTATTTTAATTAAATCGAGTTCACTCATTGGCTTATTTTTTCCTATTAGAAGAAAAACATTTTTAAAAATCAGAAGATGAAAGAATATCAACCATTTAGGTTACATATACTAGTATTAATATTAATACTTCAAGAAGTTGAAGGATGGGGCCTAATCTGCCCAAGAATAATGTACTACTAGTCTTCTGATTTCTATTTTTTAAAAAATAAACAATAATTTTTTTGAAAGAAGCTCCCCTGCCTCCAGAAAAGGCAGTTTCTGAGGACTGGTACAGAATAATTCTTGAGGACAAAAGAAAATGTTTCTCCTACATTTGGTGAGAAGTCAAAAGAAGTCTTCTAGAATTATGAAATTTCAGTTCTTTTTGAAATTAAAAGTGTGATTAAAAATATAAGAAGGAGGCAAGAGGTGGGTTAATCAGACTTTTTCTGATTAACCAGGAACTTTTGCTATAATCAGCAAAAAATGCAAATTCTTCTGTTTCAAAGTTAGAAAAATAAATACAAGTCTAGATTTGAGATACAAAACAAAAAAATTTCCAGAAATTCCGGAGAGTAATTGAATGTTAAAAGCTTACCTTTTGGGGGCTGGGATTGTGGTTCAGTGGTAGAGTGGTTGCCTGGCACATGTGAGGCACTGGGTTTGATCTTCAGCATCACATAAAATAAATAAATAGATAAGTAAATAGAATAAAGGTATTATGTCCATCTACAACTGATTTTTTTAAATTTGTTTTAATCAATATCACTGAACATTTGGCAAATATTTATTAGACTTAAGCTTGCTATTTTTCCCAGCCTATCTTGTTGCTATTTTAAAATAAAATTATTTGTTTATTTTTATTAATTTTTTTAATATTTATTTTTTGGTTATAGGTGGGTACAATATCTTTATTTTATTTTTATGTGGTGCTGAGATTGAACCCAGTGCCTAATGCATGCTAGGCAAACGCTTTACCTCTGAGCCACAACCCCAGCCCTATTTGTTTATTTATTTATTTATTTTTTTAAACAACATTATGGCTCCAAATTCTATGAGTGAAGACTTCAGACAGACAGAGTTGGAGTTCCAGCCTCACCTTTAAGCCTGGATTGTTCCATATTCCTAGCTTGAACCTAGATCCTAGTTGACAGAAGTCTTCATAGAACAATACACCAGTTAGTATTGTTTGTCTGGTTAACAGTTCATGTCTTGTTGTTGTAGAAAACAGAACCCTGTGAGATAAAGTGAGAAGCCCCCTTGCGCCCAGGGTCTCCTGACAATATCTAAATATCAGTGATGATTTATTCCCCGACTCTTTACTTTCTCCAAATCGTCATGTGATATATATTCTCTTCCTGGCACAAGATTCTAGGCCATGAACATAAATCTAGGATAAGGAGACAATAAACTTCTATTAAAACCCAGCAAACCAAGTAATGCAAATGTAACATTTTGTTTCCTACAAAGCTTGCAATGTCATCTCTCAGACTCCAAATGGAAGATTCACCCTGGTAGTTCCACACCAGCATCGAAACTGCAGCTTCTCCATAATTTATCCAGTAGTGATCAAAATATCTGATCTTACTCTGGGACGCTTACATGGTGTTCAGTCAAAGGTGAGTGACTTACTTGCTTCCTAATCATTTGGTAAAGCCACAGCTTTATCAGAGGAAAAGGAAACCTGGCATCAGCAAATTGGAGTATCATGTCCCTGTGGTTATTAAATCTCATGTTTGCCCCAGCTTCTTTAACAAAAGCCCTCTTCTATTTCTGTTATGCTGTCAGAACCCTACTCAGGTGCCCATTCTGACTATTTCAATACTTTTCTTGTGATGTAAGAAATGCTTTCAACTGGTAAAGTTGTAGTATGTAATTACAATTGAACTCTCTTGTACTTGCCTCTTTTACAAAAATTCTCTCCTAGCAGAACCTCCTGTGAGTCATCTACACAGCTGTTTCTGATTATTGGAATTTTTTTTTTTTGACATGAAGGAAGTATCTCATTGACAGAACTGTGGTATGAAGGAATGCTAACTGTAGCATAAAATACAAAATTGGATTTTTTATATTTCAAAGGCAGTAAAGTTTTGAGGAGTTGTTTGAAATACATTAAATTTTATCCATTTTGCATGAAAATATTAGTTGATAATCCATATCAATTTTCTTTCAAATGAATTTCTGAATGGACCTTAAAATTAATGTTGAACTTATCCACATTTACTTGTACTGGTAGCGTTTTCCCTATGAATCATCCTTATTTCCTATTACTTTCTCATATGACCAAGTTAAGATGACACATATTTGCTGGTATCAAAGTGGTCATAGTGGGCTGGGATTGTGGCTCAGAGGTAAAGCGCTTGCTTAGCATGTGAGAGGCACTGGGTTCTATCCTTAGCACCACATGAAAATAAAATAAAGATACTGTGTCCACCTATAACTAAAAAATAAATATATTTTTTAAAAAGATAGTCATAGTTCCTAATCAGACAGATTCAAGTGAAGCCAAATTAATAGGACCGGGACTGAGAAAAGCAAATTTCCAATTTCCTCTAGTCCTAAATTCATGGGTCACTGCCATTTTTTTTTTTAAAGTTGGACCTTAATGGAAGAATAGTTCTTTGATAAGCACATCTTTTAATATCTTTGTTCTAGTCTTCTTGGCTTGATATTGTTTGCATGCCATTCTTGATGTAAAAGGCGGTGTGATAGCAGATGAAGAGATCTGTCCTTTCAGTACTGAGGCTATAAGAAATAATGTTAGTGTTTCCTCTTAACAGTTTAGAGCCTCCAGTGTCCTAGGCATTTATTCTTCTCAGTGAGACCCCTGTCTCTAAATAAAATACAAAATAGGGCTGGGGATGCAGCTCAGTGGTTGAGGGCCCCTGAGTTTAATCCCGGGTTACCCCCCCCCCCCCCCCCCCCCCCCCCCCCCCCCCCCCCCCCCNCCCCCCCCCCCCCGCCAAAAAAAATATTTTCTGATGCTGAAAATTGGCAATGAGCAAGACAGGTCCTAAGACAGGCAAAGCTGCCATGCATTTCTAGTAGGGGCAAGTGCTGTACAGAAAATGCAGCTCAGTGGTTTGATAGACAATAAACTGGGAACAAGGAGGTGAAGAGAGGGAGGAACTATCTGATATAAGGTAATCAGGAAAGAAATCTTCTAAGAAGGAGACATTTAAAGCGAGACCTGAGTAATAGATCAGGAGCCAGATCTGGGGAAAAAAGAAAGAGTAAAGGCAACAGTGGTGCTGAGGCTGAGAGACAGGACTGAACCTGCTGGGTTCTAGAAATGGGAAGAAGACAAGGTAGCGGGGACTTGTGTGAGATGTCTTAGGGAGATGGGCAACACAATAGTGTGGTGAACCCTGTTGCCCATATTAAATAAAATGAGAAACCACTGGAGAGGTCAAACAGGAAAGCAACATGACCTGATATATATTTATGTCTAAAGGCCCTCTGGCTTCCACACAGTGAATGGGCTGTAGGGACCATGTTGCTGTTTTCACGGTCCTCAGGAGATAGATGTCTCTTTGGTTGTTATTTGTGTATCCATCAAGACTATTTCCTAAAATAAAACATTCCAGCTTTCTTATGCATTGGAAAGTGAGTTTCACCAAGGGAAGCTTCAGTTTGCACATTGAGTACAGTGGGGAACTCTACATTAGGTACAAGGAGTCTAGGTACTCCTTTGGCACATTGTTGTAACCTAGCAAGAGATGGATAGTAACTTAGAATCTCAAGAAAGACATCTCAAGGATCGCCGCTGAAGAATGGAACCCCAGATAGGTCCCTACTCAACTCAGTTTCTGCCATTGTTTATAAGAAAACTGCATAGGATTACAAAGAAGACAGAAATGTCATTCAACACTTAGGAATAGGTCCACCTAACTTCCTTGTCTCTTGTTCTGGTTCCCTCATTTTAGTTCCCACTTCTTACCAACTTTTTAAATTCCCATTTTTTTTCCTCTCTCTCTCACCTGCTGAAATTTGGAACCTAAAGAACTGAGTGGAAACTTTAGTCTGTAGAGATGTTCCCCCAGGACATCCTCTACTCAAGGGAAAGGCAGTTTAGTCTTTTTTCCCTTCACCACTAAGTAGCTCATTAACTCTCAATTCACAAACATGAAACCTTGTGCACAGTGGGGCTAATTAAATCTCTATTTCATCATTTGATGAAATTATGTGAAAAGAACCTAAGCCTAGAACGCTGCACATAGTAGGCCCTTTAAAAATTGATGTCCCAGGGCTGGGGTTGTGGCTCAGTGGTAGAGTGCTTACCTAGCATGTGTGAGGCACTGGGTTCGATTCTCAGCACCACATATAAATAAATAAATAAAGGTCCATCAACAACTAAAAACATCTTTTAAAAAAAATTAAAAAAAAAAAAGATGTCCCCACCAGATGCTGCACACCTCTGATTCCAGCAACTTGGGAGGTTGAAACAGAAGGATTGCTAGTTCAGGACCAGTTTCAGCAACTCAGTGAGGTCCTAAACAAATTAGTAAGACATTTTCTCAAAATAAAATTAAAAGGGCAGAGTATGTAGCCTAGTGGAAAAGAGCCCCTGAGTTAAATCTCCAGTGCCAAAACAATAAAAAATAAAAAACAAAAAACATTTGCCAATTCATTAGCTAAGCAATTGCTATTATAAGTTATCTTCTAACTTGTAGTTTCATTCCAGCTGTTTTTCAGTGTCTTTCTAAATGTTGGAGTGTGTGTGTGTGTGTGTGTGTGTGCGTGTGCACGCGCGCACGCATGTGCGCACACACGTACATGTGTGTGTTTTAAAGTTCCCTATCTAGATTTTGGTTCCTGTGTGTCAGGGTCTATCTGTTTAACTTCTGGGCAACTGTCACATGCCACTTAATAAATTCACTTCCATGAAGAAAAGATTCACAGGCCAAACTGACTACACAAATTGTGGGAGACAATATGAAATGAAAATGTGAGGACCATTATTTTAAAAATTATTAGGAATTTCAACACAGAGACCACAGAGCATTAAACCAAGCAGAGGTCCCTTCTGAGCTTTGAAGGTGATATAAGTCTAGCTAACTTGGGCCCCCAAATCAGAATTTTATCCTTTTAAAAATATACTCATAATCAAAATAAACCCTTATTGGTAGAAAAGATGTGTTCCAACATGGAGAAATTCTTTTCTAAAGAAGAGAAAGTGGTGAGTCAAAGGGAAAAACCAATGTGCATGCCCAACTTATAAAATGCCGATAATCAACTTTATTTAACTCTGACTTCATGCATTAAGAAATTCAAATAATTCAGTATGTATGTCCAAGAGATTTGAAAAGCAAAGCATTTTTGGATTCCATTTTCATACATTTTATATCAAGCTTCCGGCCCTTAAGCTTAAAATTATGAAAAAAAAATACCAGGCACACACATTTAAAAAAATGATTACTCAACTGGTTTAGAAAAGCAATTCTTGTGATTTTTTTTTCTGTTAAAAATGTCTTCATTTCCGGAGTCTCAGATGTTAAATTCAATGATGCTGCTAGGATGTTGAAGGCTGATTGAGTGAATTCGACTATCCACCATTGACCAAATAGTTTGGCTTTTGTAATTTGTTTAAATGTATTCTTTGGTGCTTTATTCTCTTAGAAACCCCCTGCAGGTTGTGGGGGAATAGGAGACTTTGTGGAATTGCTGGGTGGAACTGGATTGGACCCTTCCAAGATGATGCCTTTAGCTGATCTTTGCTACCCCTTTCATGGCGCTGGTGAGTTAACATTTTCTTGCATAAAATACCCAAATTTTTAAAAATACATTTTGGAAGATGAATTCCACCACAAAAATCTTTCATTTTATATGTTGAGCCAGTATGGAAATACAGTTAGGCCTATGTATAATATCAAACTCTATTACCAAAAATCTGACATAAAGAGATAAACCTATGGAACAATTAGGACATATATTTAAGGTTGGTCCTAAGTAGAACTGTGAAAAATACAAAGCTTTTCAATTCTTTCCATGTTCTTAGTGGTCCCTGCTTTCATTTCCTGAAGACTAAAGGGTTGCTTACCAACTAAAATGATTCAATAGTAGATCTATCATCAATTAATAATAGTATAATAATGAAATACTATTTAAGTTTCTATGTATGTGAATAAGTATATTAGTCATAGTAAATGAACACCAAAGAGGTAAGCTTTTTCAGAAATTTTCTGAACTGTCGAATATCCCTAACTTGTGACAGCCAAACCAGTCTCTCAAAGGCCAATAGGATCCAGAGGTAAATTCTGAAATCCAAAAGTGGGCACCAGTTATAAATGACTTAGTGCATAGTTGCCAGATAGAACCAGATCTTCTTTATCAGGAACCAATGAGGATTTTCCATGTCATTATTATGCTCAGGTCAGTGAGGATAGGTGGAAATTACTGATGCTCATACCAATCTAATCAAATATGTATGTGTGTGTTGGGGGGTGGATTATATAAAATATTTCTGTAAGAATCACTTCCATACTTGTACTTTAGGTACAGGAATCTCCGGTTACCATTACAGAGACAAAAGTAAAACAGAAATGAAACACACAAGTGTCTAATCTTAAAGACACTTCCTGTCCTGTCACCACAGATATTATCAGCTAGGTAATGAAGCTACAAAACAGACAATCATTTTGTTAGTTGTGCCTTGGTATAATTAAAACCAGATCAGCACACCAGTATTTTCTCTCTGAACTCATGCTGGTACCTGGATATCTCTGAAACAGAATTAATACACACAGGTAAGAACTAAGGCCCGATGTGTCCTCTACCTTTGTGGATACCCTGAATGAAAAAGTTTCAGGTAAAGAAAATAGACAGAAGCAAGATACAGAGGGCAAAGTAAAAGAGGTGCTCGTCTGAGCTGCCAGCTTTATTTATATCCATAGATTATCTTAGTTCATTGGTATCATTAGAACATATTTTTCAATGAATAAAGTTACTGTTATATGGGCAGGTTAGGGCTCAGTGACATAACTGTGTTGTCTAACAAGAGAGTTTCTTTATTTCTAAAAGCTGAGTGTCTGAGATTAAGGTCAAGGCTGATAAGACTCTAGCACAGATCCTCCTCACGAAGGACATTACCATAGCAGCTAGGCATTGAGCATGTATTAGTCATCTTACTAGTTCCTGGGAAAAACTGCAGAATATAACAACCACGGAAAACAGGGGCCTGTTACCCCCTGTGAGTTTGCTTACCAGAGGAACACTGCCTTGTACATTTCCAAAGCCAGAATCCTTACAGTTTCAGATGAGATTAAAGGCAGAACTGAGCTCAAGGAAAGCTTTCTCATGGAAGTAAGAAAGGGTGGATTTCTAAAAGCCCACATTGCTGAAGATTAGACGATTCATTTATGCCAACACCTGAGCCCTGGTTCCAGATGTTTGTATGCATGGTTTTTCTGACCTGGCTCATGTTTCCTCTGAGGCACTGCGTGGAGAGAAGACCTTGAGGATGTGTATGTGAATAGGGTAAAAAGATTGGGACTTAAGGGCTGGGTTGTGGCTCAGTGGTAGAGCACTTGCCTAGCATATGTGAGGCACTGGGTTCAATCCTCGGCACCACATAAAAATAAACAAATAAAATAAAGGCATTGTGTCCATTTACAACTTAAAAAAAAAGACTGGGACTGAATAACATGCATGCCTTAAAATTTAAATAATTGAAGCAAAGTTCATTTTTTTTCTGCTGGAATTATATGACTTCAATAAGGCAAAAGGATAAGATTGAGGCCCCAAAATAATTTTTTTTTGCTTAAATTATCTAGATAATGAAAACCAATATTAAGATGCTTTTAAGGCTTGACCTATATCACTCTGTGGCTCATTTTAGATATTTTAGATTTTTTTATCCACTCTGTTTTTATGAGTTTCTCCTAAATTGTTAAAAAAATATGTAGATATAAATTTAATTAGAAATTAGGTGAAATTTTAGACAAATTATATGCAGATTAACTAGAGGAAATAAGGCATATTATATAGATTAAAATCCAAAGCAAGATCTGAAAAAAAGAATGATTTTCAGGGCTGGGGATGTGGCTCAAGCGGTAGCACGCTTGCCTGGCATGCGTGTGGCCCAGGTTCGATCCTCAGCACCACATACAAATAAAGATGTTGTGTCTGCCGAAAACTAAAAAATAAATATTAAAAATTTTAAAAAAAGAATGATTTTCCAAATTATTTAAATAAAGACAAATTTGGCTCTCCTGGAAGAAGTTACCCTAGGATCTCTGGAACTTATTTAAAAATGATTATACAGTTTATATTTGTTGTATTTTCAAATTGACTTTACCTCACTAACATTACAGAATTGTTTTACTTCCTTTAAGCCCAGGTAATATTTGTAAGCTACCTGTTACACAATTACAATGCCATTTCTTAGAATTTAGCCACACCTTAAGAAACAATAGGTATGGGCAGGGGGACTGAGCAGAAAGAATTATTGTAAGACTGAAAATTCTTGCTTCAGGAACCAATTTGAGGCTAGAGAAATAAGAAGAAAGCAATTTTTAATAAAATATGACCTTTAATATATAACTGTTCATGCATAACTTCATGAAAAGAGATATAAAAGTTGTCACATGCTTATACAGATAATGAAAATATTGAATGTGAGACAAGTAAGAATGTTTTAAGCTATTCCACATGAGAAAGAAAAAAAAATGAGGAAGCATTCAAGTGGACAATAGAACAAAAGCTGGTATAATCAGGGCATTTCTGCACCTTGCACATGATTATTTTTGAAAATTTTATTTATTTAATTTAATTAGGTATACATGAAAGCAGAATGCGTTTTGATTCATTGTGCACAATTGCAGCACAACTTTTCATTTCTTTGTACATAGTGTAGTGTTGCATTATATGTGCAATCATACATGTATCTAGGGTAATAATGTCCATCACATTCCACCATTTTTCCTGCAACCATAACCCCTGATTCCTCTTTTTTTTTTCGTTGTTGATGGATACAATACCTTTATTTATTTTTATGTAGTGCTGAAGATTGAACCCAGTACCTAATGCATGCCAGGCAAGTGCTCTACCACTGAGCCACAACCCCAGCCCTGCCCCATGCAAATGATTTTAAATGTGTAAATCAGATTTGTTACCTAGACGAAGAAAATATTTTCATCTACATAAATATCCAGCAGTACATTCCCTCAGCAACTCCAGATGTTGTGACAATCATACACTGCCCCTACCAATGTCCAACCTCTCCCTGGAGGGCAGTATTGTCCCCATCAAGAACACTGACCCAGGGCCCCTATGCAGAGATGACTCATTACCTTTGCCTTCTTTAACACCCTAGCTTTGCAGGAGAGCAGGAAAAAGGCCTGGAGACGTTCTCTTGCCTCTTTCCAGCTAGTTGTGGTTTACAGTGTTCTTGTACATGAGGAAAAAGGCTGAGTTCAATTTCAGGATTCTTATTAATTATATACTACAATAAAAACAAAAACACATTTCAACTAAAAGTGGCTCGAGTACGATAAATGAAAATTCATTGCCTCACTTTTGTTGTGCTTAAATAATCTAGTCAACAGCAATGAGTTGGCTATGGTTTCTAACCTGCTGGGAAACTTTTATTTTTTCCATCAATTATAGCCCAAGTGAAAATTGGCTGTGACAACACTGTGGTGCGCATGGTCTCCAGTGGAAAACAAGTAAATCGTGTGACGTTTGAGTATCGTCAACTAGAACCATTTGAACTGGAAAACCAAAATGGAAATAGCATCCCAGAATTCTGTTTGTCCAATCTTTGAATAACCAGCTCAGTGATTTCCATGCTGCTAGCTAAGTGAGTTCTTCATGGCTATTGCATGTCATTTTGATGACCAGACAGGGAAAAGCCTTTCAAGCCAGTTGGTATTCCTTCCAGGCCATGAACATACATATGGACATTCATTTTTGTACTTTGCTTCCTTTTTGTTTGTAATATCTCAATGAACACATGGTAGAAAATCAACCCTGCTTGGCTGAAAACAAATTTTAACTGAAAATACTTGTAGTTGTTTGGTTTGCTACAAATCTTAACTGTTAAGACAGTGTTAAGGAATGTGCAATGAACAGTTGTATCCCCAAAGGAAGTCCTACAAAAAAAGGGAAAATGATGGCAACTGTAGTTGTACAACAGAAAAAAAATTAAAAGTCTTGTGTATACCAAAGGAGTAGCATCTGTTTATTTATAATTCTGCTTGCAATAGATAGAAGTTGTAACTATTATTTATTGATTTGTAATTGGTATTTATTGATTTATGTTTAACAGAACTTTGTAGCAAGGAAAAAACTTTCCATCCATAAGTTGAAATGTGAATAAACATAGTCAGAAGGTTGGCACCTTGACGTTGCGTTTTATTTGTTTTCATGAGTGCTACCTCCTTTGTTACCCTCAGAAAATAATGTTCCCATGTGATGCAGAACCAAATGCTGAGCTGATTCACTTTAAGTTTTTTAGAGCTAGTAGAACTCTGGAACATTTAAGGTGAATTATGTAGGGCACAGGTAGAATTGCAATGTTTGCACAAGGAACACTAACTGTTCCTAGCAGGGAGCAAGGAACTGACATCCATTTCCCCCTATCCTTGCAGGAGACTCAGGATACATGTCTGTCATAGGGGATGCACTTTTCAACAAAAACAGCAAGGACCTTTATAAGTCTTGTAGATACTGCTTGTAGAAAACTGAGTTCTTCTTTGGTTCTGAAAACAACTTACTCTTGACTGAGCCTTGTCCATGTTTGGCTTGAGATTAAGCATGGGGTATGGAAAAGACATCTTAGAACAAAATGAGGTTGTAAGAAATCCTCTTAGAATTTCAAAGTAAAAAGAGTTCTTTACTTTGAATAGTGGCAGGAAGCTTCAAATTATGCCATAATTAATGTCCTGATTATGACTCCTAAAACATATTTAATATAAACTTTATTGACATATACGGGGATCCCATGTCCTGGGCTTAACAAAAATCTCAAAAAAAAAAAAAAAAAAAAAACAGGCATAAGGAAGAATTCTGATTGAATGGGTTAGAAACATCTAGAATTTAACACAAGTTTTGGCTCAGCAGAATTTAAAAAAAAAATTTTTTTTAGTTGTGTATAGATTCAATGTCTTTATTTTATGTGGTGCTGGGATCTAACCCAGTGCCTCACATTTGCGAGACGAGTGCTCTACCAATGAGCCACAACTCTAGCCCCTCAGCAGATATTTTTGAATGAGTGTCTATTTTAGCAACTGAATGAATAAATACATGGACAGATAAATGGATGGGTAGAAGAATGTGTGGATGATGGATCGACTATACAATCCTTGAATAGTTACACACAATACAGGACTCCTCAATTCATAAAAAATAAATCCTTTGAAGTTGAGCCCTTTTATCATTGTCTCTCTAGCCACCTAAGAACTAGGGGAGTTATATCACTGTCAAAAGTTTCTGGCTCTTAACCCTCTTGACTCAATTATGCTAAGTGACATGTGGTTTCCCAATGCAGGTAAGACAGTCATCCCTGAGGTTCCTTCTAGCCCTGACTTTCTGCAATCATTCATTTGTGACATATTTTACTTCAAAACTTTTTAGTGCAGATAGCTTACATTATTTGAGAGTGTGGACACACTAGGAAACTGTTAATGTCTTCTTCTTAGGGTGGATAACTTAAATCATTCCACAAGTATGGGGCAGGTTTCTGAAAACAAAATGTTAGATCTGATATCTGAGGGAGAGTTTCAAGGTGCATCTTCATCCATGGAGTGAGTGAACATTGCGATGAAAATGGTCAAATGTGGGTCTCTAAGATCATCCACTCCAGAGTCAATTCTGCTTGAATCTTAGCTGTACTGCTTACTTGGATTAAGTCACTAGTCAGACTCCACTGGTCAGTGTTTAATCTGTAATTTTAGGGTAATAAAGTTACCTTCTTAAGCTGAAGGTATAGCTCAGTTGGTAAAGTGCTTGCCTTGCATGCATAAGCCCTGGATTCTAATCCCCAGGACCACACACACACAAATACACACACATGAAAGGTACCTTCTTCATAAAGTTGTTGTCAAGATTAAATGCTTAAATATGTCAAAAGCCTAAAAACGGTGCATTGCACACATATTGACTATTATTTTTATTATTTTTTTCTTCTAAGCAAATAAACCACCCCATCCTCTTAATGGGCATTTGCTTTGTGCTCTGGAGGGTTTGAACTGACTCAGTGATGCTGTTTCATCCCAGGACATTTTTGAGGAAGTTGGGGTTAGTTAGGGCTGTTGTCAGAGACCAAGAAGCTGAGAAAGTTATGGTAACACTTGATGATGGATTGTTATCAGATCTTACCTATTTTCTTATCCCTCTCCTTATAGCTGACTCCTGTCAGGAGGCCCTGTATTACTCGAGGACCAATGCTGACCTGGACAAAAGGAACTTGAACCAGCTCTTATCTGACATGCTGTTCATGAATGAGCCATCTCACAAATAGCCTGTCCTGATGATCTGTGCTTGTGCCCTGTTCCCCATGACTGTGATCTTCCTAGATCTGGGTTATTCCATCCCAGCTCCTGCCTCATCCTGTTCCTATCCCCCACTCCTACTCCTAGTCTTCCTAAATACCTATTGGGTCACTAGGTCTCTACTACTCATGACTGATTCTACCAATTCCTCCTGCCTCTATGCCTGAAACTCTCAGCACTTTGCTCCTGGGTTGTACGTCACTGTGACCATCCCGTCCTCTGGACACTTTCATAGTCCTATTAGTCTCCTCCTCTGCCTATGACATTGGACTTTCTCCTGGTGTCTAAAGCAGTATGTCCTCTTCACTCCCAGCTGCTTCCTGGTACTATTGCTTCTTTTAAGTGGGTAAAGATGCTATGTGTTCACCAAAACTCATTTTTTCTACTTCATGAGTGAAGATTTAGACTACATTTTCCATCGTCCCTTCCAGTTAGGTTTGGTGATGTCACTGAAATCCAACAGGAGGAGTGTGGGCAGGTGATGGAATCATGGGATCCACACCTTCTCTCTCTTCCCCTATGGATTGTCTAGATACAGGCTTCTTCAAACAGAGGGCTCCAATGCTGTACAGGAAGACAGAGCCAGGATGCAAGGAGCCTGGTCTCTGAATGACCACAGGTAAGGCTGCCTACTGATTAGGAATTTCCATACTGAGCTTTATGTGAATGAGAAATAAACTCTTATTTTGCTAAGCCCCTGGGATTTTTAAATATTCTATGTAATTGAATGTTACCCTACTTTATACTGTGGGCCTGTCTAGATCCAATTCTCAGCTAATTCTCTAGGTTTCCTGTCCAGTTTTGCTATAACTATCCAGGAAGCCCTGACTCAGTTCTCTTCCAATGTAAAATACTTCAAATGCACATCTTTGATTTTATGATCTTCAAGCTTTCACTGAAGTAGCAGTATCCAACTTATCCATATCCCTTAAATAATTTTATAATTGCAAATTTTAGACCCCTTGGAAACTTATAGGTGATCTCTCAGAAAAGAAAAAAAAATTCATATACACAAATACACGTTCAAATCTTCTGAGAGTTCAGAGACCCTTGAAGTTCACAGAACTCATGCTTTATGTGTAAATAATGAGAAACGTCACTTTTACACCAGCTTTCTCCTACTGGGTTGCCCTGTCTTCCGTACTAAATAAAAGCATTCACTAACTTGGCTGTAAATGTGCTCATAATAGCAACTTAATTTCTCTGGTCCTTCATTTTATCATTTACGTTGCCTTTTCCTTGCTGAGTTTTTCTTCATCTGCCATGTAGTTTTTCCTTGGGAAGGACATACATTTGACTTGGAACAAATTTTAGGGACAGTTTTTTCTAGGACTGAGAACTACAGTTCAGTGTTCAGTGTTTGCTTAATGTGTGAGGCCCTGGATTTGATCCCTAGCATACACACATAAAAGTTTTTTCATATTTCTCCCAACAGAAAAAATTTCTTTTCTTGCTATTGAGCAGGAAAACAATGTTGTCTGGGCTTGCCTGAAGAGTAGAATCTTCATGAAATAAAACAAATATTTGGTGGACAGGCTTTACTTCTAGGCAGTTTATTTGTGTGCTCAAAAACACCCAACAGAGACTTGGGTAAAGGAACTCCTGTTATAGGATAATCGTATGAAATTGTATCTGAATATACTCTTCTCTGTGCAGTGAAAACTCAAGGAAAAGAGACACACCTTTGTATGTTCAAATAAGCAGGTTGAATGGCCTCTGTTTGAATAGATCATTTGTAATTATTAACATCCATTTTTAAATTTGAAAGTTTTTCCATTCAAACTACATTAAGAAAGAAGACTCACATATATGGAGAGGAAATCTGGTAGACAAAAAGAAGGCTTGATTAGAGAGTTTGAACACATAATGAAAATCAAAGTATTTAAATTGGACTCTGGCCCTTGCTCTTGGTAACTGCAGTGCATTCAATCCCTCTGCAGCTGAAAAATGGAAAACAGGAAATATCTTGTGCTTAGGGGGGAAAAGCCTTAATGTCAACACTAAGGCATGGAGGAGGATGAGCCCCAGGGAACCATGAACTTTGTAACTACAAGGGTTATCAGATATTGGAGGTTCCCAGCAAGAAGATGGGGTCTTCCTGCTTACTCCCCTCCCTTGCTCAGGTTCGTAAGCAATTGTGTCCTGGGTTAATGGCTCTGATGTGATCAAGCTGGCCACAGGCATAGGCAAAATCAGTGACTACCTGTGTGTTATTTGAGGGAGAACAAAAGTCCATTTGACTGAAAATATTGCTCTCTACTGAAATGGCCACCCTTACTATTCTTTCCTTTTGTTCTTTAAAATGTATATCAATGAAATATTACTCAGCATTAAAAGAGAATAAAACCATGGCATTTGCAGATAAATGGATGGAGTTGGAGAATATCATGCTAAGTGAAATAAGCCAATCCCCAAAAAACCAAAGGCAGAATGTTTTCTCTGATAAGTGGATGCTGATCCATAATGGGGGTGAGTGGGAGCATAAGAGGAATGGAGGAACTTTGGATAGGGCAAAGGGGAGGGAGGGGAAAGGAGGGGGTAGGGGGGTAGGAAAGATGATGGAATGAGATGGACATCATTACCTTAGGTACATGTGTAAAGACATGAATGGTGTGACTCTATTTTGTGTAAACCAGATAATGAAAAATGGTGCTCCATTTGTGTACTATGAGCTGAAGTGCATTCTGTTGTCATGTATAACAAATTAGAACAAATAAACAAATAAATTTAAAAAATAAAATGTATATTGAACTAAGCAAGGAATTAATTAGTACCTTATTGTTTAAAAGGTTCAAACACTAGATAATGAACTAGCTTACACATAGATAGTTAATTAGGCCACATATGGTATAGCAAATCATTATCTATGACATGATGTCAAATTGGCAGGTAAGTTTTGAATAGAGGAGAGAGTAGTAAGTAAAATTAAAAATATGAGATACTAAAGAAGAAATGAACTCAGATGAATGCTTCATTAAAGCTACAGACAGCAAGGTACAAATGAAATCCTAGCTGGCTGAAAGTTCATAGAAATAAGCAAAAAGAAAGCTTGCTATGGAGTTGAGGTGTTGTCAAAGATAATTTTTGTCTGGACATGGTAATGTACTCCTGAATCTTAGGGAGTCAGGAGGCTGAGGCAGGAGTATTGCAAGTATAAGGCCAGCATCAGTATCTTAGCCAGGCCCTAAGCAACAGGAAGACCTGTCTCAAAATAAAAAATGAAAAGGGCTGAGCTAGGAATGTACCTCAGTGTTAAAGCATCCCTGGGTTCAATCTCCACTGCCAAAAAAGAAAAAGATGAATTTTGTGTACATTCTTCCTTTTCCTTAGGACCAGCTCAGAGTGCAATCTTGCCCGTGTGGAATGGATGGGAGTACAGAATGGAAATAATCAGCTGGAGAAGCAGGACCTAGACCTGTGAATACAGGTCGCAATGTCAGGACATGGGAGGACCCAGACTGGAGAACCAGAGGCAGATTCAACTCTGATCAAACCAACAACCAGTGCTGGCTGTAGCTCAGAGGCAGAGCACTTTCCTTGCATGTGTGAGGCACTGGGCTTAATCCTCAGCACTACATAAAAATAAACAAATAAAATAAAGGCATGTTGAGCTTCTACAACTACAAAAAGCAAACAAACAAACAAACAAAGGCCAACAAGCAGCTGTGTGACCTTGCCAGTTGCTGCACCTTTATGAATGTTAGCTTCCTCCCATTTAAAGTGGAAGAAGTGCCTCTGTCTTTTAATGCAGTGGCTTACATGATGCTCTAAGCACCAGTCTAGGGACATGGAAGATGCTGAAACTCTGTGGCCCTTTCCTGGAGAAGCTGTTTATCTACCAGGTTTTTGGTAATATATTTTCATTTAAATCCTGTAAAAAAGTTCACTATTGAAAGGAACTAGAGCTGGCTCTTTTAAGTGAAGAAAATTTATTTTATAAAAAGAAAATAGCTTATTGTTTTTGTAACATTAAATGGTGATGTATTTTTTTTTCTTGAAATGGCCTCACCTCTATAGAATTTATTCATCAATTCATTAAAATAAGGTGGCTCATTTGCAAGGGTTAATAAAATAGTAGGTCTGCCTTGCAATCTGTTCAGAGAAACCAATCCTCCACCCATCACATCCAGGCTTATGAACAGGGGCCTCCACAATGCTTCCCTCTTCTGGCCTTTCCTGTGAAAAACAACTGTGTTATTGAAGGCCTCTTAGGGGACAGGGAAATGCCAACCCCAGGGTAAAAGTAAGAAGTAGTGAGGCTGGTGTAACTTTATGTAAGGTTGCAGATTTAAAAAATAAAACAAAATCAAACCAAAAAAACCTATCTCTAAGATCAACAAACATGAAGAAAATGTATGTCTTGATTGCTAATTTAAATTAGAATAAAACTAATGTTTACTGAAATGTAGTATGATCCTTTCACTGTTTTACAAACTTCCCATGAGTTAAAACATTTAAATCTACCCCCAATTTACAGCTGGGCAAACTGAGGCACAAAGAAGAAAATCGCAGAGTTGGAGAGCAGTTGGAGAGCAGGATTCTGAGCTCAGTGATCCCACAGTGGAGCTCGTGCTGTTTATCAGTTTAATATTTAAATCAGTAGACTTCAAATAATGCAGATTACCCTCCATGATGGGACTTGGGCCTTGTCTAATCTGTTGGTGGCTGAAGCGGGTGTGGGGAGCCAGAAACCTCCTGAGGAATAGAGAGTCTCCTATTGGTTCTGATACTCTGGAGGGCCATGACTAACATCAAATACAACTAATTTTTTTTCTTGTTTTTTGGGTCTAAAAACTTTTCCTTGTACTCAGCCATAATGTGTGGTAGGCAAAGCTGTTGCTAAATATGTATTGATCAATGAAGAGTCTGAATCGATTCTTCCTTGTTTTCTTTCTTCACACAGTCTTGTGTGACTCCTGCTAACAATTCAACTGATTCACTTACCTGTGCACAGAAGGACAAATACCTGGATGCCAACAGACTCCTTGGCCTTTCCTCACAGCCTCTCAGTTCCCTCCACCTGAGAACCAACTCTTGAGGATGGCGAGAGCCAAAATATCTCTGAAGTGAGAGACCAGTGCAAAAATGGTTGAGATATCGTAGTGCCATTTTTAGGAATAACCATGGAAGGAACAGCCACCAATTATGCAGAAACATAAGAATGTGCCTTACGTAAATTCCGGGAGATATTCTATTTATAGCCCATGCTAATTAAATGTTCACTTAAGGTTCCTAGTTAAGGTTTTCTGGCTCTTGTCAAAACTCAAGTGAAAGGCTTTTAGCTTGTTCATTTCTTTTCAATGAAACTAATTTGGAAGTTTTTTTCAGAACGGAGTCTTTAATTGGGGAAAGTGCTCCCTCTTGCATGAATGAACAATGTGTTGTTTATTTCATATGTGGTGATGGGGGTTGAACCCATAGCCTCATGCATGCTGGGCAAGTGCTTTACCACTGAACAGGCACCCAGCCCCTGCTCATTTGTTTTCAATGAAATCAATTTGGAAGTCTCTTCTAGAGCAATGTGTATATTTGGAAAGTGTTCCCTCCTGCATGAATGAACAATGTATCTACCCAGGTCCTTGATAAGATGCCTTCAGAATGAATAAGAAACTCTATGGTGGTGCTCTCTTCAGGACTGCAGAAACATCTGGAATATTGCTCTGTAATAAGAGCAGAACATTATGGGAGGAGAAAAGTCAGAAGACGAATTTTTTTTTTAAATGTAGGAAATGAAGAAAAGAGTCATTAAAATACAAAGCACAATTAACAGGTTCAAAAATAGGTCAATGACAAAGTCAGTTGTGAAAGAAAAGTGAGGAGAGAATGAGAGGCACTGACATTCATCTGAGTGGCCAGTGGTTTAAGATATTAGGTCTTTTGTTTCTCCTCATTACAAGAGATGAATCTTCTAGATGAAGATTCTCAGGTACTTTTCTGTCCTTTAAAATGTTTCTCTTGAAAATGACCAGCTAAGGAAGTGATAACCATGATGAGATTGTGAAGAAATGATCACTTTTATTAACTGAATAAATATAGGCAATCAAATTTAGTAATTCAGAGTAACCCCTTCCTGGCCTGATCCATCTTACAATTTATTTTTATTTAATTTCATTTGTTTATGTCTAAGCCATACTAGGGATTGAAATCCACCTCTGAGTCACATCTCCAGCCCTTTTTATTTTTATTTTGATACAGGATCTTGCTAAGTGGCTTAGGGCCTTACTAAAATGTTGAGGCAGCTTTGAACATAGGATCTTCCTGTCTCACCCCTGAGTCACTGGGATTACAGGTGTGCTTCCCTCCTGCCCCCTCTTGTTTTTTATTCTTAAATAATTTCACATAGTAAGTCAATCTCCCTCCCTTTTCTTTTCTTTTTCTTTCTTTTTTTTTTTCCTGGTAGTAGGGTGAACCCAGGGAATCATGCATGCTTATTTTACTTTTGATAAGTGTATAGACTTTAAATTGATTGATATGCACATTTTTACATTAACGTTGTTTTAGTTCCAGAATTGACTGCTTCTTTATATAATAAGATCTAATATTTACTCAATGTTCAATATATATTGAGCAATGATAGATGGTTTGTGTAAGCTATCTCATTTAATTTCACAACAATCTAACATGGTAGGTATATTATTTTTCCACTTTGACAAATGAAGGAGAGGAGAAGGAGCTTAAGACACTTGTCCAAGGTGATACAGGTGTTCAACCATAAAAGAAAACAATTCAAATTTTAGGCTAAGGTTGATTGATTGAAAGAATGATCCATTTCATTCCTATTTATAATTCACTCTTTTGCATTACAATCCTTCCCCTCTTTTTTTCATTACCACCCATCCTATCCCATCCTCTCTTCCCACAAATCAAATATATCTATGTCCTGGGGAAAAATATCTAGATAATTCAGTGGGTTTGCTTTAGTTCTTTTCTTTTTAATGAAAGTATCCTGGGAATTTGCTTCTTTCTCATTTCATTATGATTGTAGAGACCTGGCTTGTGACCTTTTCTATGTCTTCTAGGAATGGAGAAAATCTTTCAAACTTGATTCTCTAGGATAGCAACATGTTTTCATGAACATTCTTAGGTCAGTGTTTAGACAAGAAATTCATTGCTCTGATGGATCCTCCTGTAGCCTGGCTGGAATGGAGATTGCTTTGTCATTTGTTTGGTACAGATTCTAGAGCCTCCTCTGCTTTGTACAGCTGGAACATGATGCCAGATTCACAGTCCAGAGTGACTGGGAGGGCTCCATTCCCAGGCTTTCTCCTAACTGTACAAATGGTGTCTCTCTCATACCTTGGCAGGCCAGCATGGCTAAAAAAAAAAAGGTTCTTCAGAAGAGAAATCTCTGAAGGAAGCTGGTGCTGGTGCTGTTAAAAGGAAGTCTCTATCTTGACTGTGACTCTGAATCACCTGGGGATGCTGCTAAGGTCAGATTCTGATGCAGGGGTGGGGTCTGAGATTCTGTGCTGCTGCTGCTGCTAAGGGAACAAGAACTGCAAGGATGTGCACAACTGTGCAGAGGCAGGAGACTGCCTTCCAGTGTAGCCAGCTGCTGGCCAGATTATTCGTTTGGGATGACCTCAAAAGTCATGCTAAACAGTAAAATCTGCCTCACTTTTTCCCACCTTGTCACTTATGCTGGGAGCAACACAGTGGAAGGAGCAAGCTGAAACTTGTGAACAAGAGACACATTAGCACAAGAAAGGTCCAGAGGGAGAACTCAAGGCCAGCCTGTTGCCATGACACCAGATTAATGACACTGAGCTGAAAGAGGGATGATCCCTGGAGTAGTTATCAAGTGACACCATCTTAATTACTCATTGAAAAGAGTGCTGCTTCCACCAGAGCATTATTTCCTGATCAATAGCCCTGTCTTGTCCAATATGCTTTCTGGCCATTTATAACCAAACCTTTGTTGTACTTGTCCTGAGAAAGAGAATCAGCTTCTCAGCCATCTCTTCTTATCAGCAGCCCACATCCCTCAGGACCCACAGAAGTTTCTGTGTGGAGCTATTCTGAGTGGTTGGAAACTCCTCATCACTTGCTGTGTGTCAGGGACTTTGGGCTATGGATTACAGAGGCTGGCATCTCCCCTTGTAGCCCTTGTGTTATGCCCCTGAGGCAGGCCTGTTTGAGGGAAGGGAGGGGGTTCTTGTGAGCCCTCTTTGAGGCATTTTGACCTGGGCTTCCTGTTGTTGCCTGAAGGCTTGTGGCTGGCCATCCCATAATGTGCTGAGAGATGGTCTGGGAAGGCAGAGTGGCCCTCCCTTCCCTCCATGATACCACCTCATTGATTGGAAATGTTATTGATGAGTACAGAGGATTGAATGGTGTCCTCCCAAAGTTTGTGTCCACCAACAACCTCAGAATGTCACCTTATTTGGAAGTGTGATTAAGAAGAGGTCACACTGGGTAAGGGGGAGCCTCTAAAATCCAATCACTGCTCTCCTGATAAGAAAGAGATAGAGGAGACACACAGGGAGAAGGCATGTGACAATGAGGACAGAGATAGGAGTGTTGCAGCCACAAGCACTGCTCTCCCAGACCATCTCTGGGAACTTTTTTTTTTTTTTTTTTTTTTTTTGTTAGTGTAAACATTGGATGTTAATACAGATAGATAGTGTGTTAGAAAAAAAGAACCAATGGGACATAGGAGATTCTGTATACTAGAAGAAGCTGAGGTGAGACTTCCAAGCTTTAACAATGAAGCAGACAAAAAGACTAAATTTCTCCATCCTCCTCCTTCTGTTCTATTGAGTTCTAAGGGGTTGGATTGTGCCCCTTGGGAAGGGTAATCCATTTTTACTGAGTCCACTGATTTAAATGTTAATCTCATTTGGAAACACCTCACATCTAAGCTCAGATATAATATTTATTTTGGGCATCCTATAGCTCCATGAAGTAAACACATCCAATTTACCATTATATAGATAAGAAAAATACCAAAATAAAATAAAGCGTTCTAAGGAGAATCAATGCAGAAATAAGTACAAATATTTTTACCAGTATTACTGATATTCTTTCAGGCTTTTTCTATATTTACAAATATTTATATTTTCATAAATGGAATTATATCATATGTCTTACAATATCCTTTTTTAATACTGGGAATTTTTTAAACCAATTTTTAAATTTATATATGACAGTAAAATGTATTACAATTCATATTACACATATAGAACACAATTTTTCTTATCTCTCATTGTATACAAAGTATATTTACACCAATTCGTGTCTTCATGAATGTACTTTGGATAATAAGGACCATCACATTCCACCATCATTTCTAACCCCATGCCCCTTCCCTTCCCCTCCCACCCCTCTGCCCTATCTAGAGCATCTATTCCTCCCCTGCTCCCCCTCCCTACCCCACTATGAATCAGCCTTCTTATATCAGAGAAAACATTTGGCATTTGGTTTTTTAGGATTGGCTAACTTCACTTAGCACTATCTGCTCCAATTCCATCCATTTACCTGCAAATGCCATGATTTTATTCTCTTTTATTGCTGAGTAATATTCTATTGTGTATAAATGCCACATTTTTTTATCCATTCATCTGCCGAAGGGCATCTGGGTTGGTTCCACAATTTAGCTATTGTGAATCGTGCTGCTATAAACATTGATGTGGCTGTGTCCCTGTAGTATGCTGTTTTTCAGTCCTTTGGGTATAGACCGAGGAGAGGGATAGCTGGGTCAAATGGTGGTTCCATTCCCAATTTTCCAAGGAATCTCTATACTGCTTTCCTCATAAAATTCATCTGGATAAAAAAGAGACACAGAATAGCTAAAGCAGTCCTTAGCAGGAAGAGTGAAGCAGGTGGCATCACTATACCAGACCTGAAACTATACAAAAAACAGCATGGTATTGGCACCAAAATACTTCGAATTGAACTCATGGTCTTGTACATGCTGAACATATGTTATACCACCAAGCTACAAGCATAGCCATAAAATTTGCTTTTCTTCCTAAATTGTACTTTGTGAATATTTTCCCCTCATCAATAAATGTGCTTCCATATTTGTGTAGTCAGTCCTGTGGTGCATTTGTACTGCATCAACTTAAATGGAACTATATTTCCCACAATTCCCTTCCCTGTATGCTCCTAGGATAGAGATAGCCCTGGGAGAAATTCATGTGCATGGAAATTTATGGAATATAGAAATGAAGCTGCAGCCACTTTGTCGCATTGTACAGGATAATGTGGGGCCAGGTGCTGTCGCAACTCCCTCATGCTGCCACTAATCTGCTAGTTTACTTCATGGGTATGTGTCTCATTCCATAGTAAAGGACATGAGCTTATTTTGCAGCTTATCTGCATCATTAAGGTTGGGGGTCTTGAGCAATAGAGGTGGTGCTCAGTTTGCACCCTAAGTTCCACTTTGTCCTTACTTCATACCCATTCTTCTTTCCCAAAATGCTGGGTCTGCTAATTTCCTGTTCAATGTCAATAGCAGAAGCTGCAGGCTTACAGAGAGTGCTTACTTACCTCCCACAATTGCATAGTGTCTGAATTATTCATGTTGGTTTTGCTTCTCTTAATAACAGTAACCCATTCAGAATTTGGTACCAGAGGCAGGGTGCTGTGGTTACCTGTTGTTATGTGACAAAATATTACAACTCTTATTCACTTAAAACAATAGTCATTTTATTAACTCTCACTGTTTCCTATGGGGTTTGGTATTTGGGAAATACTCAGTGGGATTGCTCTGCTAAAGGTTTGCTTGAGGCCCTTCCAGTTCCACCCATCACTGATCCCAAAGCTAATGCTACTTGTTTTAGGCTTTTCTTGCAGCAGTACCCCACTTCTAGGGCACCACTTTCTCTTTTGGTTTTCTGTTGCTAGTTTAAACTCCCCCCTACACACACACACATTAATTGTTGTATTATCATTGTTTCCATGTGAGGGACTTGGAAAGAACTCACCTGGCAGCTTCTGGCTCATCATTTCCATGTGGTTTGTCATCAGATCGTGGCTAGAGTTGATATCGCAGGGGATGGATATAGCTGGTATTGGTGGGATATCTCTCTCTTATAGTTCATCCCATCTCCATGTAGACTCTGCAGGGTGACCTTTGCTTCTTGCTTTCTTTGTCTTAACTTCCCTTGCTAAGAATGGAAACTGAGAAACCACCCACCCCAGAAAGGCACCAAGGAAACTGGAATTGTAACATATCTTGGAGTAGCACAGCCTGGCTAAATCTGCATATGTATATTTCCTGCCTTTTGTTCCTATAAATTGCAACACTAGTGTAGGATGAGAGAAGGAAGACTAGCTACCTTCTCAGTTTGGGTAAAACTACAATTAAATTCATTTTTACTTTTTATATTGCTTTCTCTTATTTCAGATGCAAAGGCCAAATCCCCTCCATTGGAACACCAGCAGGCCCTTTGCCCTGGGGTGCCAGGAACTGGGAGCTTGAGACAGGAGAATCACAAATTCAGGACCAGCCTAGACAAAACAGTGAGATTCCATCTCAAAAGCAAAAATAAAATGATGATGACAGAAGACCTTCAAATGTATGTATACAAAACCACAAAATTTTAGAAAAATAAACTCTACTCAATTATAATTTAGCAACTTGCCATCAAAGACAATGCAAACTCCTGGTGTAAGAATTGTTCTGGAAAATCCACATTTACAAGACCAGGATTCTCATCCTGGCTGGACACTAGAAACATTCAAAAGAACTGATGGTATCTGGGCCCTGACCCACCAAAAATTGGTCTGAGGAGGCCAATATACAACTAGGGTTGAAAACACCTGCCGTATACTCCGTCCTGTTGATTGCAGTAGAATTTCTAGGGGCAAAAATTTGTTCTGGACAGTTTTGCAAAGCACTGCATGTGCAACTTGTCCTTCCAGGGCTGCTTTTCTTCCTCCCTTCCTTTCTTTCTTCTTTCTTCTTTTTTGTTTTGCCATACTGGTATTCAAACCCAGGGCCTCATGAATGCTTGGATCCCTCTCCACTGAGCCACATCCCCAGTGCCCAGGGCTGCTTCTGACCAGCTTCTCCCTGAGAGATGACAGGAAGTTCATTTGCTCACCTTCGTCTCTCCTTCCACTTCTACTTCCAACACCACCTGCTGAAACTCCCCATTGTATTGTCAGTTCTTCTTTCTCTTCTTTTTTTTTTTTAGAGAGAGAGAGAGAAAGAGAGAGAGAGAGAGAGAGAATTTTTAATATTTATTTTTCAGTTTTTGGTGGACACAACATCTTTATTTTATTTTTATGAGGTGCTGAGGATCGAACCCAGTGCCCCACGCATGCAAGGCGAGCGTGCTACCATTTGAGCCACATCCCCAGTCCCCCTTTTTTTTATGAATATTTTATAGTTGTACATGGGCGCAGTATCTTTATTTTGTTTATTTATTTTATGTGGTGCTGAGGATCAAACCCAGTGTTTTTAAAATTTTCTTCCTTTTATGGCTCTATATCCTTGTGAGTTGGGAAAAACAGCACATTCCATTTTATGAAACTGTCTTTTTATTTTTGCATAAAAAACAACCTTCCTTTCTTTTGTTGACACTCAGAATTATCTCTGATCATATAATCAATTTCTCAGTTTACCAGGGATACATGTAGTGAAGTAAACCTCAGAGATGGATGTTTAGGATTATGTTATGATGCTAGAAGCAGTTGATAAGAGACATTTGGAAGAAATTCACAACAATGTGATCATCTTGTATAAATGATTCTTTCCTCCCCTATTTCATGTAAGAATGTCATTAGATGTGTTTAGCAATCTGTTAAATAAACTTCCTTGTCAAACCCAAGACTGAGAACTGTTTCTTAGTCATTTTTACAGAACTTTGTACATGAACTGCCTTGCATTTGAGATGGGTTCATAAAATATTTAATTGAATTACTCATATTAATCAAACTGTAGATGAAGAGACACCTAAACCCTAAATTAACTATAAACCCTAAAGGGCATCCAGATTCTTAAAGCTATCCAAAAGTAGAGTAACATGAGTGTATTATCAAAAGGTAAATTTAACTTCCACAAAGTCTGCCCTTAGGGTGAGCACCATACATGACATCCTAGGGGACTTTCTCCAGGAGACTTCCCCATTCCTGCACTATTGGTCAAAGTAGAAGGACAGCAAGTTTGGATAAGTTTAGTATGTTCTGTACCACAGAACTGAATGAGAGACCAATCTAAGAAAACTTTACCTAAATAGACCTGGGGAAGAAAAACAATGGCTTTCATAAATTGAGAACTTCTTAGGAAACAGGTGCTATATTGACTTCTTTATAAATAACAAGCCTCACTATTACTCACCACTTGGAGATGAGGACAGATGAGAAAACTGAGGGGTAGAACAATTAAGTAACTTCCCCAAGGTCTCCCAGCTCAGGAGTGGAGTGCTGGGATTTGAACTCAGACTGTCTGGCTCCAGACTCATTACTCTCTCCACTATGCTATCTCTCCAAATGTATTATTAAACTGTCTTTCTCTTATGTAATTAATGAATTAAGACTTTTCCCATATTTTTCCACTCCCACCTAGAACTCATTTGTCTTGCATTCCATTCCTAACTCATTGGATAAACTTATTCATAAAACCCATTCTTAAAAACTACACTCTGTTGACAAGACTCCTAAAGCACAAGAAATAAATCAAGAATCAATAAATAGATGGATTCAAACTGAAAAGTTTCTTCTCAGAAACAGAAACAATGAGGTGAAGAAAGAGCCTACAGAATGGGAGCAAATTTTTTCTACATGCACATCAGAGAGAGCGCTAATGTCCAGGATATGTAAAGAACCCAAAAAACTTAACACTGAAAAAACAAACGACCCAATCAATAAATGGGCTAAAGAACTGAACCCTTCTCTGAAGATATACAATTGATCAACAAATATATGAAAGAATTTTCAACTTTTCTAGTAATTAGAGAAATGCGAATCAAAACTACTCTAAGATTTCATCTCACTTTAGTCAGCAATATTAAGTGTTGGCAAGGATGTGGGGGGAAAAGGCATACTCGTACATTGCTGGTGGGACTGCAAATTGGTAGAGATTCCTTAGAAAATTTGGAATGGAACCACCATTTGACCCAGTTATCCCTCTCCTCAGTCTATATACAAAGGACTTAAAAACAGCATACTACAGGGACACAGCCACATCAATGTTTATAGCAGCACAATTCATAATAGCTAAACTGTGGAACCAATCTAGATGCCCTCTGTAGATGAATGGATAAAGAAAATGTGGTATATATACACAATGGAATATTATTCAACAATAAAAGAGAAAAAAATCATGGCATTTGCAGATAAATGGATGGAATTGTAGAATTGTGCTAAATGAAGTAAATGAAGTAAGTTAATCTCAAAAAAACCAAAGGCCAATGTTTTCTCTGATAAGTGAATGCTGATACATAATGGGGGCATCATGGGAGGAATGGATGAACTTTGGATATGGCCAAAGGGAGTGAGGGGAAGGGAGGGGTCATGGAGATAGGAAAGATGGTAAAATGAGATGGACATCATTACCCAGGAATACGTATGATGACATGAATAGTGTGACCTTACTTTGTGCACAACCAGAGAAATAAAAAATTGTTCTCCATTCGTGTACTATGAATCAAAATGCATTCTGCTCTCATGTATAAATAATTAGAACAAAAAAATTAATTATTTAAAAAACTACAATCTGAAATGAACATGGGAAGCCAACAATATAGACAAGCAAACGATGAGTTCTTCCTCTGATTACTGTTGAATTAAGATTTCTATAATGTTGCCCAGTGCCAAATAGATTTTTTTGTTTTGTTTTGTATTGTTTTTTATACTGGAGATTGAAATCAGGGGCACTGTGCTCCTGAGCCACATCCCCTGACCTATTATTATTTTTTTTTTTTTAAGTTTCTGAGGGCCTTGCTAATTTGTTGAGGCTGGAATTGAACTTGCCATCCTCTTGCCTCAGCCTCCTGAGTCACTGGAATTACAGGCGTATGCCACCACTTCACCTTATTTGTTTATTTTTATGTGGTGCAGAGGATCAAACCCAGTGCCTCACACATGCTAGACAAGCGCTCTGCCACTGAGCTACAGCCCCAGACCTTCTTTTTATGTTTTGTTTTGCTAAGTTGCTTAAGGTCTCATTTAAGTTTTTGAGACTGGTTTTGAAATTGTGATTCTCCTGCCTCAGACTCCTGCATTGCGGGGATTATAGGCATGCACCACCATACCTGTCTAATGTTAGGTAATTCTGAGGATGAGAAAATTTAAAGGAATGTGTGAGCTGCCCCATTATATCTGGGTTTAAGACTTAAGATTGAAGGGCTGGGGTTGTGGCTCAGTGGTAGAGTGCTTGCCTGGCATGTATGAGGCACTGTTTGATCCTCAGCACCCATAAAAATAAATAAATAAAATAAAGGTATCATGTCCATCTACAACTAACAAACAAACAAACAAAAAAGCACCTTAAGATTGAGATCATAGTTTGGAAAGAAGGGAAGCAACTTGATTTTTTCCTTCCCCCAGAGGAGACACAAGTCTGGGTATAGCAGGAGATGACCTGAGTGGGAACCAGTATGGTCCAGAACTACCTGTGGGTACAAAAAGTCAGGAAAAAAGAGACACATTTGACCACCAGTCTAAGTCACTAAAATGCCTCCCTAAACCCACTGGGAAAAAAGTTAGGATTCAGTACTTTAGTACCAAATAGCTTCACTCATTTAAATAGAATTTTTTTAACCAATTTTCTGTTTATCTCTGATAACTCTCCACTGAGAGGAAATGACAGAAATCTTGAAATTTAAGTCTTTATTATATGGCTGCTTCAAAAGTCATGAAATTTTAAAACAAACCTCTGTTTTCTACAAAAGTGGGTGTATACATTGGCTCTAACACATGATCGGAGATTTCCAAAGTCAGGAGGGATTGTTAGCAGTTTGTAACACCATCATGACTACATGACCAAGACCAGAGTGAAGAAAGGGCTGTTGACATGGTTTGCTGGCTTTTGTTGTTACTAGAACTACTACCTCTTCTGGTCTGTGCTCCTTCTAATTATTTGTGGTTGTTATTATTTTTCTGTGGACTATACGGGAGAGGATGCACTAGTGTTTGAGAGAGAACAAATGTTCTCTCTATATATAATCAGTAAGTAAAATTATAGTTATGGATTGGATATTAAATGTCCCCCAAAAGCCCATGTTTTGAAGGCTTGGTCTCTAGCTGATGGCACTGTTGGGAGGTGATGGGGACTACCTCGAGAAAGTCAGTCATTGGGGCCTTCCCTTGAGGGGTATATAGTGACCCTGCTCCTCCCTCTTCCTCTTTCTTTGCTTCCTGGCTGCCACAAGGTAATCAGCTGTGTTCTCTATCACACCCCTCCTCCACCATGTTCTTCCTCACCACAGGACCAAAGTGATGGAGACAAGTAACATAAACTGAAACCTCTGAAACCATGAGCCAAAATACATCTTTCCTTCTTTAAAGTGATCTCTCAGGTATTTTGTCACAGCAAAGACATCTTCCTGGCACAGTTACCTGAGACAGGAGCACAGAAAAGACTGTGAGTCCCTGCAATGCCCTTGCTTTAAACCTCTCCTATTGGGCCACTTTTAATATGAATGTTGGCAGCACATCTGAAAATCCAAGTCCTGTTGTTAGTGACACTCTAGACTGTGTTGGTGATGAAGTCAAAGCCCTAGGATTTCCATTTCTTTAACATTTATATCCCAGTTATTCTCCCGAAGATAGTTTTCCATAGAGGAAGGAAACAAAGAAGTGGGAGGAAGCAGACAGAGTACCAGGGCAAAGGCAAGGAGAAGAGTGGCTGTGAATACCCGACATGGTCTTTGTTTATTTCACAAGCTTGCAGCAGGCCAGGGCAGATGACATACAACCAGGAATGTTTCCAGACCTTAAAATATTGTTTGTTTGTTTGTTTTGATTTCTTACTTTTCTTGAAGGAAGTATTACATTTCTGAAAGTGGACAGATTCCACACTGCACTCCCCTCAGGGCATCACCTCTGTTTCTCAGCCCCAGAATATTTACATTTGGGAATCCTGCCACCTGCTGGATTTGTGAAATATGACATGCCACGTTTCAAAATTTTCATTTGTTGGATCCAGGGAGTGAAAATACCTCAACTATTCTTTAAATTTTTTTTCCTTGAGGGTGGGGAGTGGGCTATGGTTGTGGGAGCAGGGGCTTGAGATGATTTCCCCGAGATTCTTATATTTTTCTAGAATAATCTTTCAGTGGATTTTATGGATTTTAAAATCATAATTATCAAAAAGCTTAAAAAAATTGTTAACGACCCAAAGTAGTTATAAAATAAATAAAAGTAATAATAAAATAAATCAGCAATGATGGTAAATATTACATTCAGTGCTTCGTATGTGCCAAGACCGTGCAGAGGACCTGTGAACATTGCTTTTTGCCACATTCACCACCACCCTATTGCTGGAGACAGGCAGATGTGAATGATGGGAAGTTGAGAAAAAGGGAACAATTCTATAAGATGGGACACTGTGGTGACCTCCATGTGTTTCCATCCTTGAAAATCAATTTACCTGCAGCCCTTCTTGGCTTAAGTGGTTTAATGTTATATTTCATTCATTTATTTGGAGATTGAGGTCTCACTGTGTTGCTCAAGCTGGCCCTGAACTCCTGGGCTCAAGCAATTCTCCTGCTTCAGCCTCCCAAGAAACTAGGACTATGGGCCCTCACCACTGCAAAAGAATGATTTCAAAGAACTTTATTGATGCAGAAAGCTGAGAAACATTAAGTAGAAGGAATGAAAAAATTCTTTTAATCTTGAACATTTTGACCATAGGATTATAGTCTTTTGAGATTAGGTAATGCTTTGTCAATCTTTCAAGGTATTATAAATGATATTCTCAATTGCTCTGTTGGCCTCCATTTAGAAAATTTTTTCAAACTTTTTACAGCATGATCAAGTTCTCCTAAGTCACACCTGTGAATACTATCTGTGGAAAATATGCTTTAAACAAAGTGTGGTCGAATACAGGAAAACCCCTGGTCAATGGTTCTTTCCAAGAGTGCATGGGGCTCAATGTTCATAGCAGCTCAATTCACGATAGCTAAGACATGGAACAAACCTAGATGCCCTTCCACAGAAGAATGAGTTGAGCTTTGTACAGGGTGAGACATAAGAATTTAATTTCATTTTGCTACATATGGATTTCCAGTTTTCCCAGAACCATTTGTTGAAGAGACTATCTTTTCTCCACAAATGTTCTTGGTGACTGTGTCTAGTATTAAATAACTGTGCTCATGTGGGTTTGTTTCTGTGTCTCCTATTCTGTACCATTGGCCTACATGTCTGTTATGGTGCCAATACCATGCTGTTTTTGTGCTATGGATTTGTAGTATAGTTTAAGGTCTAATATTGTGATGCCTCCTGCTTCACTCTTCTTGCTAAGAATTGCTTTGGCTCTTCTGGGTTCCTTATTTTTCCAAATGAATTTCATGATTGCTCTTTCTACTTCTATGAAGAATTTCATTGGGATTTTAATAGGAAATACTTTTGGTAGTATGGTCATTTTGACTACACTAATTCTGCCTATCCAAGAATGGGAGATCTTTCCTTCTTCTAAGGTCTACTTCAATTTCTTTCTTCAGTGTTATATAGTTTTCACTGTAGAGGTCTTTCACCTATTTTGTTAGATTGATTCCCAAGTATTTTATTTTATTTTTGTGAGGCTATTGCAAATGGGGTAGTTTTCCTAATTTCTCCTTATTGGATTCATCAATGATGTATAGGAACACAATTGATTTAAGGGTGTTAATTTTATATCCTCTTACTTTGCTGAATTTATTTATGAATTCTACAAATTTTCTGAGGAATTTTTTTGTGTCTTCTAAATATAGAATCATGTCATTGGCAAATAGGGATAGTGAGTTCCTCTTTTCCTATTCATATCTCTTTAATTTCTTTCTAATTGCTCTGGCTAGTTTTAAGGACTATGTTGAATAGAAGTGGTGAAAAGGGGCATTCTTGTCTTGTTCTAGTTTTATTTTTAAGTATTTTTTTAAGTTGTAGTTGGACACAATACCTTTATTTTATTTATTTATTTTTATGTGGTGTTGAGGATTGAACACAGTGCCTCACATGTGCAAGGCGAGTGCCCTACCACTGAGCCACAATCCCAGCCCCTTGTTCTGGTTTTTAGAGGAAATGTTTTCAATTTTTCTCCATTTAGAATGATGCAGGTCTTGGGTTTAGCATATATAGCTTTTACAATGTTGAAGTGTGTTCCTACTATCCCTAGTTTTTCTAGTGTTTTGAACATGAAGAAGTGCTGTATTTTGTCAAGTGCTTTGTCTGCATCTATTGAAATGATCATATGATTCTTGTCTTTAAGTTTGTTGATGTGATGAATTACATTTATTGATTTCTGTATGTTGAACCAACCTTGAATCCCTGAGGTGAACCCCACTTGATTGTGATGCACTATCTTTTTAATGTTTTTGTATGCAATTTGCCAGAATTTTACTGAGAATTTTTGCATCTATATCCATCAGGGATACTGGACAGAAGTTTTCTTTCCTTGGTGTGCCTTTGTCTGGTTTTGGTATAGGGTGATATTAGCCTCATAAAATGAGTTTGGAGGGGTTCTTCTTTTTCTATTTCATGGAATAACTTGAGGAGTATTGGTATTAATTCTTTTCTGAAGATCTTGTAGAACTCAGTTGAGAATCCATCTGGTCCTGGGATTTTCTTGGTTGGTAGGCTTTTGATGGCATATTCTATTTCATTGCTTGAAACTGATCTGTTTAAATTGGGTATGTCCTCCTGATTCAATTTGAATAGGTCACATGTCTCTAGAAATTTGTTGATGTCTTTAAAATTTCCTATTTATTTTCTATTTCTATTAGACCCTGAACCTACTAGAAGAAAAAGTAGGCCCAAATCTTCACCTTGTTGGCTTAGGAACTGACTTCCTTAACAAGACTCCTAAAGTGTTAAGAAGTAAAATCAAGAATTAATAAATGTGATGGATTCAAACAAAAAAACTTCTTCTCAGCAAAGGAAACAATCAATAACATGAAGAGAAAGCCCACAGAATTAAAGAAAATCTTTACCACATGCACCTCAGATAGAACAAAAATCACCAGGATATATAAAGAACTCAAAAAACTTAACATCAAAAACCACACAAATAACCCAATCAACAAACTGGCTAAGGAATGGAACCAGATGATTCACAGAAGAAAAAATACAATCGATCAAAAAATATAAGAAAAAGTGTTCACCATCTCTAGCAGTTAGAGAAATGCAAATCAAAACTAAGATTTCATCTCACTCCAGTCAGAATGGCAATTATTAAGAATATAAGCAATAATAAATAATGGTGAGAATGTAGGGGAAAAGGTACACTCATTCATTGCTGGTGGGAATGCAAATTGGTGCAACCATAATGCAAAGCAGTATGGAGATTTCTCAGAAAACTTGAAATGGAACCACCATTTGACCCATCTATCCTACTCCTCATTATATATCCAAAGTACTTAAAATCAGTATGCTACAGTAATACAGCCACATCAATGTTTATAACAGCTCAATTCATAATAGCCAAACTGAGGAACCAACCTAGATGTCCTTCAACAGATGAATGGATAAAGAAAATGTGGTATATATACACAGTAGAATATTACTCAGCCTTAAAGAAGAATGAAATTATGGCATTTGCCAGTAAATGGATGGCTCTGTAGCCTATCATGCTAAGGGAAATAAGCCAGTTTAAAAAAAAAAAAAAAACCAAAGGCCAAATGTTTTCTCTGATATGTGGATGCTAATTCACAATAAGGGGGTGGGGGCTAGGGAAGATCAGATGTAATTGAGGTTAGACAGAGGAGAGTGAAGGGAGAAGAGGGAATATGGGAGTAGAAATGGTAGTAGAATGAATTAGACATTATTGCCCTATGTTCATATACAATTACACGACCAGTGTGATTCTATATTGTGTACGAACAGAAGAAGGAGGAGTTCTCCCTTAATACATGATGTGTCAAAATGTGTTCTACTGTCAAGTATAACTAAATAGAACAAATAAAGTAAAAACAGATGAAAGAATAAAGAAAATGTGATATATATACACAATGTAATATTACTCAGCCACAAAGAAGAATGAAATTATGGCATTTGACAGTAAATGGATGGCTCTGTAGAATGCTAAAGGAAATAAACCAATTCCAAAAACCAAATGTTGTCTCTGATATGTGGATGCTGACTCACAATAAGTGGGAGAATGAGGGAAGGGCTGGAGGTTTACTGCATTGGACAGGGAAGAATGGGGGAAAGAGAGGAGGGATGGGAATGGGAAAGACAGTAGAATGAGTTAGACATAACTTTCATACGTTCATATATGAACACATGACCGTGTAACTCCACATTACATACAATCATAAAATGAGAAGTTATACTCCACATATGTATAATATGTCAAAATACATGCTACTGTCATGTATAGCTAAAAAGAATAAATAAAAAATAAAGAGATCAAAAAATTTTTAAAAAGTGCATGTGGCAACACATGACTGACTTAATTCCAATGCAAATGCCTTGAGGCAGAGACCATGTCTACTTTGTACTTTTGTATCTGCAGTTGGCAAGTGGGTGGCACACAGTAGTATCAATATTTTTTGAAGAATAAACAAGATGCCATGAATATCCAGATGCCATGGCACATGCATGTAATCCCAGTGGCTCAGGAGGCTGAGGCAGGAGGAATGTGAGTTCAAAGCCAGCCTCAGCAATTTAGCGGGGCTCTAAGTAACTCAGTGAGACCCTGTCTCTAGATAAATATTAAGAAAGGGCTGGGGAGGTGGTTCAATTGTTAAGCACCCCTGGGTTCAATTCCTGATACCAAAAAAAGAATTAAACAAATGGATAAATTAGTGAAATGGTTATATCAGCCATTTCTCATGTTTGCCAATTTTAATGAAGAGTGATTTTTCTTCACCAAATGGTGATTCCAAATGTGAATTTATAGAATAAAAATTTCCCTCATTTCAAAGGATGAACAGCCCTTAATCAGAAGGGCCTTAGGGATTGCAACTGAACTTATTCACACATTTTTCAACCTTATTAAACATAGAGTGTTTATAGAGTGACAGGAGGCACTGTTTGATCTGAAGATTTTGTTGAGTCACCTGAGTTACGCTGCGGGGAGATTGATGGTACCAGAAAATTAAACACAGCACATTTAAAAGTTAGTGTAAGAATTGTGATAGGGTGGTATCAAAAAATAATTAGAGGATGACATTTCATTTTATGGGTTTGTGTCAGCAACAAATTATAAAATGTCAATACTTTCTTATTTGGTATTGTAAAACACCAGATGTCAGATTAATAGTTACATAAAGATTTTATTCATTTTCCAAAAAAATCTTAGACCTGAGTCACAAATAATAGACAATACACTTATTTTGTACAACTCAGTCCTTTTTAATAACAAAGAAATTGATGATTTCTTTGATAATTCCAGAATATAAATTCCACTGTAAGTAGTTGAATCAGATACATTCCGGGATATATTTGTTAGAAATATTTTCATTTCACATACGGCAGTGCACAGTGCCAGATCAGTTGAGCACTCATATCTGGCCTCAAGATCTAGATAATGTCAGAAACACATGGTAATCAGAGACCCAATACTTCTTATTTAATATATTATATGACTATAGAATTTAATTCAAATATGACTGAATGATCTCTACCCTTTTATTAACTTTTTTTGTGTAATTTTCCAAATGTTCTCAATTTTTTTTCACCCTTGGTTTATTTTATTTGGTTTAGCCTGACACGGTTTTATGGGACTCTTGATAATTGGGTATCATAGGTAAAAATAATCCAGGTGGTCTGGGACACATTTGGAGTTACCTGTGCTCTAAATGGACAGGTGAATGGACAGAAGGGGTCCTTCTCAGCATGAGCTGTAACATCCCTTCTTTCTTTCCTCTTCCTAACACCTTTCTTTTTTTTTTTTCCCAACAGAGGGATATGGTGACCCAGTGGAGTAAGGGCTTACTGATATGAACAATCAAAACTAGCAGAGTTTGAGGGCTGGGGTGATACTCAGTGGCAGAGCGCTTCCCTCGCACATGTGAAACACAGGGTTCAATCCTCAGCAGCACAAAGGAAATAAATAAATACAATAAATATACTGTGTACATGTATAACTAAAAACATATTTTAAAAAAAACTATCAGAGTTTGATTTCAGTAGTTAATGACTAAAGGTATAGCTTTTACAATGTGCTTTTAGTTTATCTATGTAAAAGGCTATATAGATTAACTGAACATCATTTTCAAAAATAGAAAAAAGGAAAAAAGGGCTAGTTTGAAACCATCCTAATGACTCCATGTGACAAATTTACCTTCATTTTTGTCTTACTGTGATTGATTTAGACTTCATCAGTATTTCTTTTCTATGAAATTGGAAGCTCCAAGACTTCTACAGACAATAAATTCTATTCAAATAATAAGTATCTTGGGATGTGCTTGGTCGTTTAAAAAATTCTAAAATATCCTTATATACATGTTCTTTGTCAAAGGAATGAAGTAGGGCTGAAGATGCAACTCAGAGGAAGAGTGTTTCCTAGCATGTGCCATGCCATAGTTCAATCCTGAGTATGGCAAAAAATAAAATAAGGTAGATTTGATGGATAAATACAGCTTTTTAAAAATCATTCTATGGGCCTGGGGATATAGGTCAGTTGGTAGACTGCCTGCTTCACATGCACAAGGCCCTGGGTTCAATCCCCAGCACCACCAAAAGGAAAAAAAAAAGTAAAACTTGCTATGGATGTAAACATCATCAATTAAAACAAAAAAGCAGGGCTGGGTTGGGGTTCTGTCTCAGCCGTAGAGCACTTGCTTAGAAGGTGTGAGGCACTGGGTTTGATTCTTTTTTTTTTTTAAACCATTCTTAGTATTATTTATTGTAAAAACCATCACTTTCAAATGAATTTAAAAATCTTTCAATCTTATTTAATGAAAAAGTCTCATACTATCAGGTACAGGATATATCAACATTTACTACTCTTCAGTCAAGTTTAATGAAAAACATGATTGTTTACTTGGAAAATCCTCAAACCCATTCTCTATTAGTCTGTCATAATTTAAAGGGTATTTTCTTCACTCAAATAAGGAACTCTATTGTAAAGCTACAATAGTTATGACCTGGTTACATGCTATACATAGTCCCATGAAAAAATAATTCAGTTGCTCCTAATCCCTGATGCAAGGCACTTCAAAGCACCCGCACAAAATGTCCATGTAAACAGCAGTACAGTACATCATTTAAATAACATGAATGACTTCCACACAGCTTGACCTAGACTTAAGAAAAAATAAAATACATCATTGCCACAGCTTAAAAGCATGTTAAGACTCACAACAAGAATCTGTTTCTCTTATTATAAATAGAAGAACAGGCTATATAACATCCTGGGGGTAACAAAAAAACCCTCAAAGATATTTAAAATACTGCAAAAACAGCATGCTCCCTGGGTACGTATAAAATCTGAATATTCAAGAGTGATTAGGAGTGAATACCCAGCCTTAACACCCACCAGACCTAAGAGTCTGGACTACTTGTAGCACCATGAAAAATGCATTAGAAAATCACAAGGGACTTAATTCAAATCATTCTTTCCAGGAGGTTCACTTAGTCCTGGTAATAAACAATGATGCACAGATTTTTTTTTTTAATTATTGGCTTATTAGAGTTACCTAGCAAGAAAAATTTTATATTATTTATTTTAGTACATCTCATGTACACAAAGCACCGGTTTAAACAGGGTTATCCAACACCTCTAGTATCCTGTTGCTCAGCCTGAAACTTCATTTCTTATAACATTTCTATGTTATACCCTTAAAACCAAGGAGGATAAAATTAGAAAGGTCATAAATACTGACAGAAAAATTTAGTTCCTGCCCTATCAAATTTCTGCCTCTCAAGTAAAATGTAGATGAATGACAAAATATAAAAGGCCTACTGCATTCTCTGGAACCTCCCAGCTCAGCAGAACAGTTGCCCACCAGGAGATAAACACAGGAGTTGAGGGGGCCAAAGGCAGGGCTCAATGCCTGTCAGGTCAGGCCAGGTCAACCCTGCTACTGTGTGGTCATGCTGTTCTCCCACAAAGCAACTTTCTCACACACTTACCATTGGCGAGGGAACGAGGTCTGAGTGTGCACACAACTTGGGGAGCTCCGAGTCCAGCCTTTGTTACACCAAAATCCAGCAAATAGGGCTCCCCTGAGCACTAGCTTCCTGTGTGAAAAGCAATGCAGCTGCCTCTGTACCAGTGGTAACTCATTATTAGGATGCCCTTCTTAGGCATCAAGGGAGAATGGCATGCCAAGGTCTTGCACAGTTAAGAATCAAATACACATATTTGACAGTTGCATTTTAAAATTGCAGATCAAAAGCAACTTCTAGAAGAAAACTGATTTCTTCATAAATGAAATAAAGTATATAAAAAGCTGGAATGATGGTTAATTCACATACAAAAACTCATACAAAACCCCTACTTTTTCCAAACTACTTAGGTTCATACAGTTGATTCTACCACACAACTGTTCTGTACTATAATTACACACTAAAGTAAAGTACTGAGAAAATATCTCGGCTAGCAAACCGAGGTTTGACTTCTTGACAACTGCATTAAACTGCAGCACGTAGGCAGAGCCCAGAATCACCACTCTTAAGCAGGGTTCCCTTCCCCCTGCTCCAGTTTTCCACAGTGATTATTAAAGGAAGGAATCTGGTCTGTAAACGACTGGGTCATCCACTGCCCATTTGGAATGTCACTGAATGCTGATTCTCCTCTTAACTCTGCACTGTCAGCTGTTAGCCTGTCCTCAGAGAAGTTGCATGGCTCACTGTTGCCCAGATGCTCAGTGTAAGCACCTCCATACGCTGCTTCATAGCCTGGGTCATATTTTTCTTCCTTAACTGCCATCTTCTTTGCATCCTCTTGGGCAAGCTGTAGATCAAACATGTACTGCACCTCCTGAACGTCTGCATTCCGTTCAATGCCTTTCAACTGGTCTCTTAAGTCCTTTAGCTTAATATAGTAATGGACTTTGTCCTGGGCTGGAGGAAACTGAGCACACCTTGCACTGGACGATGGCATAACACAGCAGAGAGTTTCTGTATCTGGGATCTTATGGGGTTGAAGCCCAAATTCCAAGTTCTTAACCTTTACTCCAAAAACTTCTTTACTAAAAATTTCATAAATACATTTTCCATTAAACACTGCTATTCATGGCTGATATTTCTGTAATTTCTGTACTAGAATACGTCCTCCTTCACGAAATTCTTTACTGGAAAGATCCTTGCTGCTTGGCGTCGTCCGTTCTACCATGTTGGTAAATCCAATACCATACTTCCCTGGTAAAGTGTGATCATCCATGTGATTGAGCTGCACCTCACTCAGCCCTGACATAAACAGACACTTCCAAAAATGGTTCCCAGGTCCAGGATAATGATGCCCTTTGTAAGCAGCCATTAGTCCTGGGTTGATGCCAATAATCACAATGTCCAGATTGAAGGTCAAAATATCAGGGAGAGTCTTGGTCAAAAGTTCTGCTTCGGAAACCCCATTAAAACGGTCCACTTTTCTTTTTACTTTAAACGCATCTGTAATCTTTTCTTGCTTTTCTTTTGATTTTGGGGACTTGCCAGACTTCTTGGACTCAGCAGGTTTTTTGGGTTCCTCTGGATTTTTGGTTCAGTTGTTCTGGCTTTTCTTTTCCTTCCTTTTGGAGCCTCTTGTACTGGTTCCTGAGCAGGCTCTGGGGCTGGAACTTCGCCTGGCATCTGCTGTTCCTTCATGACTGCCACATCAGGAGCTTCAGTCATCATTTGTTGAAATGGAAATGAATAAAATGCTTGAGCTTTACCAGGGAATAGCTGCCCGCGTTTTCCGCTTCCATGCTCCGCGGCCACTCGCGCGAGCGGCGTCTCCTGCCGGGCCAAGGGACAGCTGGTCTCTGGGAATGGCAGCACGCGCACGACGACACCGGCGCCTGGAACCCGATTACTGGCGGGACCAGACAGCGGAGCTTCCACATCACCCCCCCTCCAGGAGCCCCCCTCCACGCCGGACCTCCGCCTGGGTTTAATTCTTAGCATCATATATAAGATAAAATAAAATTTCATTAGCAACTAAAAAATACATTGATTTTTTTTAAAGGAATTTGCTTAAAAAATTATATTCTACATAATTTTTAAAACAATACAGTAAAGATCCTTGGTAAGCATCTACCAGGTAACTCTTCCAGGCCATTGCAGACCTGGCCCTGTAAGAATCTGTAAGTTAATAATTCAATCAGAAAAAAAATAATAATTCAATCAGTTGCCATTATTCAGTCAATAAATACTCAGCAAATGTGTATGTGCTCAGAGCTTTGATATGTTGTAAAAGAGACAAATATGAGTGATATTTAAAAAATTTTATAGTTATAGATGGACAGCATGACTTTATTTTATTTATTTATTTTTTATGTGGAGCTGAGGATCCAACCCAGTGCCTCACACAGGTTAGGCAAGTTCTCTGCCACTGAGCTACAGCCCCAGCCTGAGTAATAAATTTTTGACTGTCAAAAAACTTAATCTTAATAGTAGCTGAGGCCCAACATAAACAACCAAAATTACCCTAAAGGCAAAATGACACAGGAAAAGCACAAAACAGATGCAGTGGGGCACAGAGGAAGAAGACAATGACAGTTGACAAGACACAATCACAAAATAAGAGGACCAGAAGGAGAAGACAACCCATTCACCCTTGGCACTGGGATTCAGCACCACACTCAAACTAAGGTGAGGGGCTCAGAGCACCTTAGCTAAGAGCTAAGTTCTGTCTTCCACTTAAATCACCTGCCACCTTCATCCTCAGGCTCTTGAAGAGTTTTAGGGGTAAATTAATTGAGACAAGCCATACACTTGCTAATTTCCGGTATTGTGAATTTATAAGGAAATATTTTTATGTATTGTCATTTAATTGATGCATTTTATTTCTCATCATATCAGCCAATATGCCTAATAGTATGCCCAGTGTACCTTAAGCAGCTGGCCAAGGACAAGCAGACAGTTGTGATGTATGGAAGACTGGCATTGGAGCAATACAGCCTGGCCACCCATTTGGGGGAAACAGAAAAATAAACTTTTTCCTTCTAGGGACTCCTTCTTAGTTAAGTTGTTTAGGTGCCTAGGGGACCAAGAGAAAGAAGCAGCAACAATGACATACAGTAGCTATGACTGTTGATAAGCCATGAATCTCATCCAGAGTACATGCAGACATGCAGCAGGGGCCAGTATTACTAGCACACTCTTTGTTCTCTCCCCTGTTTACCCAAGTGTTTTAAATGAGATAAATCTTTTTCTGCTCAATTTCAGACACTGCTGCAAAATTCCTCTATCCTTGGAGTGCAATTGCATGGTCAAAAGGAAGATGCAGCTGGGCGTGGTGTAATCCCAGCGGCTCAGGGGGCTGAGGCAGGAGGATTGCAAGTTCAAAGCGAGCCTCAGCAAAAGCGAGGTGCTAAGCAATTCAGTGAGACCCTGTTTCTAAATAAAATACACTAGGGCTGGAAATAGGCTGAGTGCCCCTGAGTTCAGTCTCTGGTCCCGCCTCCAAAAGGAAAATGCAAATGGAATTGACAATTACCAAAATCATTAAAGCCCAATGGGTCAAGATGACTAATATTCTCTTACATAGAAGCAGCAGCAGGGATTAGCAAATCAGTATATCAAAAAATTAACTGTGGGGGATCCAACATGGCGGCCGGCAAGGAAGCAGCACTTTCAGTATCTCCACATTAACTGGATCAGAAACACCCATTAAAACAGCTACATTCTACCTACTGAGGAACTTCTAGCAAAATTCCGCTGAAAGGAGACCTGCCAGGAATTAGTAAGTTTATTAGAGGTGACAATTTGCCCCAGACAAGTGAATCTTGGCGGGCCACGCGGGGCGCAGAGGTCCAATCCCACAGCCACCGCCCGACCGGCTCTGCAAGCGGCCCCCAGCGGCCAGGGGCAGCGAGAAGGGTCCCCGCCTGGCCCGGCAGACG
>NW_025999924.1:15753831-15836824 GCF_001458135.2 Marmota marmota marmota | reverse complement strand
ATATAAGAATGTTCATAGCTAAAACAATTAGATTATGAGAACTATAATTTAATCAGTGGGTTAATTCACAGATATGGATTAACTGGTTTTAATTGGTAAGTAGGGTTTGCCTGGAGGCATGAGGTAAAGGGGGCTGTGCCTTTGGGCTCATATTTTGTCCCTAGTGAGTGGAGTGTTCTCTCTCTGCTTGCTGATTTCTATTCCTTCCACAACAATGTTCCCCCTCAAGTTCGACCCAGAGCTGTAGAGTTAACCAACTATGGACTGAAACTCTAGAAATATGAGCCCAAATAAACATTTTTTCCTCTAAGTTGTTTTGTCAGGTTTTTTTTCCCCCTCACAGCATTACAAAGTGGACTAAAACTAAAATATGACAATCTATGACCTATTCTTTTTTTTTTCTTTATTTAGTTTCTCGATTATTGGCTCTATGAGGATGCTGTTGCATAACTGGTATCATAATCCTGTGTTTTGTAAAAAATTCCTCCTCTCAGATCAGTAAATTCCACTGAGGGTTACTGAGTATGTGGTAAGATAAGTAAATTCTGTGCATATTTGACTTCCTTTATGATGAGTTTCATGGGGGACATCAATACTGTGTAGAGCAAAGCAGTGCATATATTCGTAAACAGAGGGTTAGAAGCATAGTAGGCAAAGTCAAGTCCAGTCTATGACTCTGTTTCCTCTTTTCCATGTTGAAAGAGCATTACTATGAGCAATACCTATCGGGTTCCTGTTTCTCCAGGGAAATTGGTTGTTAGTGTTATGGTTTAGATATGCAATGTCCCCCAAAAGCTCATGTGTGAGATAATGCAAGAAAGTTTAAAGGCAAAATGATTGGATTATGAGAGGTTTGAGTAACTGTAGGCAGATATGTTATGACTGGAAGAGGTGGGCCATTTGGGGATGTGCCACTGGTGCATATGTTTTGATCTTGGTGAATGGAGCATGGTCTCTCTCTGCTTCCTGGTGTGATATCCTCAGCTATTTTCTTCCACCACACCCTTCCACCATGATGTTCTGTTTCATTTAGGGCCCCAAGGAATGGAGTAAGCAATTTATGGACTGAGACATCCTAAATTGTGAGTGCCAAATAAAGTTTCTTTTTCTAAAATTGTTCTTGTTGAGTTACAGTGACAAAAAAATAATAATAGTAACAAAAAAAGAAAAGCTGACTAAAACAATGTGTACTGTAGGTAGGTTAGATCCTCAGAAATGTCCACATCCAAATCAGCCTTGATGTTGAATCCATGAATCTCCTCTAAGATATTGAGTCCAAGATTTTGAACTTTATTATTTTTCTCTGGTTTCATAATTCATCAGTCCATTAAATAAGGGTTAATTTTCCTGGGGGATTAAATATACCTGATATCTCACAGGAGAACATGTTTTATCTACAATCACAAGCAGTTTCCCCTGATGCATTGAACTTTTTTGTGGATTTTCACCAGTTAAAAAAGATTACATTTCTTCCAATTATCACGTTCTATACATATATTTTCTTTCTTGACCTTCTTCATATTAAAGGTTTCCAATATTGATTCTTCTAAGTTCCTGCCAGTAAATAAATATAGGAAATTAACTGTGACATTTTCCCCTTGTAGAAAAAAAAATAAGCATTGAATAAATATGCTGCTCAAAGTTCTGTCGACAGGGGATGGTTTTCTTTCTCTCTCTCCATTAGTTACCCTTGAGTGAGGCTGCAGTGTTATTAGTGTTTCATACATGTTGGTGTCAGTATAACAAGAGAAACCATATAGTAAGTACTGCTGCTCTTCTTCTGTGGTTCATAAGAAATCCCAATGGGGCCAAAAGTATATGGTAAGAAAGAGAAAACAAAGGTGGATGAATCGCCATTTGCTTAAGTAACTTATTTGGGTTTGATTTGAGTTTTATGTCAGTGTATCACCTCTAAAGAAGAAATTCAGGTATATAGGTCCAACTGCATGTCTCAGTGGACTTAAGAACCTTTTTTTTCATGATGGGAAGCTCCGGACTTGTGCTTAATTTGAAGTCCTGTAAGTACATATTCTTTCTCTCTTAAAAGTCAGTAAGAAAGAAGGACCAGGTCTGGGGATGTGGCTCAAGCGGTAGCATGCTCTCCTGGCATGCGTGAGGCCCGGGTTGGATCCTCAGCACCACATAAAAACAAAGATGTTGTGTCTGCCAAGAACTAAAAAATAAATATTAAAATTCTCTCTCTCTCTCTCTCTCTCTCTCTCTCTCAAAAAAAAAAAAAAAAGAAAGAAAGAAAAAAAGAAAGAAGGACCAGTCTTTTTTAGTTTTATCTAATTACCCAACCCCACCCTCAATCTGAAGAATTCTCCCTAGAATTCTATTAGGATCTTCTTCTTCAAGCTCACAAACAGCAAAACTCTTTCAGCAAGTTAAACAAATGTATTCAGATTTGTTGTTCTTACATTTGCATATTGAAATTCCTAAATATTATCCTTGTCAAACAAATTAGAAAAAAAAATTTATCCATTCATCAAATCACTTACTAGCCTGTAATTATTTCTCAAATGATGTAAAATGGCTTTTGCCCTTCATCAGAAAAATTGTCTATGAGATCAGAGTTGGTCGTTAATAGTCAATAAAATATTATAAATTGATCTATACCCTTAATGTGATTTTAGCCCTCTTCTGTTGTCACTTTACAAATTTCCCTAGGATTTATTTATCTGTTTTTTTTTTTTTTTTGTATTAGTCTTAATTTATATCTACACTACAGATCTCCTAAGTTCTTGAACTGGATTTTGTTTTTTTCCCATCTTCACTTATCAAAGGAATGTGTATGTAAGCTTGCCAATGGTTTATGTATGTCTACAATGAATTGCTGCCTGTCTTTAATCCCTATTCCATTAGCTCCTAGAAAAAGTTAGTAGTGATCCATGACCACTACTCTATCACATTTATCCCTCAATCAGTAAGTTCTGAGACTAATTTTCCACTCTCTAATATTGGTTAAATCTCTGTAAGTTTTCTCCTTATTCACTCTTAGCATCTTGCTAAATCATTCATATTCTAGCATAAAAATTATCTTGATATTTTATTGAGTTTAAAGGTTGAGACTGGAGGATTGCTTGAAGTCAAGACCAGCCTGGGCAACATAGTGAGAACCAATTTCAAAAGGACTGTTATTTTGTTCCATAGTCAAGTTATAGTCTAATCCATTATTCACTGTATAACAAGAGGGATCTTTCTGGAACATTAAATATTATAACATTTTAACATAGAATAGGAAAATGTCAAAGTTACCATGTTAAAAAGGACACTTTGTGAGTGAAAATAAACATAAAATTATCTATGACTTTAATTGTTCTGTAGGAAATAAAAACCTGAGCTCTCCTGGAATATCCAGGCAATTTGATAATAGTATAAGTATATAGTTTTCCATGGATCCCTCCTAAATTATGAGAATAAAGAAGAGAAAGCAAATCAAGCTTAGGCTAGCAGCAAATTTCTCCATACTATTAATTTCCTTATTCAACTTGTAGAAGATCACACTCTTCATAGCTATTCTTCAAGTTATAGACAATGGGTTTGATATTGGCTGAAAATAACCAAAAAAACCAAGCTTCCTAGTTACCATAAGATGAATAATTAATAAAATATTTCTTGCATAATTTGGGGACATTTTAAATAAACTAATATCATAACATTCAAAAATATGTATTAACCAATAGCTATATATCAATAATTTACGAAAACACTATGTTCCTTATATAATAAGGAACTTATATATAAAAACTTATAAAAATTTATATAATAAGTCAGCAATATACTTGAACTTGATCTAGTCATTTTTTTAATAACCCAAATCACATTGGCTTTATTAAAATAATTTTATGTCTCTAACTGTACACAGGAACCAAGATAAAACCATCTCTCAATGTAAAAATGTCTAAAATTTAACACATAAACTCTTTCAAAGCAATAAGAAAAGACATGAACCATAATGAACATATTGTCAGAAGACATAAAAATACAAATACCAGTAGAAGAAAGAACACACAAAATATATTTTAACAGAAAGAGGCTGCTAAGTTAAACCTTAATGAAAATGTTTCACTTCTTATTTGACCATGTTTTAGGATGGCTACTCTTCAATACATTATCGTTGTAATAGATATTAGAAGAGAGATTGCAGAAGATGGCCAAATGATTCAAGATCCAAGAAATACAGATATTGAAGGCAGAAGACATAGTTTCTCTTTAGAATTACAGTAGGTTTCATGATCTGATAAAATCTATTATTGTTAGCATTTTGTTTCTTCAGCACTGTGATGTATGTTTATGAAGAGTTCATTTCACAGGAGAATGGTAAAGACTAAATATTCTCTCTGACTTTAGAAGTAAAATGAAATGTTTTGCATTTAAAGTGAAAATTGGTGATTGATTTCTTAAAAATCTCTGAATTGTGAGTTTTGGTTTTTTCTTTTTTTTTTCATGCTAAGTATAAAAGCAAAAATGTGTTCTGTAAGCAACAGGATTTCACTCACTTCAGCTCAAAGTAACTTACTACATTGTTAGTTTTCTCTTTGAAATTTTAAAAAGCTTACAAAATATTTCAAAAGTGTCTTATTGAATCCTCCCCCGTTTTTTAGTTTTAGATGTCAACAATGCCTTTATTTTATTTATTTCTTTTATGTGGTGCTGAGGATTAAACTCAGTGCCTCACATATGCTAGGAAAGTGCTCTACCACTGAGCTATAAACTCAGCCACATGAATCCCATTTTTTAAAGTAACCAAATTATAGTGGACTGCACTATCTAGCAGCATGCCATATGAAAATTCCTCAGATTAATAATGAAAATTAGTAAAACAGATACCTGAGATACCGTGAAATCTACATCATCAACATTTTATAATTCCCTAACTTTACCTTCATACTCCAAATAGGATGAAACTTGGTTTCAGGTTCTGAGTTACCACAATAGGTGAGCTTTCCTTTGATTTTCTGAATTTTTAATGGTAGAGATTGTATGACATCATAATGATGTAAAACAGATACTTTTAATCTAATTAGTGTCAAACTACAGTGAGATATCACCGCATGCCAGTAAGAAGGACTATGTGATCAAAAACAAACTAAAGATGGCAAGTGCTGGCAAGGAAGTCAAGAAAAGGGAACACTTGCAAATGGAGGTTCCTCAAAAAATTAAAAATAGAACTTAAAATAAAAAAAATAGAACTTAAAAATTTTTTTTAAAGCACTGGGGACCCACTAATTTGTAGAATCCAAAAGAGTTGATCTTCAGAATCTGAGAATAGAATGGTGGATAACAGAGGCTGGGGAGAATTGGAAAGGAGAGAAGGGGAGAGTTTGGGCAAGGGGTATCAAGCTATAATTATAGGGTTTAGAAGTTTCTGTGTGATTACAAAATAGGATGACCTGAGAAATGACATTGTGCTGTATATTTTAAAAGCTAAAAGAAAAGGGTGCTTTAACCATGAAGAAATGATCAATGTTTGAAGAGATAAATATGTTCACTCAATACATAATGTAATATATATGTGTGTATAAGAACACTGCATGGTACTCCATTAATATGGACTTTTTAGTGTTTATGTTTAAGTTAAAGAATTAGTGTCAGAACAGTGGCCATTTATTGTAAAAGTCATTTTTTTCATCTATGTTTGCTTGTACTGATTTTTAGAATTATTCAAAAACCCATTTTTTCTGCATATATAGGAGCCTGGATTTCAGCATACCTCTTTTATTAATTTTCTAGCTGCTAAATATCATTTTGGAAAAATATGCAATTTAGTCATATAGATTTGTGAGTTTCTAGATAATAGAATTGATTATAAAATTGAAAGTAGGATCTTAAAATGCAACATATCCATTGTAGTGAAGATTTGTTTTTAAGGTCAGTAGGTTTAATGTGCTTTCAAATTGTGAAATTGTTTTTATGACTTTTGAGATTTGGGAATATTTAAGATGCTAGCTTTTACAATGTTTGTCTTGTGAAAAACATAGGAATACAATTCAGCACATATCCAGAAGTATTTAAACCAAAAATATAAAGTGCAGAGACTGTACTACGTTATATTTGGTTCAAGATAAAAGGGAGACAGTTTCAGAATGCAATCCATATGTTGCCTCAACTATAATCAGTCTCCCCTTTAAAGTTAAGCTTTTATGAGCACACGTTTCATGTCATCATAATTTATTACGCTAAACTATGTAGTACCACTGATACTTTGTTTTTGTTTGTGTTGATCTCTTTTGACTTTAAGTAAAAGAAAAATGAGATTTTTGCTGTTATATATAAATAGAGCTATTACAGAAATACAAATATAAATCATACAACTTCATACAAAAATATAAAACTAGAGATTTACTCAAAATATACAGAGTATGTTGAAAGGTTAATTTTTCTTTCTTTGTGATATTAATACCAGTTCTACTAAGAGATTTGATATTGGCTATTATTTCATGTTGAATTCAATTGAGTTTAACTGAAAATAATCTTTCATTCCATTAATTTCCTATATGATTGGTGTGTGTTTATGAATCAACTTTCTCAAATTACTTTGGAGCAACATTGCTGGATGTAAGAGATATTTACTGCAATGCATACACTATTTTGTCATAAACTATAATACTCCCTAAGGTTTCATCAATGTCTTTGGAAATTCCCTTTCTTTCAAATACACTGGCTTCACATGGAGTATTTTGCATAATATTAATGTGGTTTGTTTACTCCAGAAACTTTTCCCTTCTAAGAAAACCAGACTTTCACAAAATATTTCTTGCCCGTAGACAGGTCTTACTTTTCTGACTTCTCATCCTCCTTCTGGTTTCCTCAGTTAACAAAGAGGAAACTAAAATCTTTAAACACTCTTATCATTTAATTTAAATATGAGAAAAGTGAGGGAGAAAGAACATCTTATCCAAGGGAAAAATATTATTTTCAGTGTATTATGTGTCAGAAAATGATTCAGGATAAAATCAAATTGGTTGATTAAATAAATAGAAATTAGAAAACTGCCTAAAAATTTAAATGTATATTAAAATTTAAAACACACATATATCAATTTATATTTAAATTTAGAACACACATGTAAGTTTATGTAAATTATTTTGGTAAAATATATTTAAAATATTAATTATATTTTTTAAAAGTTTTGAAAATAGTATGGTGCAAGATGGCATTATAACCAGAATCATAACAAAATTTTAATTAGGTTTACTTTAATTTAAATAATTTGGTGGCCTTGGATATGGTTCTCAATGTGGCCTTCCATTTTCTCATGGATATATGATTTAGACATTATATTATTCTATTTGGTTAAAATGAATAAGTGAAAATGCCAATCAACTGGAAAAATTATATACATAAACTGCTCTCCAATTCTGTTCTCAGCTCTGTCTGCCCCTCACTAAAGCATTGCTCTCCTATAGACAAAATGGCTCACACAAATTTTTGCTGGTTCATAGAATGTGACATCCCTTTTAGTGGATTGCATTCTAGAGCAATGCTGCTTATATGAGAAGTTCTATGGATGAGTAGGTGAATAGAGAAATCCTTTTTATAAATATCATTTACCAACTTCTTAGAAAATTTAAGAAACATCATTTTTTAAAGTAAAAGACTGTGAAGATTGACATTGCTGGAATAAAAGTTAAAACTTTCAAAAGTTAAACAGAAACATTTATTTATAACTTTGCTAGTAGAAATAATTACACATTTTCACAATTTTACCAAACAATAACTTCAGTAACAGTTTGAGTACTTTAACAGATTTGTCTTGTATGACTTACAAGTTAATGAAGTTCAAATGTGTTATATATAAATAGAGCTATTACAGAAATACAAATATAAGTCATATAACTTCATGCAAAAATATAAATTCTGTTATATAAATGCAAATTGTCAAACTGAAGTATAAATGAAATCTTATACTTTTGCATAGAAAAGGAGACTGTCCACTTTTCTATGAAAAAAAATAAATTTTCAAGGATTTTTTTTCCATATTTCTTATAAGTATATTTTGAAACTTGTTTTGTTTTCAAAGAGAATTGATTATTTGATTTTGCTAATCTAATAAGTGAAACTCAAAGGCAAGATACCTACAAAATTGATTAGCTAATCCAGTACTGTATCAATAAGGATGTAGGGTTACATTTAAATAACTGTCTGCTGCCTCCCACGCTCTTAAATGAAAGCATAGGCAGCCAAGTACCTGTGTGTTCTCATTTTCTGCTTTAAAAAGATATAGTATCTCAATGAAAGAACTGAGTTCTGATCATTAGCAAATTTGCAGCCTCTGTCTATATTGTTTCCTCTGCCATAAACTACATGAAAATACCACAAATGGCCTTATGTGAAAATTTGTAGCTTTATCTCTTATCTTCTTTCTCTTAATCTCTTCCCACTCCTAACAATTGTATCAAGAGCTACATTTCAAATTAGAATTTTGTAAAATATCGGAATTGAAAGTGAGAAACTGATAAACACATGGTTTGAGCTATTCTCTTCTCTTTTCCATCTCCTCCCTTCCTGGGAAATTCTTTTGAAAAGCCACACATGATACATCCCAGCAAGGATTCAGGCAAGGGTCTGTAACTGAGGAGCAGCTGCAGGTGCCTATGTGTGGGGTCAAAATTGAACAGGGAGAACAGATGTTGGATGGGGAACAGGTACTCCTCTTCCAAATAACTTCAGAATTCAATTCAATAAATTCTTTGAGAGCAAAGAACTCAAATTACAAATTCATCTTCTCTACCAATTACTCATGTTTTCTAAATTAGCACATGTAAATCAAAAGAAATTGTAATTACTGAAGAGTGAATATTAATATTTTCTTTTTACTCTAAATGATGAGGTTATTGCATAAGCCAGAAAGATAATACAATTAATATTTGATTTAGAGACACATTACTGAGAAAAAATTTACTCTCCAAAATAGGATGAGAAGAAAGTATTTAGTTTATTTTTTTTTTCTGGCAAATTAAACAACACTTGATTAAAATTCCTTATTTTCTGTAAAATTTTCGTGGATCTCAAATCCTACAAGGGGGTGTGAAGTGTCAAACAACATTTTTTATATATATACACACACACACACATATATGCACATACATATACATTATACATTATTGACTCAATGAGAATGACTTTCTTTTTTTAATACTTATTTTTTAGTTTTCAGTGGACACAATATCTTTATTTTATTATTATCTGGTGCTGAGGATCCAACCCAGCGCCCCGAGCTTGCCAGGCGAGTGAGCTACCGCTTGAGCCACATCCCCAGCCCCGACAATGACTTTCTCATTGCATCATTTTGGTTTATTTAAGCAGTCACAATTTAAATTTTATCATAAATACATTCTGTGTGCAGAAGGATAAACTCCAAAAAGACATATTCTCTTCACTTTGTTCCAAAATGTGTTAGCATTTTCATAGCATGTTTTTTATACAATGAAATAAAGCAGCTTTTCACATATCAAGACATTTATTTAATCCAGGGAGACAAAAATTATGTGACTTCATACCTTACATCCTCTTTTTGTTTTTCTTTTTTCCCCCGCACACCAAAGATTAGTGAATTCACTCTCAATGATTTATATCCTTCCAATGTGGTTCAGATTTTAAATCACTTTAATGCTACAATTAGCTCCTATTCCATGATTATCACAATTTAATTTCATTATTATAGTTCATGACAAGCAAAACAATTAACAGAACAGTGGTTTCATGTGACTGTCATAATTGTAATAATTAAAACACTACCAGAGTATGATGATTTCAATAGTACCTATATAAATTTGCAAGCAACATATAAATGATTAATAAAAATACATAAACATGCCAGAATCTGGCTTTTTCTTGCATTTGAGGTTGTACCAAATTATGAAGCTAGAGTGTCATAAAAAGTGAAATTTGAAGGAAAATTAAGGAGACAGTGTTGGGGGTCTACAGATCTCTCTGCCTGAGTGTATTTAAAAGGGGAAACTATGTAATAGAAAACCAAGCTGTTTCCCATTCTCTTTCCTAATTGTATCTCAGAAAATATTGGTCATATGCATTTCTCAAAATATTTTAACTTATTTTTAAATTTTTAAGTGTTTTAACAAATTAATACATAGCAATATACATTATATATATATATTGAACATGTATTAACACAAGAAAACACAGTTTAAAAACCTTATAAATTGTTTTCTAAAAATATTTCTGCCTCAAATAGAACATTGGTTTCACTACAAGGTCAAATAAATATAAATAAAAACAATGAAATAAGATATCTAATGAAGTCTGCTACTAACTAGACTCTGGAAGATATGCTATATTATGAGACTATGAACTAATATAGGTACTTCTTATGCATATAGAATAATCAAGTAAGTGACATATAAATTTATAATATACTTAGCATTTGACAGAAATTTCTTTAAGAACTTCAAACACCTTATTTTAATCATTAGAAAAAAATACTCTTAATTCATATAAGAGATATCTGAGTATGAATAAGTAGTATTTCCAAGATCACTTAACTAGAATATAGTTGATGAAGAAGCTGAGTGTTGGCTGTCCTATGTCAGAACCTGTGTCCTTTAAATACTGTTCCATCTTGCTTTCCATCAGACAAAGCCTGCTAGGATGTTCCCTAGTATAAAACAGTTAATCACTTAACATTATGTAAATATCTGTAGATCAATAATAATGCACATTTTAAATTATGAATGATTTTATTGAATATGGTTTAAAGCATTTAATTACATGATAAATATAAGTAAGACTTTAAATACTCAAAGTTGGTCTAGTTGAAAGCAGTGTAACATTTACTTAAAACAGCCTCAACATAGAATTTGGTTACTTTTAAACAGTATGTTCATTTAATTTTCACTCATTTATACATGAAAACTTTATACATTTCAGCTCTTTCAAGTGTGACTTCTCAGTTGAGTGTTCTATTACCCTCTGGATGTGAAGGTTGCAGTGTAGGTACTGTTCTTACTGTGGGGATCAGTGGGACAGACACGTCTTTGGTCAGGTCCTATTCATGGTGTCTATATTCCGTCCTTTAGAAAAGTAAAACTCTGATAAAGTCTGCCCCAATGTATAATAAAATTAAGTGTAATAAATATTCATTATTTTAAATCTGTGCATGTGCTTAATAAATAAGTCTTGCAGTATATGAAATATGAAATATGAAAGAGACAAAGGAAAATTGATTCTCAATGGACACTTGTTTTTTGGTTTTTGGTACTGGGGATTGAACCTTTTGACACTTAACCACTGAGCCATCTCCCTAGCACCACCACTTTTAATTTGTTTCTTTTGTTTGTTTGTTTTGAGACAGAGTCTACCTAAATTATCTAGGGCCTTGCTAAATTGCTGTCTTTGAACTCACAATCCTTCTCCCTTAGCTTCCCCAGCCACTGGGATTACCAGCATGTGCCACCACACTGGCTCAATGAACATTTTAAAAGTGATCATTAATTTAATTTTAAAAAAATACAATATAATTTTGGATTCCAATAAAATTTAGGGTGGCAAAAGGGTGGATCTTGAGGGCTGTAGTTGTGGCTCTGTGGTACAGCACTTGCCTAGCATGTATGAGGCACTGGGTTAGATTCTCAGCACTGCATATAAATAAATAAAATAAAGGTCCACTGACAACTAAAAAGTGTTTAAAAAAATCCAAATTCTTTAAAAAAAAAAACAGTGGATCTTGAACTCTGGTTTTCAAACTACAATTATTATCATACAGAAATGTATTAGAAACCAATGTGCCCTTCTTCTACCCACACATAGATTAAGAGAGCAATCATAGATAGGAACTGGTGATCTATTCTGTTAACAAAGTCTGCAGGTAATTGAATTGCATGCTAAGATTTGATAATTAATTATTCAAAATATAAAATACTCATATATGTTGAGGTTTAATTCTGTTTGCAGTATTATTCTATTTCCATGCAATTTGAATGCTGAATTTCAGTTATAAAGTTGTATGAATTTTCAGCTAAAGCTATTGTTTTCCTTCAATTCTTAGTGGAAGACCAGAAGAGTAAAGGAAGGAGAACAAGGGAAGAGAGGAGGCAAGGGAGAATGGAAGTACTGGGGCACATATTGGAACAAATTATGTTATGTGTATATGTGAATCACACAATGAACACTATTATGTTTAATTACAGTGCTCTAATAAAAACAGAAAGAAAACATGAATGAAGATTACCACAATTTAAACAAAACTATAAGGCATCATTCTAAATTATGATGTTTCCAAAAGTGCACTTATATTTATGTGCCTGAATAAAATGTAAAGGTGCTTAGAATGATAAACATTTGGAATGAAGACATTTTCAAGACTGTGAAGGTGGAATTCTTAAATAAGAATCTGCTTTTTTTTCCTCTCAAAATTCATGATGCATATTCAAGTAAAAACTTTCAGAGCTCTTTTAAGGACAATGAATGAAAACCAATGTATAAATTATTTATCCTCATATATACGTCCATGAATGGAAAAACTGAAAGAAGAGAGAAATTTTGGTGGAATATTTAAATGTTGTTATGAATAAGTAAGCATTATTTAAATTAAGTTTAATTGCACAACATTTATGTTAAGAAAATAATTTATATACCCATGTACATAATTAAGAACTATTTCAGGAATGATTTGTATTTACGTCAACATTTTCATGAGGGAGACATCATATCAGGTCTCATGTTGACTGATAATTTAAATATTCATGCTATATTAGGCATAATGCAAAATAACTCCAAGCACAAAAATAAAGAGTTAAATTATTAATTTTGGGTGTTTTTTATGTATCAAAATCTAAGTAATATAGTTTTTAAATGGTGGATATAAATTCTGCTATAGTTAGTCTATTCCTGTCATTGAAAAGCCTCACAATATCTTCTAATAGGGAAAATCAACATTTAAAAAATTCATGAATTTCTGAAAGTGATACTTTTTCCCAATGGATAGATAATAATCAGTCTTCTTATCTTTCTATAAAGGAGTATAATGATTTCCAGGCAATGTGCTATTCTGGAAATAAAGTAGTTTAATTTTTAGTCCTCTTTAAAACATACATTTCTGCTCAAATACAGAGATTTAAGTATTATTATTGATGATCATGTGATTTTTATCCCATGCATTTTTAAACTCAGAAGGCCTTGTGTTAAAATCTTCCAGTCTCCAGTTATAGTCTTAGACTATGATACCACCAGTCTCTTTGCCTAGAATTTTAGTGTTGACAATAAGAACATTGAACAAAGATGTAATTTCTTTCTACTTTTCATAGAAATAAACTTGCCCTAAAAAAGATTTAAGGTGTATTTTACCTTGTACATGTTCACTGAATTTTCAAAGATGGCTTGAGAATTGGCCATTTATTCAATTTACAGAATAGTCTCATTTTTGTGTCTTGACGCTACCAGAATATATAGTTGTAAAAGGAAATTTTCTCAAACTGAAATGTGAGAACTTCAAATATGGTATGCCTTTAAAAGACAGATGTACTTTTTGCTCAATTTGGAGGAAAGCAACTCTTTTCCAAATATTATGTTTAGGGTCCATTTCCGTGTTGTACAAAGCACACAGGTGCTTTTGAGAGAGAGTCTCTTGCTGCTTATGATATTACAGCCTAATTCAAAACCTTTTTACCATGAAAAACAGCATACTGTAGGTAATGGGAAAAAGCCTGACTCTCAAAGCATTATTCCATTTTTAGTCCAGTAGAACACTTTTCTAAAAGAAAGAGAGATTCTTTCCATACTTCTAGGCATGTTAGTTACTTGCTCTTCATTTCTTTTGCTGCATTCTGAGTAACCATGGAAGTATATAATTAAGTAGAATATCAATAACTGGGAAAGTGGATAGCTGTCTTTCAAAAGCCAAAGTAAACTGAAGAGAATTCATAAATTGTTGTATAGTTAAAGTCATTTATACTCTGGTCACTCTTTGATAGATCTACCCATTGAAAATAACATTCTCACATACTAAAAATATAATGAATGTTTGTGATTCTTACAAGTAATTCTTTGCTCCTCTTATAAGTTTTCTATTTTTATGTCCTCTTGTGCATATTACTGACTTTTTAAATAACAGAAAAAAAGTTGCATAAAGCCATTTTTTTTTCTCTTGGAAATCAGTATGCAGTTTCCTCAAAATATTAGGAATAGAACCATCATATCATACATCTATACTGTGCCTTTTGTATTTATCAAAAAAAGTGTTACCTACTATGGCAATAAATTCATACCCATGTTTACAGCAGCACAATTCTCAACAGCCAATTTATGGAACCAAATTTGATGTCACTCAACAGATGAGTAGATAAAAAAATGTGAGACGTATATACAATGAAGTTTTACTTGATGATAAAGAAGAACAAAATTAAGTCATTTGCATGGAAATGAATGGCATTAGAGAACATTATGCGAAATTAAATTAACTGGACTCAGAAGGTCAAAGATTGTGTGTTTTCTCTCATATGTGGAAGCTAGAGAGAAGTAAGGAAAGAAAGGGACCTCATGAAAACAGTAAAAATACCAGTAGAACAGAGATTGTGAATCAACAGACAGACCAAATTATGCAATATGCATGTACCAACATATCACAATGATCCCATTATTTTGCATAATTATAATGCACCAATAAAAGCAAACAAAAAAGATTTTGTCTTTGACTCTTATTTATGACAATTTTTCTAGGAGGTATTTAAGTTTATGTTTATGCTTCGTGGAATCTGTCCTTTCAGTTTATTAATCTTAGATGTAGATGAAAGTTGTTCATTAGAGTTAGAAAATTTGAGTAAGTTGCTGAGTCTGCTCTAAAGCTTCTGATCATCCTGCCTCAGTATTAAGCCACTGTACGCAGCTGGGATTGCAAGCATGTGCCACTGTACCCAGCTCATATTCTTTTGTTTTTGGTGATACAATGTTCTTATAATTTCTCTAGTTCTTTAGATATATTTTATTCTAATTTTTCAAAGTATTTATTAAAAGAGCTTATTTAACTAACTAGTTCAATGTTATAACCTCATTAGGAATAATTTCTTTTTTTTCTCTCTATGAGGCATATTTTACTGATGTGAATCCTATAGCTTTTTGTTAAAAATTGGAAATTTTTATATGATGTGATGACATTGAGAACGAACCCCTCCTCCTTGGAGTCTGTCATAATTGTTATTGTTTAAAATCTGATTATTTGTCTAATAACTTTCCTGAATTAATTGTGTCATTTTTTTTTCCATCCTGAGATGCCATGGAAGTATTTGCTTGATTCACTTAAAGTGGTAACAAAAATGATTGAACAACCTCTTGAATGTTTGAAGAAAATAAGTCTCTTACTGTTTTTAGCAAAATTTTTTGTGTGTGTGAGTTAGAGTACCTTTCTCCACTCTTAATAGGCATTTCCAAACTTTTCTTAACTCTCATTTCTTGCTTGTAAAGAAGTTCAAATCCAACCAAAGATGAAAGAATTGGTCCTCCTCAGATATTTCTTGGGAATTTTCCAGCATTGCATAAAAGAATTACTTCTAGAGTCTCAGAAATATATTAGAGCCTTTGAAGCCCTCTGAATAAACCCTTTTCCTTTTATATATATATTTTTTTAAATCTTCAGCTTCCTTTGAGTATAATCTGGAAATACCACTTTAAGCAACTGCGATGTCAAATGATTATACTGTTTTGTGATACTTATTGTTCTTTGTTTTTACAGATGCTCTGTGACTAATGCTGTCCATGTAGATTGAGTTCTGATGTCAGATCAAATAAACACAAGCCCTGAGAACTGTAAAGAAGTGAACAAATTAAACACACACACACACACACACACATACACCCCACACATACACACACACACAGTGCAAAGGAAAGAAAAGAAGAAAAGGCTGCTTCTCAGCAACCACATTTATTTATCTCAAAATTTACATAGCTTGTCGTTAACATGACTACATTATGATTTAGTCTTCCTTCAATCCCAAGTGCTAGTTACTTGAGATAAGGTCCAGGTTCATGTAAACACAAAGCCCCTCTTCTCCAAGGACATCACCATAGAAACTAGATAGTATGCCTGTATAGTTATCTTACTAGCTTCAGAGAGAAACTGCTGGGCATTCCAAGTGTGAGAAACAGAGTACCTCCCAGGGGTTTGCTCACCAGAGGAACACTTTCCATGGTCAGAAAGCCTACAGCTCCCATTTTTTAGTTTTTTAAGGCATTTTGGATGAATAATATCTGTTTTCTTCTTAATGCTGGTGGGGGCAAAAAATAGGGAGGGCATTGACAACAGCAAACACAACAAAACAATTCCAGTACTAGTAAGCACCCACCTATGAATAACTGTTTGATCCAGATGAAATTGGGTAAACACGAAGTTACCCAATCCAACAAGTCTAAACTTCTATCATCTTGTCAGACCTATATCCTTAAGGTAATCTAACTCCTTTGAAGTAGAATTACTATTATCCTTAAATTGAAGCAACATATATTATTAAGATCCTGATATCCTTTATGATGTAACAATAACAGGTAGTCAATTGCAGCCCAACTGTCAATGGCTTGACAATGTTGTTTTTGTTCTTCATTAAGCATATTAATGGTCACAGAAGTATGATTAATATTTTTCAACCATAGCACAGGCCAGTCTCATAGTGGTTTTGTAAGCCCAACAGCTATTCCAGGGACACCCACTAAGGAAAATATCAAAGTGTGAAGTTCTGCCTTAGAGAGAAGGTTTACTGAATCATTGCAGTTTTAATCAAGGGGAATAGACCTTTTATGAATACATTGTGCAGGAGCAACATTTAAAGCATTATTAATATGAGAGAGACTATGTCCCCTTTTTTTTTTGTTTTTGTTTTAAAAGGAACGTTTTCAGAGTGCCATGCGCTTGTTCAACCAAAGCTTTTCCAGTAGGATTATGAGGATTTCCATGATTTAAAATTTTATTCCATTGGTTACAAAACTGTGCAGAAGCATGAGGTGTATACACAGGGGCATTATCTGTCTTTAAATGAATAGTTTTTCCCATGGTGGCAAGCAAAGTAATAAATGAGAAATGTAAGGAGATACCTTTTCAGACCTATGGGAACTACCCCAAAAGAACCCACAGTGGGAATCAAGGGAAACATGAAGAAAGGAATAAGGATGAAAAGGAGGGAAATGGGTAACATCCATTTGCCAAAGAGCATTGGAATGTAGGCCCTGTGGATTCAAAGATTCCTGCATAGGGGCTCTAAAGGGTACTCAGTGAGAATAGTTGTTGACTATACCATGAGCCTGTTGAGAAGAGATGGAAAATATTTTCAGTAGTGATCTAGCATTTTGATGAAAGAATCCATGTGATTCTACAGCATCTGAAGACAAAGGATAGAGGGATTTCATAGCTTCATCCACATTAGCATTATACTCCATCAAAGGTCCAGGAATTTTTGTGTAGCTGCATATTTGAACAAGGACACTGCAAAAGTTTTTAAAGGGTTAAAAAAAGAGAGACAGTAAATTGGAATCCAGATGAGGGCTTAACACAGCTATAAAAATATGAAGAAAAAGTTTAATTATATGTTGAGAATCTGTAATAATATTTAAAGTAGTAGAAAATAGTCTTAGTGCTAAGAAAATGCCAGCTAATTTAGCTTGCTCTGGAGAGATTTGAGGCAGGGTATAATAGTTGTTTTATTTATCATTAACAAAAACAGATATTACTCCTTTTTGTTTACCTTCATCTGTGTATACCATAAGGAGCCTGATATAACAAAAAGAATTGTCCATCATGAGGCATGTAAAAATCAGTTGGTGCTAAAAAATCTGTTAATACAAACTGAAAGTACAGGAAAACCTGTAAGTATTGGAGTTATAAAGGTTTTTTTCCTGAGTAAGGTATCAAACATGAATTTCCATGCCTGTTAAGGATAAAATTTGAGTATGACCATCAGTAATTAATTGAACATGCATGTCAGAAAAAGACAATATACAATGGCCTGAAAAATGAGAATATAGCCATTCAACTATGTAAAATTTCTTATTATGAATAGCAACTACTGCTGCAAAAGTATAAGGTTTTCCAACAAAAACTATCAATGATGATTGCACATTAGACACAGGAATTTGACCCACTATCACTGTTGATAACTTCTCATTAATTCTTTGCAAAGTCTGTTTTAAAGAAGAAGTCAAATAAAGGAAGGAGGCAGGGTCTTGTTGTTTCTTTAGCAACTGGAAAAAGGGAGAGAGCATATCAGCAGTTAATGAAATATAGGGATGTGCCCAATTCAAATGTTGTACAAATTGCTGCAAATGAACCAAAGAAATTTTAGAAGGAAAGGGTTAAACTTGGGATGCGAGAAATCGAATATTTCTGGAGTGATGTATGTTCCAAGTAGCTGATAGGAAGTTGGTGCTGTATTTTTTCCTGCATCAACACGGAGCCCTGATTGTAGTAGCACTTCCTGTAAGTTTTGCAGAATTTCATCCATAAGTTCTCATCCTACAAGCAATATATCATCCATATAATGATAAACAAGTAAATGTGGGAACACTGAATAAAAAGAAAATAAGGCTTTATTTACAAAATATTGACAAAACATTGAGCTATTTAGCATCCCTTGTGGGAGAACGTACCAAAGGAATCTATTAGTTGGCTTGTAATAATTCAAGGTGGAGACAGCAAAGGCAAATTTTTCCCAATCATCAGGAAATAGGGAAATAGTGAAAAAAAAATCTTTTATATCAGTTATATACAGTGAAAAATCCTGAGGAATTAAATTTGGATTAGGTAACCCACATTGAAGTGGGCCTATAGGTTGTATACACTTATTAATTTCCCTTAAATCTTCTAGTAATCTCTATTTTCCAGATTTCTTTTTTTTAATGAAAATGGGTGTATTCCAAGGGCTACAAGGAGATTCAATGTGTCCTAATCATAATTGTTCTAGGGCCTCTGCAGCTGCCACCTTTCCCCTAAACAATGGCTATTGTTCTATCCAGAGAGGGGCAGTAGCTTTCCACTTTAATGGCAAGTCAGTCAGATCTGCAGAGATCCCTACAAAAAAGGGAAATTCACAGACATTTGAAGCTTACATAAAACATCTCTTCCTGATATAGGAAAAGATTTTGCCATAAAATATGGCTGAACATGAGTAATATTGTGGATTGGAAGGGGCAGAGCATTGTAACCATAGAGAGCTCTTAGACACCTGCTCTTTAGTGCCCCCTATTCCCCAGACTGGGGTAGCCCTCTGAAGTAGCCATGAAACAGGCCAAATTGACAGAGGCATAATGGTGACCGTGACATCAGCACCTGTATCTAACAGTCCTATAACAGGTTGCTCATTCAGAAAAAGGGTCAATTTAGGTCTAATCTCAGTGATTGGCAAGTATGCTCCAATAACAGTAGAGCCAAACCCTGCATCACTCCCTTCATTTAAAGGTTGTTGAGCTGAAATATAGGGAACCACAATCAGTTAGGCAATGGCAGATCCTTTGGGGAGACTTAAAGGCATATGGGAACACATCTAGATAATATACTGTATTGGTATAATCAGAATCAATCACTCCAGGAATGACAAATATTTCCTTTTCGGAACTATGAGGTCAAGATAAAATTAATCCAAAAACATTTTTAGGTAAAGGCCCTTGAAATTGAGTACCAGCTTTATATATTTCCCTAGGAAGTCTCACTTGGATGTCTTCAGTAGTAATCAAATCTATTCCAGTGCTCCCTCCATTGGCATAAAAGGATTTTGGAATGAGGTTGAGAGGGTTTTGTCTGCACAGGGAACATTTGTGTCATGGGATCCTGTGGGGAGGTGGGTTAGAGAGACCAATTCCCCCTTATTTTGTCCTGGGTCAGGGTGGTAACACAAAATGGAGTTTTCTGATGTATCAGTCTTAGATCAACAATGACTTGCCCAATGAAATCCTTTCTTACATTTGGGACACTTCTGATCAGGGCATTTTAAAGACCCTTTTTTAACCTTATATTCCTTTTGAAAATGACTCGGTTGTTTACAATTATAACATAATTTATCAGGGGATTTTTTTAAGGCAGTGGCAAACAAGGCAAATTTGAGTTTCGGTTCATATAATCTCACATGCTTTTATCATATATGACAAAGTAGTACCAGCTTTATGATAAAAGGATTTCATTACATCTTTACAATCTTGATTAGCATGTTTGGTTAAAATATTAGTAGCCTCCAAGTTATGAGCTTGCTGCTCTATTACCTTAATTAAGCAATTAACAAAATTTATGAAAGATATCCACTGAAGCTTGACTAATTACTACAAATGATTTAGAGAAAGAACACTGTGTATTTTTATTTATTTATTTATTTATTTATTTATTTGTTTGTTTGTTTGCAGATACACTTAAAACTCTGCTTCTGGGAAACATCCACCCATTTCTGATGAATGATTTTTGTTAATTCTGTTGGATTCTTTACATCTCAGATAACAGCTATTCAGATGTGGGAACACCTTTTTTTTCCTTCATGTATTGTGATTCAGCCAATTGCTTTGATCATGGGTCTTTCCCCTCTACATTCATGCAATTTTAATAGATGTTTCCTCTTTGTATGAGGGATTCCTTTTTCTGCCACATCTGTTCTCTTTTGTTCTGTTGAGAATACTTGATTATTTCAGTATTGTGATTTTGTGTCTCAATTTGTTTCCACAGGTCACCAGTACTCATTTTTATCTTATTGGGTTATATTACTGCCTGGTCTTTACACTCTTGTTTCCCACATTAATGCTTTTACTAAGTCCTTACAGGTCACTTGTGGAACATTTCCTTCTATTCATTTGACAATGATTTAGTCTTAGCTAAGAAAGTTACTTATTCTTTGCAAATTATGTTCCTTAATTTGCTTATTTTTAAATATTTCTACACAGTTGTTAAATTTCTATCATTTGGGCAACATGATATTTTCTATGAGATTTTCCTTTCTCTCTACCCATTTTTGTAAATTCAATTTGCTATTCTTTCTGAAAACACAGCATTTTTTACTTTGGTTGGCTGGACTAAGTGCATGAGTGAAAGAGAAGGTCTCTCTTTCCTAACTTGTTCTGAAAGTATCCTGTAAGGTTTTAGGTTCTCTTGAAATAGTATTTTTAAATAATAGTATCATAGAAGTCACATGAGGATCTTGCTAAAATGTAGATGGATATTCTTTAATCTACATTTATTCTAGACTCCTAGGTCATGCTAGTATTGCCAGTCTAATAATCATGCTGTGAGTAGCAAAGATCTGAAGGGCTAGCTACACAAACCAAGGCAAAGGCAAATACAGTCAGTAGCATATTTTACTCATTCAATGTATAGCCACAATTTCAATAGACAGAGGTGAAAATATGAAATATGTCCCTTGAATCAGCTTTTCAAAACTTGGTTGCCATCTGTGCAGATTCTGAAAAATTAAGACATCATAAAATATCTCCTTTTTTGCAAGTTGGGAATATGAAAATCATGACAATTCTCTTGTTGGCTAATTTGTAGTCCTAAGTATATCTTTCTCTTCTCTCCCTCCCTTTTTTCTTCTTTCTTTTTCCTTTCTTTCTTTTTTCTTTCTCTTTCTCTCTCTTTTCCTCCCTTTATTCTTCCATCTAAAAAAAAATATTGCATTTGTTCATTTATTTATTTATTTAATTTGTGCAGTATTGGGATCAAACCCAGGGTCTCACACTTGCTAAGCATTTACTCAGCATTCTACTCTGAGCTATCTCCTCTGTCCCTCCCTTTCTCCTTCCTTCCTTAATAGTTTAGCAAGTTAATTAATCCTATGCATACTGGGGGAGCAAATTTCAGTGAATAACCTCTATTCTCTACCTTTATTTAAAAATCAAAATCACTTTGATTAGCATTCTTTTTACTCCAATAGGTCTTCTTAATATCTCTAGTATGTATATGTATTCTGTATTTTTTTTAATTAAAAAAACTATTAATGTAATTGTACATATTTTTGAGGTACAATGTGATGTTTTGAGGTATTTATACACTGTACATTTATCAAATCAAGGTATGGAACTGGATTCTGTAATGACTATAATTCCTGTGGTTGAAATTACAATATTCCATCCTACAACAGCCATTTTAATTTTATATGGATATAAGTTTTTATATGATATTTTATATTAGATCATTTATATCTTATTCATTTAAAATTTTATAGTTTATAAGCATTCTATTATTTTTAAAATATGTATTTTGGAAATAGAGATCTTGGTCAAACATGAATACACAGTAAGATATTGCAGTCACTACTCAATTACCTTACAAGTTTGTATTTTAAATATTTATTTTTATCAGCAATATGTGACTATACATTATTTCTTATGTCTTTGTCAATCTGGTCATTATCCATCCTGTTGTTGTTGTTTTTAAATATACATGAAAGTAGAGTGTGTTTTGACATATTATACATACATGCAATATAACTTAGGATCCCATTCTTGTGGTTGTACATAATGTGGAGTTTTACGCATTATATATTTATATATGAACATAGGAAAGACATGCCCTATTCATTCTACTGCCTTTCCTATTCCCATATCCCATCCCTTCCCTTCACCCCCCTTTGCCTAATCCAATGAATTTCTATTATCCCTAATCTCTTTTTGTGGATTAACATCCACATATTAGAAAGAACATTGGACCTTTGGTTTTTGGGGACTGGCTTATGCATAAAAAAATGAGGTATTTGTACACAATGGAATATTATTCATCCATAAAAAAATAAAATAAATGCTTTTGCCAGTAAATGGATGAAACTGGAGATTATCAGGCTCAATGAAATAAGTCTGTCCTTGATTTTTGATAATGTGATGAGTGAAAAATGACATCTCTTGTTTTTGTTTGCCTTCTTTCAATTTCTAATAGATTTATACTAATTTCATGTGTTCATTGGCCCTTTCTTTCAGATCATAGGAAATTTTTGTTCATATTTTACTAGTATTGATTGTTTTTCCTTAGTCTCCTGAGTTTTAGGAAATCTTTAAAATTTGAAAACATTCACTATCTATTTTATATATCAAATATATTTTATCAAACATATTTTTAAATCTCTAAAAATTTAAAATAACCAAACTATAAAATCAATGTCTCACTCAACAAAAATATTATTTGAAAAATATATTGCCTTTCTCCCAAAATATACTTTACTGTGGGATCTTATGACCAGTGCACCAAATTCCGTCATTCAACATTGGCTACTGTCGGTTGAGCATTGCAGTTTTTATGCAGGAGGACACAGGAAAAGTTTCATAGTGGAACTCAAATGGCTGTGAACACAGTTCTAACCTTCCTCCTAAAGAGTGCACTATTTTAGGATGCATGATTTAAACTTATAGGTGTAATATAGCATTTCCTCTATCATACTACCCATGTTTTGTGTTTCAGAGTGCAATAGACTTCTCAGACTACCCTAACAAAATACCACCCCTTGAAACAGCAGGCACTTATTTTTTTCATGGTTCTAGAGGTTAGAAAGTCCCTGATCCAGATGCTTGTTATTTAAATGTGTCATCAGGCAGCTCTTGCTGGTTTATAAAAGATCAACTTTTCCTACAACCACACATGGCCTTTTTTCTTTGCTCCTGAAGGTAGTGAGTGAGGCAGGGCATTCTCTAGTGTTTCTCCTTAAAAATACATGAATCCTATAACATAGAGTACCACCTTTATGATTTCATTTAAACTTCACTGCTTTCTGAGAGGCCCAGTGCCCAAATATAGACACACTAGTGGTAGAGGTCTTCAATATATGGATTCTTAGAAGATGGAAGTGGGTATAATATGCCAAACCTCAAACCCTTTCTTTCACTTCTCAATGTCGTTCTTTAAAGAGGTCAATCACATCCTAAGGGTGCCAAATGTCTTGAGTCTTTTCAACATCAACTCTTAAGTCTAAAATCCAAAGTCTCAACTAGACATCATCTAAATCAGATATGGGTGAAACTAAAGGTTCGATTCTTCCTAAGACAAAATAATGCCTCCTCAGCTGTGCACATAACTTAACTAGATAAGTTATGTGCTTTCAAATACAATGGTGGGACAAATATAGAACTGGTAGTCCCATTAAAAAGAGAAAAATCACAAGGAATAAGTGGATGACAAGTATCAAGTATCAATCAAAATTCTAGCAAATCCAGAATTTTGCAGGAAAATTCCATTAGATTTTATGTCTAGAGAATCATCTTTGATTTAGTTCTCTGCCCTCCAAGTCCACTGGGCCCACTGGGGTGGTACAGTGTAACCCCTACCCCACTTTAGAGTGGACTTACTGTTCAACTAATCAACACTGGAAGTTAGGGATGGTTTTAACACTGTCAGATGACCCCTTCCTCCTCCTCCTCCTCCTCCTCCTCCTCCTCCTCCTCCTTCTTTTTCTTTTTTTCTCCTTCTCATTCTCCTTCTCCTTCTCCTTCTCCTTCTCCTTCTCCTTCTCCTTCTTCTTCTTCTTCTTTCTTATACTTGTTAGGCAAGCACTCTACCACTCACTCACCACCAGGCCCTGAACATATAAATTTTGAGTGGATACAAACATCAAGTTTGTAACACAGAGATTCCAAGTAAATGTTGAAATGTGTTCAAACTTTTAAAATATAAGTTAACTTTAGGTGATGCATATAAGCAATTACCCGTGTTGCTTTTTTTCAAGCAACAATGAAAATGATAAATACTAATATAATTGTGCAGCCAGTGAATTATCAGTACATTAGTTTGTAGGAAAAATTAATATGTAGTCTATTGCAATAGTGTTCAGTACATTTTATTAAAAAGAAGTAAAAGAAAAAATTAATAGAATTTTGGTGTATGTGTCTTTATTTACATACTGATTTTTGCCAAATAGTTACAAATAATTTATCCCAAAACCATAGCAATCATTGCTAAAATAATTTGTTAAACCTAACATGTGGGAAAGGAGGTATGTTTGATTTTCACAAAGGGCCCTTCCATTGTGTGCACGCTAGGCCCCAGTAGTGATCACTGAATGCCCTCTGGAATCAGGGTAAAAGGAAAGAAGTTGCCTCTCCACTTTGTCTTTCATTAGTGACAGCCAACCATAAAAAAACTTTTTGCAGTAGATTTAAAAATACCAATTAAGTGAATTTCAGATAAACTGAAACAAAATGTTAATGGATGCCTACACAAGAGAAAAGTCTTAATTGAAATCTATCTGACTTTCTTATCCTGTACTCTCGATTCTTTGAGAAACAGAAAGTAAAACACAAAACACTGTGCATTTTACTATGAATATGGGCAAAGTGGAAAAGGAATGTGGAAGACCATAATTAAAAGCAGATTTTTAAGACTCACACTATATTTTGTGTCCAAATTAAAGAAATTGAATCAAATCTTTTCTTCATTCCAAAGAATGCATCCCACACTAAAAATATACTGTGAAAGAGATTATTCCTTGCCAAACATCAATTTCTAATACCATTACTGTGTTTCCATTAGAACAAATATTTAAAAACATGACCCAGAAGTTAATTGATTTCAACAAAGAAAATTAGGAATTTCAGCAGATATTTCCTTTAAAATAGATTAAAATTTCCTCAAAAGTACTTTGAAGTTACTAATTTTGCCAAAGACTCATTGCCTTTAATCTTCAAATCTATTCTTAGAAATCCTCCCTGAAATGTTGGGACTATGACTTTACAAATTATTTTTCTTAGTCCTCACAATAATATCAGTAGGAGGCCCTAGAGTGTATAAATAAGAATTTTTCACCTGCTAATATACTCTTATTTTATATACTGCTTATATACTCTTGTTTTCTTTCTCTTCCCTTTCTCATGTTCAGCCTGGCAATAAAAGGAGTTAACCCCAGCTTCTATCCTTTTGCCAATTCCAATATCAGTTTATAACCCTTCATTACAGGCTTCAATAATAATCACAGGGTGCTGCACCTCACATGTATGAGTACCAGCCTTACAGGATCCCAATAAGGACTCCTGGAGTCTGCTATAAACCACCTCTTTCTTCACTTCTACTTCCATCAGTCATTATCCTTGGGTTAGCTTTGAGCTCCCTCTTTGCTTTTCTGGTTTTATAGCTCTTATAAAACCATTTTACTCTGTGAAATCCCCCTTGAGTAAAATTTAAACATGAAAGTAAAACTGCTTAATCTGCACATTTTTTAGATGTTCACAGAAGCTCATGTGAACTTATCTAGATTTCTTCAGTATTCCTTGACTCTCAGTATATCTTAAATTAGCAATCAGACTGTGGAAAAGGAGGTTAAAAACCACATTCCATGTGGAAATCAATACAATGTCTTTGCACTAAATGGACTATTAGCAACAATTTATTAACTTTGTAATCACTACATGAACAGTGTATAGAACTTTTTTTATTTAAAAAAATACTGAATTTTGCAACAAATAGTGCAGTATTGAGTCTTCTATCTAGAAATCAAAACTGACAGTTTTCAATACAGCAAACAGACTTTGTTTTTTTGTTGGGATACAACTCTTTGTGGTACTTCTACCAGATTCTCTTTTCAAAGATGCTTGCATATTGAGTAGCCTCAAACTTTACAGACATTTAATTGTTCCTTCCCAGAGAGAAGATTTCTTCCTCATCAATGTAAAACACATGAGTAATGTCTCTCTCCTCAGAGACATTCTATGGTAATAAAGGTGGCCTCTTCCTCTTGAGGGAACTGTGCTTACATTTTGGGGTAATGTCTGTCCATGGAGGACAGGAGGGTCAGTTTTATTAGCAGAGGCCTTATAAAGTGTATTACATTGACTTTACATGCTCTAGGTAGGGGATGAAAAGCAATTTTAAGGGGCTAATAGTACTTTTGTACTATTAGGCCACAGTCTCTGTCACATCTATCTATCTTTTCCATTCTCGCCCCAAGATGGCCCTACACAATATTTCAATGACCTGGACACCTCATGTATGAATCAAACCACTGTGTATGCCCAGTTCTCATCAGTTTAGGTTCCAATAAGAGTAATATAGACTGAGAGGCCTAGACATAAAATTAATGTATGTCTCACAGTTGGAGTGTCTGGAATTCCAAGATCAATGTGCCCCGCTTTGGTACTGCGGAGGGTCCTCTGCAGGAATGCAGACTACTGACTTCTCTTTGGAACCTAACTCAGAAGAAACAAGGTGAGAGAGATTGAGGGGGTGTCCTTTTTTTTCCAACCACAATTACCCCATTCATGAAGGCTCCACATTTATAACCTAATAAACTTCCATAGGCTCTAATTCCAAATACAATATTTATGAAGAAATTGAGTATCTTCTTGTTTTGTGTTATAAAATATATTTTCTCTTGTGAAAAAATATTTAAAGAAAAACCTGCAGAAACTATTGTTCAAAACAAGTTGTAAGAAATGGCCGAAGACTTCATAGAAAGATTAAGATCTTTAATGTTTTCTCTTCATAAATAATAAAAACCAGAAATAAATCTAAAATGTAAAATGCCACATGAAATTATAAAAACAGCTTACATTGTAACATTATCAAAAATAATCTTAAAACATAAGAAGCATGAATTCTAAGTAGGTTTTAATGTACCAATATCTGGTTTAGAATAGCAATAAAATTTTCAGTATTACCAGTAAAATGTTTCAAATCACCAGAAAAATCTTGGACAGAGATCGATTGTGCTAAGATCTCACCATTTTCCAAGGAGATTTATAAGAAAGTGTTTTATGTACGTGACATTTCAAATTAAATATGGTATTCTAAACCATTTTCAGGATATTGTACTATTAGTTAGGTCGAAAGAAATACTAAATGAAAAATTGGCTTCTTTGACCTTTATCTCGAGTTTCCTCAAATGATGTTGTACTGCAGCAATTTTTATTAGTGTTTGCAGATGTTTGTAGCACTCCTGGCATTGACCTCTTGGAATTATTGAAAACATAGAGCAAAATAAATCTTCCAACTAGAAATTCTAAACAGTCTTCTATTTCTATGACCTTATTTGATGCCTGATCCTATCACCTTGCCTGATAACCAAAAGTCAGGGCTTCCCAGTCAGCAGAAAGCAGATCATTTATTTTCTTAGCAGGAGATCTCTCCTGTGTCATTAATGATTCATACAGGTCATGTTTACCAGGAGCAAGCATTTTCACATACGCTTTATTCTAAAGCAGAAACTTCTGTTTTATAAAAGCATAGTGCTAGAGCTTCTTATGCAACACAATCGAGAGTGATAATTTCAGCACAATTATTTCATTGGTTTATTGAAGGCCAAGGAATAAAAGTGGAAACATAAAGATAAGATGAATTTAAATCTTAGGAACAGTGACCTGATTCAAGCCTCCTTAAAATTGGCTCAGAAAATCAGAAAAGTTTTTAATACTTGAAAGTTCAAATTGAGACTAAATGTTGACATCAGGAACAAAAATATAACTTCAGAAAAGTACATGACTCCATTGATGATGGTTTTCCCTAGTTTCTTAGTTTTTTCTTTATTTTTTTGTTATTTCCTCCTTCTTATAAAATAATATCTTTCCATTGATTTTTTTTCTCATAGATCACACCTTTAATCTTTCTTAATTTATATATTTTTGGGGAAAATGTATATTTCCAAAAAGGAGAGCAAATTCTAAAATTTTGTTAAATCAAACAAATGCCTATATCATTCCTTTTCTTCTGCTCTTTATCAATATATTCACCACTTTTAGTAGGACAATTTTATTCTTTCATATTCTTTTAAAATATTCAACTTCTTTCACTGCTCTGCTTTCTAATTAAGCTGATCAAAATCCAGAGACTGGCGTGAATGCGCATATTGATATCACAAAGCTCTTAAATTCTTAGTAAAAATAGAAGTGGATTTAATATACTGGGCTTATTTGAAATTCTGATTATTCAAGCAATGCTCTGGTAACTATGCCTTCATTTATAAATTTTATAATGCTGAACTAATTTTTGTAAATTATACCACCTGCTAGAAAAAAATCTTTGGTAATAAGTCATATGTGTATACTTAATTTTAATATGTGGTGCCAGATTGCTTTTAACAAAGCTTTCAGTAGATGCAATTGGCATATTTTTTTTTAATGTTCTACCAAAGTTAACTCATTCCTGCTCTGTGTGTGTGTGTGTGTGTGTTTGCATTTTTAGTGAACTTGCTGAGCCTTAGATATTTACTCTTCATTTCATTGTTTTGCTCATAAATGGCCATGTTATATTCCTAAGTACCAGGCAGTAGTACAGTGTCTGGAAAGAATACTTGAGTCACCGCCATAAATAAATCTTTTTCTGGTGTTGGATTTGGTGTTCCTGTCTAACAATTCTCTGCCAGAACCACCATCCATGAATGTATTATATCAAACATTTTATAGTAATCAATGATAATTTGCACACATTTTTTTTTCTGTCCAATAAATTTGACTTATAAGGAAGTATCTAATTTATGAAAAAGTGCTCTTTGGATCCACTGAATGTTTTGTGAGTACATCACCATTAAGAAACAGTGGCTCTTGGCTGGCATTGTGGCTCAGCAGTACAGCACTCGCCTAGCACTTGCGAGGCCCTGGGTTCGATCCTCAGCACCACATAAACATAAAGATATTGTGTTCAACTACAACTAAAAGATAAATATTTAAAAAAAAATAAAAAGAAACAGTGGGCTCTTATAGTGTATGGGAAGGACCCTAAGACTGTAGATGATACCTTATAAGTTTGAATGTCACCAAACAATTCAGCAGCATATACTCCCAAGAAATATCAAATATTATATGCATTCTTCACTAGCAACTTTACACACAGCTGGAAAACTAATCAGGAAGAAAATTTTATTTTGTGAACACAAAAACGTATTAATCTTACTTCAATACTTAAAATAGTTTATTTATATCAGTGAATTTACATTTATCTTTAAGGGTTTATATTGAATCATCAGAACACTTGTGCATATTTAATTTTATTTATTTTGAAATAATTATTCCTTCTTGACTGAATTTAAAAAAACCTGTTGCTTGAGGAAACTGAGCTGACAGATAATTAATTCTATGGAGTAAATTTAAAAGAAACCCCGAAGACACAGAAAACCAGTACCACTGGTGGTTCTTGTCTTTTTCCAGTGCTCTTATAATAAATATACATTCTTTTACAGATTTTATCACTTTTAGAATATTAACATGTTTTCAGATCACACAGTTTGAAAAGAGTCTCCTTAGACAAATCTGTTTTATTTATTTATTTTTTTTATATTTAGGTTACCAACACTTTTACACTTACACACAAGCATGTTGCCTATAAGTATAATTGCCTATCCAAAATTTATTTAAATTTTTTTGCATAAATTAATTAAACAATAGCAGTATTTCATATGAAATTACCCACTATATTTTCAGCTTGTTAAGGTAATTGTGTTGTCATAATTGTCATACAAACATTTTAAACAATCAGACAAAGAAGGTGTAATTTATGATCCTATATGCAATGCATACTTTAAATGACACAATAAACTGCAACCTTTTATAACACAGAACCTCCATTTTATAGTATGACAGCCTAATAACTAATCTATTTTATGACCTAATTATTTTGTAAACAATATGGCTTCTGTCATAACCCATTAACTTAAACTGTTCCCCTTAAGAGGACAGTGAATATGGTTATGTTGCTAATGGCCAGCTTGTCACAGCAGTAAATATCACCTTTTTTCTTAGGCGATTAATTAAAGAGGTGATTCTTCCTTTCTTAAAAGTATTTTAAGGGTATAAAACTGAAAATACTATATGCAACATCCTCAGACTGTAATGCTTTCCAAGTACATACATTCTGACCAGTAGACGTGTGTGAGGAGCCACCTGTCGTGTTGACTGTGGCTGTTAGCAGATCATTAGGGAAAAGACCACAAAGGCAAAACTTTCAAGGATGTGTAGTGATGCTGAAGTGCTACAGCAGCCCAATTATTGATTATAATTGAGCAGATGCCAAAGCTTGCTGATTTGATCTAATATTTGAGAATGCTTGTCTAAAGTACAAATCAGCTGTCCATTCTCTTAGCATCCCCAATTACTAAATCTCTGTATCAAATTAGATCAACTGATGGGAAGCACCTGCACAAATAATTTCAAACTCCAAAAGGAGTGTCTTCACTGAGTTTCAAATTAACTTTATTCCCTCAGCCATTATTCAGTTTAATCAAGAACCATGCATTTCAGCAGTATGTCTGTGTCAACTTTGGAGCAGAATTTGAACATAATATTGAGTATGTTATCCAATGGTCACATGCAATTTAGAATCTCATTAATATTTCATTGAAATAAGTTGCAGATTGATAATGTGCTTTATTTTGCCAGACCTTCAAAATTGTTTATACTTACATGATACTCCATTGATTATAAAAATTTTGTGGCTTGTATATGAGGTGCCCCCTACCCCAAAACTCCTGTGTTAATGCAAAAATGTTCAGAGGTGAAATGATTAGATTATGAAAGCTATAACCTAATCAGATCATTGATCTATAAGTCGTATTAATAATATGAATGGTTTACTGAATGTGTCAACTGTAGGCAGATGAGGGCAGGGCTAGACAAAAGAGCTCATGAGGATGTATAGCCTTCAGGGTTTATGTTTTCTCCCACACCCTCTTCTTCCCTGTCTCTGTCTCTCTTCTTTCCAACTGTCTTATTCTGAGAAGCTTTCCTCTGCTACCCCTTTCTGCCTTACCTCAGACAGTGAACAATGAAGTCAGCTAACCATGGACAGAATCTCTGAAGTCATGACAACAGAATAAACTTTTCCTCGTCTAATTTGTTTTTGACAGGTATTGTGGTCACAGTAGTGAAAAGCCGACTATCACACAGAGTGTATTCAAAATATCTTCTCATTTATCCTTACTAAAATCTAATGAAATAAGGCAGATGGTTTTTGTCCCAACTCAAAGAAAAATAACTAAAAATAAATGTTAGAAATGAGACACATAGAGTTAATGTGATTCCCCTTGACAGTCATGAATGTCTGAATTCAAACTAAATTGTAAACACTATGTTTTGCTAGATATTTGCTTGTACATATCTTTTTAAAAAATATTTATTTATTCTAATTTGTTATACATGACATCAGAATGCATTTCAATGTATAGCACATATAAAGAGAACAATTTTTCATGTCTCTGGGTGTACACAAGGCAGAGTCACACAATTCATGTCTTCACACAAGTACTTAGAGTAATGATGTCCATCTCATTCCGCCATCTTTCCTACCCCCATCATACTTCCCTTCCCCTACTTTCCCTTTGCCATATATAAAGTTCCTCCATTCCTCCCATGCTCCGCATCCATTCCCATTATGGATCAATATCACAGGTGCCCTTGGGCTGTGTGGGGACTATGTTGCACATAATACCTCAATGAGGGGATGTATGGCATTGGGAACCTCCCATGGCACCCCCATAGGTATTTATCCCCTGATGAAGGTGTTCCCCCTCCAGCTCTGCCAGAGATCCCACACAGCACCTGAGATGGGTGTGACCTGCCAAGATGTTAATCAGCCTGCAGACTGCAAGACACCATGAGGTATTGACTCCACCCTTGAAACATTATCCCTTCCTTTGATGTCCCTGATATAAATAGATATAAATAAAGCAAGCAAAGGCTCCATTTTGCCAGAGCATAGAAGCTCAATCCATCCAATGGGATTGCTGGTCCTGCCCTCGCTTTTGAAACTTCTTTCTGTGTCCTGTAGTTTTTTCATGGTTCTGTTTTTCATAGCTTTTATTTCTCAGCCAGACCATTCCACCGAGGGGAACCCCATTTCTATCATCTGTGCAGATCACAAGCAAGAGATCAGCATCCACGTATCAGAGAAAACATTTGGCTTTTTTTTTTGGGGGGGGATTGGGTTATTTCGGATAACCTANTGCATCCACGTATTCATATAAACATTTGGCATTTTTTTGACGGGGGGGGGGGGTTGGCTTACTTCACTTAGCATGATATTCTCCAACTCCATCCATTTACTGGCAAATGCAATTTTATTCTCTTTTAATTCTCAATAATATCCCATTGTGTATATATACCATAGTTTCTTTATTCATTCATCTATTGAAGGGCATCTAGGTTGGTTCCACCATTTAGCTATTGTGAATTGTGCTGCTATAAACATTGATGTGGCTGCATGATTCTATACCTACAGGATCCAAAAACTTCCACCAGAAAACTTCTAAAATTAATACAGGAATTCAGAAAAGTAGCAGGATATAAAATCAACACCCATAAATCAAAGGTATTTTTATACATCAGTGACAAATCCTCTAAAAGAGAAACTAAGAAAACTACCCTATTTATAATACCCTCAAAATAAAATAAAATATGTGAGAATCGACTTAACAAAAGAGGTGAAATACCTCTACAATGAAAACTACAAAACACTAAAGAAAGGAATTAAAGAAGACCTTAGAAGATGGAAAGATCTCCCTTGTTCTTGGATAGGCAGAATTAATATTGTCAAAATGACTCTACTGCCAAAAGCACTATGCAGATTTAATGCAATTCCAATCAAAATCCCAATGACATTCCTTATAGAAACAGAAAAAGCAGTCATGAAATTCATCTGGAAAAATAAGAGACCCAGAACAGCCAAAGCAACCTTAGCAAGAGTGAAGCAGGTGGTATTACTATGCCAGACCTTATACTGTACTACAGAGCAATAGTAACAAAAATGGCATGGTATTTTCACCAAAATAGATTTGTAGACCAATGGTACAAAATAGAGGACACAGAGACAAACCCACATAAATACAGTTATGTCATACTAGACAAAGGCACCAAAACCATATATTTCTTTTACATATCTTTAATGATTTTTGACTTTGAGGAAAAGTAAAAATGTTATACATATTTAAAATTAACTTATTTCAAAGAGCTAAATGTGTTTATTCTCTGTATTTTTAAGAGCTTTGATTGTAATATCAACCATTGTATTTTATATTATTTTAAAATTTTAGCTATTCAGTTAGCTTATAAACACATCCAATTCAGATATCTATCTTTTATATCAAAAAAGAGAAACAAAGAAGTATAAAAATATACTCAGCATAGTTTAATTTTCTCAAAACTATTCTTGAATACATACTATTGGTGATCACTTTTCTTGATACTTTCTTGGCTTCGTTCCAATTACAATAGAATATAGATAACATAAATGTATTTCTATAATATTTTTGAAAGGATGGGGGATGGATTTTACATGAGAAGAATATTTTTCACAATTTCCTGAAAGAAAATATCACCTTGTATATTTGTGATTTGTTAAACTTATCAGATATGAAATCCCACTACTGAAGGGTGTGTCTTAGTGTATGTGCAAGTCCCCATTGAATAAGTTCCTTGGTAATTTAAAGTGTCTATTTAACAAGGTCCTCAATGGTTCTTATTCTCTAAGAAGTTTACATAATTCTTTGGTTTGGTTATGAGAAGCACAGTGAGAGTAAACTAAACATCAAGAGGACAAGGGGCTGAATTTTGTGTGTCTAATTTCTAAGGTTACCTTCCAATTCTGAGACAAATGATTGGACAAAGCAAACATGCACAGACACATACCCCCCCCACACACACACACACTTCACTCTTTTTCTCTCTCTAATATACCTTTAGAGCCACAGAAATTAATATGTTCATTGGGACCTTGACCTATAGAGTTAATCCAGCAGGAGATGTAAAGGAAAGCAGGGGCTAAAAGACCTCTCTTCCATTACCATGAGCACATGGGTTCAAATTGGCATGCATATATTCATGACAGGCAGAAAAATAACACATGCATATTTCTTTATAATTTTAGGGGAAAACTCCTTATAAACACATTTCCAGAGTATTGGTGCTAAAAATACCACATGTGACAATCTCCTTAACATTTATTTCTTTCACATATGTATTTTTTTCCTTAAAAAATGCCTTTACCATAAGTATGCCATCTTATTTCCATAGCAACAGGAATTGGAGTATTTGCAGTATGAGTTAACCTGATCCTTAGTGCTACTTGATCTGATTCCCACCATAATCTTGATAACATGTATTCTTGTTATCAAGAGGAGCTCATGGGAGGAAAATTATTCTTTCCTAATGCAAATGCTTTTTAAAATTTTTTTTTCATGTGTTTTTTACTTTTTGTTTTTGGAAAAATTTCATCTGACTTTACAGACAATTTCATTCTTTATTCCTAAACTTACGGTGTTTTTCCCTTGCTGTGCTATATATTTCTCATTTAAGCAGTTCTTTTCACTGTACAAATGTGAAGACTTAAGGTGTGAAAGATAGGAGGAAATAGGTAAAACTCTGGAGAAATCAGGGAAATGAAAGTTTGCATATGCCAAGACCTAGGTTTGATTTTCATTGCAGGCCAGAAGGTGGTGTATCTTGGATATATATATATACACACACATATAATCAATCTACCATCCTCATGTAATTGTATTATTAAGTATATATTATTTAGTGTGTATAGATATATAGAGAGAGACACACATATGTGTATATATATATATATATATATATATATATATATATATATAGGATGACAATAAATAAAATTCAGTGAAATCCCTTATTTTAATATTGTCCCTCAAAACCCTCTTTTGAATACTGTCATACAATCTCTAGTCACTTAAGTCCAGTGTGGCTGCCTATCTCACCCCTTCCTGAGAGAATCAGTCATAAATTCTTTCACATATTAGGCACAATTTTGGAGTCCCCTAGCACCAGTTTGGTGCAATAGTAAAAACTTTTAAAAGCTAATTTAAATAAAGATTTATTGTTTTCAGTTCAACAATAAAGACAATACTTCTTAATTTTGAAGAAGGGAAATAATTAATCTGAAGGGTTTAATATCATTTATTATATTATTAGTTGTCTTATTTTGATGTCCCTTTCCTCAATTTCACTGCCTCCTTGGAAACAGTGGCCTTAAAACCAGATTTGTTGTGAAAATTAGTAGACTAGCAGCTGTTGGAAGGAGTGAAACATGATCAAAACCCCCCAAGTTCCTATCCTGGGAGTGTCATCCATACCTTACTTGTAGTCCCCCAAGAAAGGTGCATTCACAGGAATTGCCTTCAGTGTACCTCTGTCAGATTGTTCAGGGACAGTGAATTAAATAATGGGAGAAAACTGGAGAAGATTGCATGTGTTGGAAGTGATGATATAAACAGGAAGCTAGACACAAAATTTAAAAGTTAAATGTAGGGATGAGATATTCAGTAAGGTCATTAAAAGCTCTGACCCATTAAGGAAAACCAGTCACATGTGTGGGACACCAAAATTATCAGGAATGACCTTAGAAGACATGGATAATATTTAGTTTTTTCAGGATGAGGAGGATTAAGTCAGAATTGCAAAATTACGAATTTAACGAGTCACCCAACAAATGCACAATGTACCTCTGAAAATGCTGGATTTGAGGCACTTAAGGAATTTGCTGTGTGGTCACACTATTCACAGAGCTATCGAGTGGGACCTGATGCTAGCATTTTTAAATTAGGAGAATTGGGTTAGGAGAAAACAAGTATCCAGTGCAGTTTCTTCTTTTTTGGGAGTGGATGGGTGGGTATTGCACCCAGGGCCTTGTGCATGCAAGGTAAGCACTCTATCAACTGAGCTATATCTCCAGACCCAGCACAGTTTCTTAGGGAGGAAAGGAAAATATAGAAACAAACAAACAAACAAAAACAAATACACTGGACTAGTTGTTATAAATTATCACACATATGTACATTTTTATATTTGTACAGTTGGAATTTGCATTGGAGCCAATGGTACTATACTTTAGTGAACTTTTCCTTTTTTTCTGTGTATGAGTGCTTCATTTTTGAACAACATGCTACTTAGGAAAAAAACGGTAAAATTTTTACCTTTTAATTCATTGCAAATGTCCTACACTGGTGTGACATAGAGACACCCTTTCTCAAATTTGTCATCCAGTTTTGGTGTTGTGGATTTTTTGAGATAATATCAACGAAGAATACTAAATAGTACTTAAGGAAATCATTCTAGACTTATTAAATCTTCCCTGAAATTCAAACTGAAATGTCAGTACTACACCTTTCAAAGTACTGAAAATAAACTTTCTTAGAAAAAGAGAATTTTAGTGATTGTCGTAAAAACTCCTTGAGTTTCTTCTGCTTGCCTTGGTCAATGAAAAGCTGCAGTTGATTTTGCAGCGAACTTTTTTCCATTGCTCAGTTTTCCATGTCATCATTGTTACCTATACAAAACAGAATGACTCATGTTAACTGTCTCCATGCCACCAGAGGTGATGGTTGAGAGCTGAAACAGATGAAAGGGAGTCCAGAATACCAATGCAAAACTCCACATGAAAACATTATTAAAATTAAAATATTTAAAATAATTGTCAGACACCTCAATATCTACAGAATTTTATCATGAGAAAAATTTAAAAAGAAATATTTTAATTATATTTTTTTTAAAAAACTACACAGTTGTCATCATCATTATTATTGGTCCATCATATAGTAAAATTCATTAAGTTTGAAAACATATACAATAGGATGTATTTAAATAATACATGCACACAGAAATATTTTGCAAAATTTAGATTATTTATATATTTTGCATAATAACATTATTTGCATAATATCAAACCAAATGTATGCATTACACAGAATTCAGATAAGAACAGTTAAGATTGGCTTATAAGCCTTAGAATGCACTTGTGTATGTTTCACCAACCACATACAAATCTTTTCTGATGAACCTTCCAGTTGTATTAATAAAAATCCCCCCCTTCTATTTATAAATAGAAAAGTTATTTACTCCACTGCTGTGAAGGATTTTATTTTCATAGATCATTTATCTTTTATAAGAGAAAGATTCAGTCCAAAAGGCTAAACCAAAGAGCTAGAATTGAACTTAGTCTGATTTTAAATTCAAGGTTTTTTGATTATTGGCCAATTCATTCTATAAAATGAAATAAAATTTCTGGAAGCACATATGGAGAATCATGTGTCTCCTGTTAATGTCCTAAAAGACTATCTTACAGAAAAAAGCCTCTAGCAGAATCTAGTGTGCATTCCACACTCACCTACCTGAAACTTAGACTTGCTTGGTGGTACGTAATGTTTTAGAGGTATCAAAGTCATTGTATGAAGACACTTTCATTTTGTGAATACTTTCCCTTCTTCATACCATATTTTCTTCTGAAGAGAGACAAGCATATTAGTGACCTGTAACATTTACATTTCATCTAATCTCTTCAACTGACAACATAAGCAGAAAATAAAAGAATTTTAATCTAAAGAGAAGTTTTGTGTGTTAGCAAATAATATAATGCCTACTTGTTGAAAGATATTAAATATATGCAGAATGTTGTTACCATCTGTACTAAAGGACCTCAATTGTACTGATGAGTCATTAAAATGCTTACTAAATATCAAGGGTTAGTGTTTTCTACTATATTACTGACATACACGAAGGAATTACAACCCACAAGATGCACTTTAAAATTTGAATTTGTCAAAAAAAATGGATAAAACAACTTTTCTACCACTTATCAAAATCATGTGATTTAGCTATGTGACAAATTTTATTCTCAGAGATACCTTTCTAAGTTATTAATACAATACATACCTAGATGAAGAATAGGTATTGAATAGAATAGGGCTTACCATCATTTAGAAAAACAACTTAGGATGCTGTAATATTTCCTTTTTTCTTAATTTAAAATTAATGCATTTTTTAATAAAGATAATTTTGGAGTCTGAGGAAAGATAATAAGAGCAAAATTAAGGGCACATAATAAGAAAACCATGGCCCAGATATAACTAATTTGTTGATGCACTCCTTTGCAGACATTTTCTTTGCATGTTCAGGGATTTTACAAAATTTGTGTGAAGTTGTATTGAACAAAATACTCTTATAAAGCATCAGCATAGTGCTTATCAAGATAGGATGCTTAAAAAACTATGAAAAATCCAGTGATGTTTACCTGTGTCAATGTATATATCCCTCTTTGGGATAAATCAAAGGATAGTTCTCTTATTCATGAGTTTTTCTAAATCATAGAATGAAAATACACAGTTGAAGTGTCTCAGTACTGCTTATGACCTTCATTCTGTGAATACTTGCCCTTCTTCATATCATCCTTACTTCTGAACAGAGACAAACATATTAGTGGCCTCTAACATTTACATTTTATCTAATATCTTCAATTGATAGCAAAAGCAGAAGATAAAGAAATTTCAGTCTAAAGAGAAGATTTGTGTGTTAGCAAATAAGATAATGACACACATATTTTCATTTTATGGTGATGTTTAGGTCTAATTTTATAGAAAAATAATACTGAGTATAATTATCCAACATACAATAGGCCTGTATGCACATGGTATCCATAGAATGTGTAAAACCATTACCAGTCTTTATCAGCTCTGTCTGATAGATTTTGCAACACATTTTTACTTGATTTCCTTTATAAATACAATTAAGGAGTTATCACACACACACACACACACACACACACACTAACTACTGAGGAACTTTCAATGGTCTCAGTTGTTCATGATTTTTCCTAGTGATGCATTTGGCTTCCAATTTGGCTGTCCTCCTTTTATTTTCAATCTTAATCCACTTTGGAGCAAAAATCCAAAATCATACTAGATTATGGCCAAAATCTTAATTTTTAAGTGATCTATTCAACTTCATGAAAATGTATAAGAATGTTATTTAGGGAAAATATGGATTTGCCAGAAACACTCAAAGAAAAGCTATGTCTTAAGGAAAAATGCAACATAATTGCTTATGAATGTTGGTGTAACAAAATAGGTAAGTAGAAGTAACACATGTTACACGGGTAGCAGATGGTAATGTATGTTGTTGAATATGGATGAGATAGATGATTATATGTTAAATTCAATGAAAACAGTGTCTGTGTTCCTCATTCTAAAATGCTATTACTTAGACAAGAACAAAGGCACCATCATAAAGTCACACTTTCAAGCAATGTCTATGTAACAGTGAACTCATGGATAATGTGGCAGACATAAATAAGAGTAGAATATCCAGCTGGGGTTACAGCTCAATTGGTAGAGTGTTTGCCTCACATGCACAAGTCCCTGTATTCAATACCCAGCAAAACACACACACAAACACACACACACACAATAGAGTAGAATATGATTGGTGAGAAAATGCAAATAAACTCAGTGACTTCAGTGTAAATGTCTCAGTATCATGGAATTCTATAACATGTCAGTTATTTATTCAAAAACCAAATATTCCCCAATGTGTAATAAGTATTCAGACACATTTTATTTGGAAAAAAAAATATTGTTTTTGTTCTTTTAGATAAAGTGATTATCAGGTCCACATTCTATCAAGATTTCACTTTTATAAGGTCATGGTTCTCAAATTAAGTGTTACATAAGGGCTACAGAAGTAAACTCCAATGACTGATGAACTACCAGGACTTTGTGTAAGCCTGTCCATAGCCGGAAGGGGAGTCTGCTGAAGCCTGAAATCTGAATGCACTGCACAAATCTAACAATGGTTACCTCTTAGCTACAGATGGATCACATCCATTAGATTTTTAAATAGTTTAAATTATATATTGATTAACAAAGAAACAATGATTACCAAATTTAGAAAAAGAAATTCATGTCAACTTTTCATAGTCTAAGACACTAGTATTTCTTGCTTTATTACTTAAGACATCCTGCATTATCTCATGACTGTTTTTATTTTTTTTTTTCTATTTCAAGCATTTTATCTCCTCTGCCCAGTAGCAGAGAGAACAATCTTCACTAATGTGTTTCTGTCCTGTGGATGGCATTCAATTCCTGATATGTGCCCCTTTCAAGAAATTGGTTCCAACTTTTTCGGGAATTTCTATCCAATTTTTTTTTTTGAATTTGTATAAGTTACCCCAATACCCTTTACCATATTCATTTTTGGAGGGTAATAATAGGGCTTAAAATAGTGGCTTCTTTTTTCGTAACTAATAATCTTAAGACAAGGAAATGTTTTCTTCACACTCACATATGTATCATTTAAGTTTGTTCTCTTTGATTAACTTCATGCCAATCAATAAGATAACAATTTTCTAGAAATGTTTTCATATACTACCTTTAAAAACGTCCATGGACTGATAAAACTATAGGCACAATACACTGAAATATTTCAAATACAGAATCCCTGTCAGTCATGTCAGTAGTTCATACCACACAAAATGTTATAATAAAACAATATATAAGCAACATTTTTCAGTTCTATTCCTACTGAACTGTTAAAGCTACAGTACGGAAAGTCAATATTCCACTAGAAAAATTTTGAAACTTTTTATTTTCCATCTTATAAATTCAGATTTTTCAGATGCTTTTCCAATATGCTATTTGAGAAGCCTCACTGAAATAACTACATTGCACACACACAGTTTACAAGTTCCTATCACAATTCCCAAGCTACCATTTTATTTCACTAATTTTTACAAAATAGTTTTGAGAACAAAAAGTTCTCCAAATTTGAAGAATTCAATTTATATATGCACTATATTAAATATGTTTGAAAAAACAGAGAATTCAAAATGGGCATTCAGCCTTTTGAAAGATATATTGAATGCAATGCACTGTGCCAGGATAAACTGATAGAGTAGGTACAGTAGATACGTAGAGTCATTCTTCATCACATAGAACTATTTCATTTGTTTTTATTCAATATGTTCAATAATTTGTGAAATAAGCCAGAATCATTATATTTATAATTGAATGAATGAACTCAGAACTAACACAGGTTAAATAGTTTTTTGAGGTTTATAATTTTTAAATGACAGGTATAACTTTCCAGCTTAGGATTTAGTAACTCCAAAACCATTGTATTTAGAATATTAAACATCAGTGAAAAATGTTTTTAGTTCTTAAAATAGTTGTTAAATTCTGGTTGCATTAAATTATAAATAAATAATATTTTTGTTACATATTTATAAATAGGTCTTTCTTAAAGAAGATATTGTTCAAGAGGCAATAGAGAATTCTTGAATGATTTGCTACAAAAGTTTTAGTAGCATTTAAAAACATTTTCTATGGTCTTATGTGTAGATAGAATAACAGATGATTGATTTACTGATTTATTGATAGGTATAGACAGAAATATGGAAAGAAGTCAAGGAAGTCGGCACATGCTTATAATCCCAGAGAATTTGCAGGCCAAGGCAGGAGGACTGCTAGTTCAAGGCAAGCCTCAGTAATGTAGTGAAACCATGTCTCAAAATGAAAAATATAAAGGGTTGGGTGTGTAGCTCAGTGGAAGAGCACCCTTGGGTTCAACCCCCAGTACTTCAAATAATAATAATATGATTATAAATAGAGAAATGGAGGTTGAAAAAGGAAGAATAATAGAAAAAGAAAGAATGAGAGACATTTTCTGTGTGTATGTTATGTCTTCTCAGAGGAATATTTGAATAGCAGATTGGAAAACTTTAGAAAGGATTAGAAAACAGGATTGATATAATTTACAAAGTGTATTATATTGACCTGCATGCTCTAAGCAGGAGTGAGGAAGCATTCTTTTTGTTTTTAAGGGGCTGATGGTACACATAGCATTTTGTTCTAGCAGTTCACAATCTCTATAGCATCTACACACCACTACTGTTGTAGCCCCAAAGTGGCCCTTAGTTGGGGCTCATTTTTTAAGTTTCTGAGATATATCTCCAGCTCTTTTTAACTTTTATTTTGAGACAGGGTCTCACTAAGTCCTTAGGGCCTTGCTAAATTGGTCTGGAGCATATGATCTTCCTGTCTCAGTCACTGGGACTAGAGTCATGTGCCAGTACACTTGGCTAGGATTGCAAATTTTAGTTTAAGTATCAGAAATAACCACTTTTTCTGATAATTGAACAACCATTTTTCTTATTTATGGTTCAGCTGGCTATAAAACCAAAATAATTTGGTGTAGTTCAATTATAAAGACCACTGTATTTTTGCCCTTGAAGAGCTGTCCTCTAAATGTATTTTTCACTTTGGCTCAAAACTGAAACTTTGTATGAAAGACATCATTCCATTTGACTGAGTCCTATCAGTGGGAAAATGGGCAAATTGTTTCTCATGTGAAAGTGTTCTATCTTTAGTGCTCTTGTTTTCTGCCCTGTGGAGATGAACACATTTTGTCACTAAAGAATAATGGAGACTCTTCAGCGGTGATGTGCATTAGCACTCATTTCTCCTGTGTCCATAAAAATACAGGAATAATAGAGTAGAAGTGCATTGTAATACTTAACTTCAGGGTATAATCTATGAGATTACTAAACAAGGAACTGAGTAATTTATCTTTACATGGATTTTCTATCAATCATATATTAACTCATTTTCTGGTAGAAATCTGTGTGTTGAAAAAGATATTAGACATAAAATTGTATGAGATTTCAAGTTGTTTGGATATAGACGGATTTTATTATAAGTATTGGCATAGGTTCAGATATTACATGTTTGGTTTCTTTACCATCCAAGTTTAAGTATCAAAACTTGGAAAAAAGTTCAAACTTATTTCAAATTTATTTATTTCAAAGAAAAAATAATTGAGAAATAAATACTCTTCTTAAAAATTATTTTCCTTAAATTCTTAAAAGGTATGAATGTCCATCATATAATTATAGGGAATCAGAAAAATATTTCCAGCTAAGAAAAGTAAGCATACAATTCATTTAGTTAATAGCTTCCTTGAACAATTTTTGATAACTGAGCTGATATTTTTAGTCCTCAATATTATTTCTGCAGATTGTCTTCTGTCAGAAAAAATTTAAAACTTAGTAGACTATCAAGAGTAAATGGTTCTATGGATTCCAATTAGCAAGGGGAACACATGTATGAAAATATTTTGATATGTTAGATATGCTCAAGACTCATTTTAGGTGACTCTGAAATTAGAGTTACCAGGAAGAAAGGCACTTTGGTTTATTGAGAGGCTTTAGAAACCTTGCACTACATTTCCTACCATCAAAGATTTTTGTGTTAAGAGATTTATATTCATTTTGTTTTAATTAGAGCAGACAACTTGCCCATGGGGTATCTAAACTTAGAACAAATTTGACATCAGAATATAGTTTATGTTCTCTGAGGGAAAACTAAAGAAATTTTCCCCAGTCTTAAAAATCACAAAACAAAACAGTTATTTCAATTTACTTTGGGTTCTCAGTGATATAATTTTGTCTTCAGGGTTTATAACACCCTGCCATTTTTGCACTTTAAGAATAAAAGATTTCTGTTCAAAAGCTCACATACGTACCATCTTTGTAACTTTGCTTTAGATCTACAGTTCTAAAACACTTCTATATATAAAGTTTACTGAAAATCTAGTTCACATGTGTCACCTTCTAGGATGAACTGTTAAGGGGAATGCACTAAGATGTGGAGAAAAATTGTACCAGGTAAATATTCATCAAACATGGCATAATTTTGCTAAATTTAGGTGTCAGATGATCATGTGAAAGCCATCATTTGTCCACCAATACTCTAAAAAGCAACAACGATTTGTACGTGTGTGTGTCTCATGTATGTATGTATATGTAAGAATATATGTATATTCTTAATGTATATAGAATATGTATAGTCTTCATTTAAATTTCAATCAATAAATATGAGTGATGAAAGTTAGAGGATTATAATGAAGAATCATTGTCATTTTTTTTTCTGCAAGACCCTTACTTGATACAATATTTAGACATAAACTAATTCATCCTTTTGAGTTCTGGTAACATGTTCTCCATTTTCATTTATTTTATATTACTTTCTTCTTATCAATTTATATGGTGTTCAATAGTGGAAGAAGATAGGATATCCACTAACATGGCCTCCTAGTCCTCATGTCCTAATGCACCTAAATCAACCTAGTCCTGACTAGTCAATTCTAGAGGCCAGAAACAAGCATTTTAAGCAATGCTTACTTGCAGTAAGTGTATATATTTTATCAGCAAACAGATTTTTAGAGATTATTTTTAATTAATTATAATTATTATATTTCTCTTCATGATTATACATGCAAATATATGAATATATATGAGAGAAAGAGTTGAAATTTAAAATTACAATAGTTTTCACTAAGAGTGTACTAAGGCCTATGACTTCACCATTTCTTCAATACATGGCATTGGACAGACCAACAGTTACTTAACCTGTCAGTGCTTCATTTTCCTATTTTTGAAAAGTGAGTAGCTATCTCAAAATGTATTTTTTTTCCTGAATGATAAAAAAAAATTCATTATTTTTACAATCTGTTCTCATTTTTTGTAAGTAAAATAATGTAATCATTTCTCATTTTAGTGTAAAGAAACATATATGTAGATACAACTCCGACATATGTGAAATAAAGTTCTATACATTCACTTCCCATCTTTCCACATTTCATAACTTCAAGTAGTTTTATATTATGTGCTATGCTTATTAAATAGTCTTCTACCTAATTTCTTAGATATCGTAATTTATTCACTATTTTTCATGATGTCATCAGCAAATTTTGCAAAAATTAAATTTCTATCATTTTCTGGCTCGAAAATATCCACCAGTTGCACAATATACTTTCTGTTTAAATTTAGAATTTAAAATACAAATCTATGCTATAGTAGTGGTCATGGACTAGTTAATTGATGTCATAGATTGATCATCTAGCTGACTGTGTGTTTTTAAATTGTGTGTGTGTGTGTGTGTATGTTTACTCAATTTAAAAATAAAATAGTTCAAAAATCTATGTTCTGGTTGCATATATTTGATTAAGAATACAGAGCATATTGTTCCAAATAATTTGTCATGTTTCTAATCTGTTCTATAAAAATCACAATCAAAAACTACAATATCATTTGAAGGTAAACAATGATAAGCAAAGATAGATTCCCTAACCTATAAAATAACCCATCAAAATGACCAAAGTGCTAACACTAATATCCAAGAAAGGAAAAATAGAATTCCCAAATAGATGCAAACAGGTAGAAAAAGAAAAATATATGCACCAAAAGTCTATGAAAAAATAGAAAAGAAATATATATCAGACTGAAACCCAATTATGTAAGTAATCTAATTATGTGTAAATGGTGTAACCTCCACTTAAATCTCAGAAATTATCAGGCTGGTTCTGCTGGCCAGTGGTGTCAGTCCTGGGCTGGGGCCAGAGCTCTATCATGTCCCTGTGGGTCAGTGGGATGGACCTGGGTCTAAAAATCTACCAGAAAACTTCTAGAATTAATTAATGAATTCAGCAAAGTAGCAGGATATAAAAATCAATACCCATAAATCAAATGCATTTCTGAAAGAGAAATTAGGAAAACTATGCCACTCACAATGGCCTCAAAAAAAAAAAAACAACTTGGGAATCCACTTAACAAAAGAGGTGAAAGACCTCTACAATAAAAACTACAGAACAATAAAGAAAGAAATTTAAGATGCTCTTAGAAGATGGAAAGATCTACCATTCTCTTAGATAGGCAAATTTAATATGAGCAAAATGGCCATACTACCCAAAGTGTTATACAGATTCAACATGATTCCAATTAAAATCTCACTGTCATTCCTTACAGAAATAGAAAAAGTGAAATTCATTTGGAAAAATCAGAGACACAAAATAGCCAAAGCAATCCATAGTAAGAAGAATGAAGAATAAAGCAGGAGGCATCACTAAACCAGACCTTAAACTATACCACAAAGTGATAGTAGCAAAAATATCATGGTGTTAACACCAAAATAGATATGTAGATCAATGGTACAGAATAGAAGACACAATGACAAACCCACATAAAAACAGTTATTTCATACTAGACAAAGGTGTCAAAAACATATATTGGAGAAAAGATAGCCTATTCAACAAACGGTTCTGGGAGAACTGGAAATCCACAGGCAGCAAAATGAAACTAAACCCCTATCTCTCACCATGCACAAAACTCAATTCAAAGTGGATCAAGGACCTAGAAATTAGTCCAAAAACCCTGTGCCTAATAGAAAATTAGGCCCAAATCGTCATCACATCAGATTAGGCCCCAACGTTTATAACAAGACCTTAAAGTGCCAGAAATAAAATGAAGAATTAATAAGTGGGATGGACTCAAACTAAAAAGCTTTTTCTCAGAAAAAAAAAAAAAGAAAAAAATCAATGAGGTGAACAGAGAGCCTACATTTTTTGAGCAAATTTTTGCTGCATGCACTTCAGATAGAGCACTACTCTCCAGGATATATAAAGAACTCAAAAAACTTAACACCAAAACCAAACATCCCAATCAATAAATGGGCTAAGGAGCTGAACAGATACTTCTCAGAAGAAGACATATATTAGATCAATAAATATATGAAAAAAATGTTCAACATCTCTAGAATTAGAGAAATGCAAATCAAAACTATTCTAAATTTTTATCTCGCACCATTCAAAATGGCAGTCATCAAGAATATAAACAACAATAAATGTTGGCAAGGATGTGGAGGAAAAGGCACACTCATACATTACGTGTGGGACTGTAGATTGGTGCAACTTTTATGAAAGCAGTACGGAGATTCCTTGGAAAACTGGGAATGGAACCACCATTTGACTCAGCTATCCCACTCCTTGGTCTACACCAAAGGACTTAAAATCAGCATACTGTAGTAACACAGCTGCATCAATGTTTACAGCAGCTCAATTCACAATAACTAAACCAACCTAGATGCCCTTCAATACATGAATGGATAAAGAAACTGTGGTATATATAAACAATGGAATATTATTCAGCATAAAAAGAGAATAAAATTATGGCACTTCCAGGTAAATGGATGGAGTGGAATGTTCTCTCTGATAAGGGGATGGTGATCCATAAGCAGAGGCAGGAAGATATGGAGAAACTTTGGGCAAAGGGGAAGTACAGATGGGGAAGGGGAATGGGGGCAGGAAAGATGGTGGAATGAGATGGACAGTGTTACCCTAGGTACATGTATGAGTGCACATATGGTGCCACTCTACCTCGTGTACAACCAGAAAAATGAGAAGTTGTGCTGCAATTGTGTACAATGCATCAAAATGCATTCTTCTGTCATATATGTAATTAAAATTAACTAATTAATTAAAAAATTATCAGATTGGATAAAGGGGTTAGGCACAAGTACAAACAGCTTAGAAATAAACATGTTAAATATGTAAACATAAATATGTTAAATGTAAAAGCTATTTTGTCAACAGTAGTTAAAGGAATTGCTATAACAGTTACTGGACAGTGTAGGTTTTAAATCAGAGGATACAGTCATCATGAAATAAATTTGTTTCTTACTTAAAAAGAGCTCAGCTAATTAAGAGATCATAATTCTGTTAAGAATGTGCATAACTTCAAACCATGTGAAGCAAACACTCACAAAACTGCAAGCAAATAAGACATGCTACACAGATTTAAATGCTATCCTCTAAAAGGTACACAAAGTTCAAAGATAAATTCAATAAATATATTCAAGAATTCAGCAACACCGCTGGGCTCAGTGACACATGCCTGTAATCCAAACAGCTCAGGAGGCAGAGGCAGGAGGATCGAAAGTTCAAAGCCAGCCTCAGCAAATGAGAGGCACTAAGCAAGTCAATGAGACAGTGTATCTAATAAAATACAAAATAGGGCTGGGAATGTGGCTTAGTGGTTGAGTGTTCCTGAGTTCAATCCCCTATACCATAAAAAAATAAAAAATAAAAAATCAGCAACACTGTCAACCAGATTGATATATTTGTTAATTATAAAATGTTCTACCCACCAATAGTAAAATACACACTGTATCACTGAGTGTATGTGATAGTTTTCAAAATATACTATGCTGTGGATCATGAAGTAAATCTCAATATAAAGATGTTATTTCATACAAAAATTTATTTCGAATTCAATTAGATCAGAAATAAACAACAGAAAAATATCTTTAAAATCTCCAAATAATTACAAATCAGATAGAATACTTTTAAATAAGTAGTCAAATTTAAAAATATTAGAATAAATTTTGAACAGAATATACCTAAAAACACAATATTGAACAATTTTAGGATACTGCTAAGAAATAATTCTTTGTAGGAAGTTGATAGCATACCCACATCGGAAAAAAAAAAAAAAAAGTCAATGAGCTCAGCTTTCATATTGAGCAATTTGAAAAATAAAAGTGGATTAAGTCTAAAATGAACAAAATTAAAATGTATTAATTCTAAAACACATGAAAGGAAACAATAATGACCTGAAATCAATAAAGAGAAAACAGACTTCAGAGATAATAAATAAAACAAAGCCTAGTTCTTTAAAAGAGATCAAGGCAAGTAAACTTTTAACAGAATTGATGAGAAGAAGAAAAAGAAATCAGACAGATGAAATGGCCTTGGGTTATTCTGAATCCTAAAAGGTTAAAAAAAAATTTTGATATCAATAAATAATAAAATAGATAAAATGAAAAAATATATGAGACTATATCTCAGAAGCAAAACCTAACTAGCCTTATAGAAATTAAATAAAGTGAACTTGTAATTTAAATGTTTCTGACAAAAAGTTTCAGGTCCTCCATATTATACAATAACACTGACAGAACTATTTTCCATTCCTAGCAATAGTGGTTACTGGAGGCTGGAAAGGTGGAAAGGTTAAGAAGAAGGAGGGAGGCTAAATAATGGGCAGCTACTATGTGAGCACCACAGTCCATTATAACCTATTACATACTTTATCTTTATTAGAGAAAAATAATACATTTATAACATATTTTACAATATGCTTGACCCTGAGTCTTAGTAGAAGGATGAAAAACTTATAGGAACTAGATTTGTTGCCACTGTAATTTGAAATAAAATTAAACACTTTATATTTAGAAAATAAAGGTTTTAAAACAAGATGGATTAAAAATATTCTTTCTATTCATCTTCATGCTTCTAATATTTAAATTCGATTGTATTTAAATATATTTTATTGGATATATTTTGTGTGTTTTCCTGAGATATTATCTGTTCTGAGATGTCACAAAGAAATATCCAGTTATTCTGACCAAATATCCTTATCAAAACTGAGTTAGTATTGATTAAATGTCAAAATAATATCTAGAGTTTAAAAAGTGAGAATTGTAATGCATACTTTTAGTGTTACTTATGTTAACTCACTGTGTCATTATATAATAAATAATACACTATTTGGCTGGTGTATTTATGACTAAAATACTGAGTAGTATTTTAAGTACTTTAATAAACCAATATTAGGTTTAAATGATTCAAATGCCAAAGCAGAGTTTGTTTGTTAACATTTTTATTTTATTTTAGCTTATAAATTTATGTGGCTGAGTGTTAAATGTTTTATGTTACCAAGTATTCTAGGATACTCTTCTCACTAACAGAAGTTGGTATCAGTATTTAGCACTTAGCCAAAATTTTAATTTTAAAAATCCTTTGATAAACACTTTGCATAGCTCCAGTGAATTAAATAACATTAGAAAACATGGACCAAGTTGGATTCCACTAGACTGCCTAGCACTTAAAACCAATCCAAAGGGAATGCAAACCCCCCTGCATATGGCTCAAGTACAGTTACAAACCAAGGCTGCATGTAAATGAGAATTTATAGTCAGCATGACCATCTGTCCAGAAAGTCCTTCCTGATTTGCCTGTGGAAATGTTGTAGGCTTAGTTAAAGCAAGCAGTTCCAGAGGGAAAAGTGAGGAAGACAGCTGCCTCCTCTCTGTAGCAAAGCAAGGAAACTCTCACTAATAGGAGCTGGGACCTGTCTAACCTAATCACAGGAATCTCGAATGGTTTCTCAGCAGTCTCTCCATCTATCACTGACAGAACTGAATCCTTAAAACGGTCTATGCATGAATAATGACTAATGCTTTTACTCTATTCAAATGAGATTTCTTGCCTTTTATAGATCATAGGCAACTTCAATGAAAAAAAAAAGAAATTAAGTAAGAGAAAAAGAGATATTTCAAGTGCAATAGCCTTTAAATCCAGAAGTAAAATATTACATAGCACACAATGGTAGAGGTTTTATGCAAAGATACATGAGGTGTTTCATTTCTTTAATAGGGATTGGGGTAACTTCAAATTTACTGTAAGTAAGTTAGACTACATATGCACAATAATTTAAACTAGTTAAAATGTTTGAAGATGGGAAGTCATTCAATTAGCCCTAGTTACCAGTTTCATGTTAGTTTTCACTTGAAAAGACTTCCATGATATAAATATTAAAAGAGAATTATATTGTCCTTTCCTTACTCAGGCTATAATTTATATTAACTACATACGAAATAATTGAGAAATGTAAGTCTGTAAGAAAATTCAGTTTAGTGAAAAGCAACCATATTTTCAACCATTCTTTCCAGTAATTTTCATTGATTATGACACTTCTAAACAAAAATCTAATTTCTTTTAATATCAGTTGTCAACCCAAATGGAAGCATGCCACGAAAAAATAGAAAACATAAAAACAAAAAATAAACAAAAAATAAAACATATGTCTGTACCTAATATTTATGTTCAGGAAAAATAACTCATCCATTTTATCTGCAAAATGGAGTAAAAGATACCAATATTGCAATGTTATTGTTAATATTAAACAAATAATTGTAAAAATTTAGGCTCATAAGAAGTGGTCAGTAAATGATATTGTACATTCATTAGATTGTCACTGAGCTCCTACCAAGTGATATGTACCGTTACATTCTGAGGAGTTATTGATAATTAATAAACACATAATAAACACAGCCATATTTAGACACTTATCAGTATTATCAAAGTAGATTTGCATATGGTAAAGATTTTCACGAATTCTGTAGGATCTCTTTTCACATTATCGATTGTTTTCTTTTCTGGGAAGAAGCATCTTAGTTTGAATTCATCCAATTACTGAGTCTTGATTTGATTTCTTATGTTTTAGGAGTCTTGTTAAGGAAGTCATATCCTAGGCCCACATCATGAAGATTTGAACCTATATTTTCTCCTACTAGCTGCAGGGTCTCTGATCTAGTGCCTAAATCTTTGATCCACTTTGAGTTACATTTTGTGCAGGGTGAGAGATAGGGGATTAATTTCATTCTATCATACTTAGATTTCCAATTTTCCCAGCGCCATTTTTTGAACAAGCTATCTTTTCTCCATTGAATGTTTTGATGATTTTGTCTGAGATAACTGTATTTTTGTGGGTTTGTCTCTGCCTTCTATTCTGTAATTTTAGTCTATTTGTCTATTTTGGTGCCAATACCATGTCACTTTTGATACTGTGGCTCTGTAGCATAATTTAAGTCAGGTATTGTGACACCTCATGCTTCAGTCTTCTTACTACAAACTTAACATTAAAAAAATCAATAAATGGACTAAGAAACTGAACAGACACTTATCAGAATAGGTATGACAAATCAACAAATATATGAAAAATTGTTCAATATCACTAGCAATTAGAGAAATGCAAATCAAAACTACTCTAAAATTTTATTGCACCCCAGTCAGAATGGCAATAATCAGGAATACAAGCAACAATAAATGTTGGTGAGAATGTGAGGGAAAAGGTACACTCACACATTTCTGGCGGGACTATAATTTGGTGCTACCATTATGGAAGGTAGTATTGTGATTCCTTGGAAAACTGAGAATGGAACCACCATTTAACCCAACTATCCCACTCATTGGTTTATACTCAAAGGACATAAAATCAGCATATTAAAGTGACACAGCTACATCAATATTTATAGCAGCTCAACTCACAGTAGCTGAACTATGGAACCAGCCTAGGTGTCCTTCAACAGATGAATGGATAAAGAAAATGTGTTACAGATACACAATGAAATATTACTCAGCCTTACAGAAGAATGAAATGATGGTATTTGGTGGTAAATGGATAGAGCTGAAGAATATCATGCTAATTGAAATAAGACAATCCAAAGAAGTTAATGGCTGAAAGTTTTCTCTGATATGCAGGTGCTAATTCACAATAAGTGGGGACTAGGAAAGAACAGATTTACTTTGGATTAGGTAGAGAGGAAATGAAGGTAGGGGAAAGATATGTGTCTAGGAAGGATAGCAAAATGAATCAGACATTATTACCCTATGTACACATATGAAAACATGACCAGTGTTATTCTACATCATGTACAGCCAGAAGAATGAGAAATTATACTCCATTTACATTAAAAAGTAGATTTGATTGAACCCATAATATGCTATAATCAGAACAAAAATAATTCATTTAAAGAACAAAGTGTTTAGCACATAGAATGTAGAAAATTCAATTTATTCCCTTTCACAATTTTCTATTCTAAGCATAATTTTAACAGATCTTTTAAAAATCAACTTTACTTATGTAGAAATAGTTGTTCTCTTATGCATATTTAAATAAAATTTCCACTGGTTTTCTAGCATAATTTTTTTTTACCTTACCTAAAGACTAAAAAAGATTTTCCCTCATATAATGAAGTAGATATTCTATAAAATCTATCCAAAATCAACTCTTATGTTTATCTCTTCTTATTAATCAAACCCCAGCCTTCATTAATTTGTACAGCATTCATATTATTGTTTTTAAAAAATACTGTTTATTTTTTAAATTTATATAGCAGCCTAATTGATTGCCAATTCAATGATCACTTAGTACCTTACTGCTTTCAAACAGGATACTGATTTTGTCCTGTTGTACACTTTCAATAACATGACTTACATAGAGCGAGGACATATCAGGTTCCAGTGACATCCTGATTGGTTTCATACCAAGATGGCAACCTCATATTTATTGCCATTGGTTTATATGAAAGACCATGTGACCAATGTGGCTAATGAGGTCTGAGGGAAAGTCTTGTATATTTGTGGGAATATAGCCTTGTTCCTTTGAAAGAAATCTAGGAGTTAGGAATCTGCTTTTGATAGATGTTATTTGGTCTGAATGTAGACCTGGAAATATTGGAATAAAATTGTCTAACTCAAAGTTGAAGCAACAGTATACAACACTCAGAAAACAACAAGCAGGAGGTTGAGCCAGAGGATGCAGGGAGCCTGCTCAGTATCAGCTTTTCCATTACATGAAGTAACATAGATCCTTGCTTGGTAAGCGAAGTTGAGGCCAGTTTTCATTTTGTTTGTTGCCAAAGTGATCCCAACTGGTAAATATTACCCCATTGCAAATTATCTAATCACATCTTTTCCAGAGAGTAGGACAGCAATGCCATTGGGCATTTGGGAAACCTGATAGTGATAGATTAAAAAGGAATGTATGGGGCTAGAGATTAGCTCAGTGGTAGAGTACTTGCTTAGCACATATAAGGCCTTGGGATAAACCCCCTGCACCACATAAAATAAAATATAAACAAATAAATAAATTTCAAAAAATAAAAAAGAATATGTAACAGCAAAGGAAAATCAAACTGCCTCCTTCAAAATAACCTTAAAATGCCCATAAGCCAACCCTGTATTTCAAAAAGGTTATTCACAGAGCTAACATCAAAGCACAAGTGTAGCTCTACACCTTTATCTTAATAGGATTTATATAGTTTAATGGAATTTTTAAATGTCTTAACACTGACCTAATAATCTCATTTGCATAGGTCTAAATTTGAATGTGTTAGAATTGAAGTATAGATTTTAAACTCTTACACCTTCTCAGAGACTATCATAATTTCTTATGGAACAAAATTACTCATTTGAATTATTTAAAATCAAATTATCTACCCTGTTAATGATCAGATTTCTACCTACAGGGTTGACAGAATTTATAATTTTTTTTCTTTTTATCCTGAAACTATCAGATTTCATATCTCCTATTTTCAAGAAAAAACTATTATTAAAACTAGATTAAAGACAGCAGAGACAGATAACTCTATAAAAACACTTCTCTATTTTAATAATTCAGAGAGCCTATGTTAATACTACCCTTCTCTAAATTTACAGATTCCCTAAGCTGTGCAGATAGGTTGCCTGACAACCATTGACTCATAGCCCATTCCCCCACTATGATGAGAACCCTAAAGCACACCCTCCTGGACTCTGTGAGGTTCTTTGTGTGATAGCATTAAAGTCTAACATTAATGTTTATGAGGCAATTTCTGTTTGAGATTTCTAAGAGAATTAAAAACCTGAGATTTTGAGCATTCACTTTTCTCATTTTTATTCTCTTTCTGTAAGCTTAAAATAGAAACTGAAAGCTTTCCCAACAAAAAATACTTTGAGATAAATTTTCTCTTAACTACTATTAGATTCACATTGTATTGTAAATTTACTTTCTGTGCTTTTTAAAACTTACCAAGAAATGCATGATACTATTAAATCTACTGTCATTTATTTAGAGAAATATTAAAAAAAAAACCTCTATCCTTTCTTAAGAGACACATTTTTTTTTTCCTACCTGACTGCTCCCACCTCATACCATACACACACAACCATAGAAGGCAAAATATCAGTTTTGTTATAACAGACTCAATGGTGTACCAAGTAATTCAGGTCAATGTCCAAGTGGAGTTTCTTTCTGAATCCTGGAATAAGGCTTACTACTCAGGGACATGTTCTTCTAATCATGGACCAGCTTCTCCCTTTAGAAAGACTGTCTAGTGAGGTAAGAAAAAGACCATCAAGGAGACAATAAAAATTTATTTTCTTTGTCAATAGATTTTCTCTCAAAAGGAGGTAGACAAAGTTCAGCTATATGTACCCCATTGGTCTTTTTAAATATACCAAAGGGATGAAGCACTCTAACCCCTCACTACCACACAAACTAGATACTGGGCGGTGCATTCAAAGGGTACTCAGAGAAAATATTTGCTCTTAGAAAACCCTATAAAAATGATAATGACTTGTATATGTATCTGGAAAATATTTGGTAATTTAAAAATAATTTTGTGATTTTTTTCAAAGTTTTTATTACTGCGTTATAGTTACACATAATATTTTGCTTGATTGTGACATAATCATATATTCATAGAATATAATTTGCTTTACTTCAGTCCTCACTTCTTCCTCTTTCACTCCCCTCCTCCCCCCATTCCCTTCCTCTATTAAAAAATAATTTTAAACATTATTTGAGGTTCTTTATTTAAGCAACATTCAACTTACATGAAAAAAATTCGTTTCGTTTTCTACTTATAAATTTTCATTTTCTACACTATGAAAAGGACATTAGTAAACAGTGGCTGCATTAGTGATATCCACCAGTTAATGTTAAAATTATAAGAAAATTTGAAATAGTAAATGAATATCAGCTAAAAGAAAGGTATTCAACCAATATTGAGAAAATATGCCACATTACTATAAAACATAGTGATAGATAAGCATTGTTTATTTTTAAATAAAAAGGATGGATTCCTATTTCAACTTGTACATAATTAAAACCATAACACAATTTCTATGAAATTTGAAAAATAGTTTCTCCAACTCCTATAGGAAATTAAAAAAAAAAAAAAACTAAAGTGATATTTACGAGGATAAATAAAAGGAATTTGGCATTCAATTATCTAAATATTTCATAGAAAGGCCTTAGAAGAGCCCCACCTTGAGGCTTTCAGCTCCTTCCATAAGCTCCTTCACCTCCAGTATTTTGGGAAGAGCCAGTGGTCAGTGTGAACTCTGTGCTAAGTAGGCTCTGGATTCCAAAGGAATTCTGTAGGATCGGGATTCAGAGATCTGTGAGGCACATTCTCCTGTTTCCCTCAAACAGCAATAATCAAAGGGTATTAAAAGAAAATCTAGAAGGCAATTTTGAAATTAAGATAACAATTATATCCTAAAATTAGACATGATAATCAAAGATCTAACACAACAAATTAATAACTTGATTAAAATTTAAATTGTTGTAAAATAAAAAGAAAAATGGTAAAAGTTTAAGAAAATATGAACTAGAGTAAAGTAGGTGAGTGCCGGGGTCCTGCCCTAGTGGGGTCCAGGGAGTCCTGAAGGATGAGTGGCGTCTGCGAAAAGATGAGACAGGAGTCGTTCCGTTGGAGCAATCTCCAGAGAGAGAGCTAATGCAGCTTTCTCTGGGTCATCTTTTATTACAATTTTTCTCATCATTATAGATTCAGAATACGTCATTGATTATATAATTTAAAACTTTGCCAAGACATGACATTTCCTTAACCATGATTGGGGGTACAAAAAATGTAACATTAATTTACATTTTTCCAGGATATGACCTTCAGTTATGTAATTATTAAAAGTACAGAATCATTAATAAAATACATCATTAATTTACATTTTTCAGATTTTCCCAAGATTTACTATTTTTCCCAAGATATGTTATTTTCTTATTAACTAATGCCAAACCACATAACCAGACTCTAAGTCTCCTAACCAATCATTAACCTAAAGTACACTTGTACTTTATTTCTAATCTAAAATTCCCATCTAAAAAAGTCCCTTTAAATCTTATATTTAAAATATCCTAAAGTTTATGAATCATTCTTAAAACATATCAGAAATCTATACAACTACAAACTTAAGAATTTCTAAACTTAAGAATCTAAATGAAATAATATTTCTAACATTATTCTAAAACTGTGTCTTATAAAGCTGTTTTAATTAATTCCTAAATTTATTCTCATAAAACTGGTTGAGCTGCTTTCTCAAAGAGTTTCTTTGTTTCTCAGTCAAGGTGCACTAGTTCTCATATCTTTATAATCTTTCTCAATAGAAAGTAAGTTCTAAAAATCAATCCACTTTCCACCAATATTAACTATGCTCATCATATATCCCTATGTAAAGTAAGAAAGGGTTTATAAAAAGAGAAGAATATATCTTTATATGTTTTAACTTTCCTAAGTGTATAATATAACTTTCCTTAACAAAAATGAAACTGCACGTGGTGAACTTTGTGAAATAAGCATACTGATTAGGTTTTCTAAGAGGCCGGAAATATGGGCTTGGGTTCTAGTTGATATAATCAATGTGGTGCCTAAAATTCTCATGACCTTTGAAAGGATGATTGTTGTCTGTTATCAGGTTTGTCCACAATGTCCTGAGATAGAAGAACAGCCTTCTACTTTGTCCTTGATATGCTGAGGGGTAGTAGAACAGCCTCCAAGGCATGAACTACCTGTTATGTTCTAGCCATCTGAAATTTAATTTGTTTACCATTTAACATACTCATGCCTCCTGTCAGAAACATAAGAATGAAAATGCAAAGTCCCAATTACATAAAAAAGGGTCTCATGGTTTCGGTTTCCCACCAACCGGTGTGGCTTTGCCAGCATTCATCCTCACTGTGACCCTGTCAAGACAGTGAGTGGGGGATCGCCTTCACCAGGTGAGATCTGAATGTTACCTGAGGACTGATATTTAGAATTGAATTCTGCAAATCAATAAAAAATTACATTAAACTGAATGAAGTTTTAAAATATGATTCAAAACAGACATCTTGAATGCATAATCCTTATTTCTGTTAAGTCATGGAGGAAATTATTTTCATTTTTTTTTTTTGCATCTCTGCTGCAGGGAATTCAGAATTGTGTGTGGCAATGACACAGAACAAAACAAAACAAATAATTGCACACACACACACACACACAAATACAGAATCCAAGAAGTGTGGTTTAACCTGGGGACATAAAAGTTCTGAGTCATGAAGACAGAACATAAGTCAGTAACTCAAATATCCACTTACTGACAAATCTGCCAACTCCCAAGAAAGCTGTCAATCTGTGATTTACGATGAGTTATATTTTCATTTCAGTAACTCATATTTGAGAAATGTCCTGGAGGCATTCTTTTTAAAATATCCATGATGTAAAATTTCCAACCAAGTAATGACTATATTAGTTGAATCGATTTATTACACACTTCATCATTGTATCCACACAATGTATGTAAATAACTTGAGAAGTTAGACATTTTGACTTTTCAGAAAATTAACATATTTGCATATATTTTCACATATATATTTATCAAGTGATTTGAACAATAAATTTGCCTTTGAATTTACTGTTTTGTTTAATTATGATTTGCAATCACATGAGAACTTAGCTAAAAGTCAGATTTTTTTCTTTTTTTTTTTTTGATGAAAGAATATTTTAGTCATTTAAAGAATGATTTTCTTGGGAAATAATTTAGTCTGATTTACTGAATAAAAATAATGATAATGCACTGATGACAAAATCAAATAACATTTATTAAAAACCTACTCTCTCCTAAGATGATTTCTGTATATTAACTATGTAAATGATCTCATTGCTTTAATTTTATTAAGCAGAAACATCAGTTGGATAAAATAATTTAAGAAACATAATAAAGATTATATGACTAACATAGGTAGCACTAACATTTGAATACAGTCAGTCCTTTTTGATGGACTGTTTTTTTATGTACTTTTTTAAAAATATAAGGTTAGCTTTTCTGGTTAGTCTTGTTCAGTTTACATAAGTCAATTATTAAAACAAATAGATATTTTAAAAATTATATTAATGTTACTATAACACATACAAACAATATATTAAATTACATACAAGGATACTTCATACATGTTTCTAATTTAGTAATGTAATATTTTATTTGACATTTGAAACTATTAAGATCTAAAGAAAGTACATAAAATACTTTCAATTTTGTAAGAAAATTTCTTTTTATAAAATATACTATTTATATAAGGAGTTCATTTAATGTTGTTATATGCTTGAATTCTCTTTCTTTAGTTATATCTCTGTTCATTTCTGAGCCTAATTGAAAATTAATAGCTTGAATGAACATTTGATTAGCTACTTACTGACATTGGGTCAATATCTCTACTTGTCTTTATTATTTTCCACCTGAGACTCAACTCCCTGGTGGACTAATTGAAATGAACCCATAAGCAGTATTAATTGAGTCTTCTGGTGAATGCAAAAATTCAGGGAACTGTCTCTGCAGCAAAAGATCAGGTCTTTTTTGACAAATCTTTGCTTTCTTCTAATGTGGTCTTTTCATAGCCAACTGTCTTTATCTCCAAAGATGAATCGGTCATTCTTAGATTGCCTCACATATTTTCTCTTGATCTTCTTAAGACTAAACTTTTGCCTAGACACTGATTTATTTCCTGAGATTTGTTATTTGGTGACCTAAAAGTTGAAGATGATAAGCTTTAGAAATAGTATTACCATAAAAAAATACTACAGTTGAATAAATATAGTTAATGAATATTCTCACATAAATCAGATATCAAAGAGTATTCTAGTTGTCAATAATGAATCTGTTGAGAAATGAATTAGAAAATTTTCATTTTTCTATTATGACGCCTCACAAAATAATTAATCAAAAAAAAAAAACCCTAGGAATAAATTTAACCAAGGTAATGAAAGACCTCTGCAATAAAAACTGCAAACAACATTGAAGGAAGAAATTAAAGAAGACCTCTGAATATGGGAAGACCTCTCATGCTCATGGATAGGCATAATTAATATTGTTAAAATGGCCATACTATCACAAGCAATATACAGATTCACTGCAAATCCCATCAGAATATCAAGGACATTCTTTACAGAACTTGAAAAGCCAGTCCTCAAGTTTATTTCAATAAAAAAAGATCCAGAATATCCAAAGCAATTTTAAGACAATTTAAAGCAATGCTGCAGTTATCACAATACCTGATTTATACTATACAACTACAGTTAAGAAAAACTGCCTGGTACTGGCATGAAATCAGACCCATAAACCAACGGTGCATAATAGAAGACACAGAGAAAAGCCCACACAGAAACAGTCACCTGACATTTGAGAAAGGTGCTAAAAAGATAAATTGGCGGAAAGACACACTTTTTAATAAATGGTGCTGGGACAACTAGTTATCTGTATGTAGAAGAATGAAATTAGGCCATTATCTTTCAACCTGTACAAAAACCAACTCAAAATGGATCAGTGTCCTTGGAAATAGGCCAGAGACTATGCAACTCCTAGAAGAAAATGCAGGGCCAACATTTTAGCTTATAGGCACAGGCAATAACTTTCTCAGTAAGATCCCTAAAGCTCAGGAAATAATGCCAAGAATTAATAAATGGGACAGCATCAAATTAAAAAGTTCTTCACAGCAAAGGAAATAATTAGGGATGTGAAGATAGAACCCACAGACTGTAAGAAAATCTTTGCTAGCCACTCTTCTGACAGAGGACTAATATCTAGAATATATAAAAAGATCAAAAAGCTTGAACCAAAAAATCAAACGACCCAATTCATAAATGGGCATATGAATTAAATAGATACTTTTCAAAAAAAGAAATTCAAATGGTCAGAAAATACATGAAAAAATGCTCAATATCATAAGCAATTAGGGAATGCAAACCAAAACTACACTGAGATTTCATCTCATTCTAGTCAAGATGGAAGTCATCAAGAATACAAATAATAATAAATGCTGGAGAGGATGCAGAGAAAAAGGGACACTTTTGCAATGTTGGTGGGACAGTAAATTAGTATAAACACTATGGAAATCAGTATGTAGGTTCCTCAGACTAGACATGGAAAGACCATATGACTCAGCTATAACACATGTTGGTATTAATCCTAAATAATTGAAGTCATCTTACTACAGGGAAACATGCATAGTCATGTTTAGAGCAATACAATTCACAATAGCCAAATTATGGACCCAGTAATTGTGTCTGTCAATGGTCTTCACAATGGATTGAGTTTTATTCAGCCACAAAGAAAAATGAAATTATGGCATTTTGGGGAAAATGGATGGAACTAGAGATCATTATGTTACCCAAAAATAAGTCAAACTGGGGCTGGGGATGTGGTTCAAGCGGTAGCACGCTCGCCTGGCATACAAGGGGCATTGGGTTCATAAAAATAAAATAAAGATGTTGTGTCCACCGAAAACTAAAAAATAAATATTAAAAAACTATCTCTCTCTCTCTCTCTCTCTCTCTCTCTCTCTCTCTCTCTTTAAAAAAAAGAGAACATAAAAAAATAAGTCAAACTCAGAAAGTTAAGGGCTATGTTTTCTCTCATATGTGCAAGATAGAGAGGAAAATGAAAAACAAAAGTGGAAACAGATATCCTAAAAACCCAAAGGAAATCATAGAAGAAAGGGACCTCAGGGTGGGGCGTGGGGTTCTAAAGGGGAAGTGGTAGGGAGTGATATTTGCCAAATTATATTGCTCTATTGTGTTCATGTTAAGAACAAATCCCATAATTAATTATGACTATAAAGTACCAATAAAAATGTGAGAAAAATTAAGTATTCTGGTTGCATATAGAAATATTTGTCCTACATAGTAGCTCGTAATATGGAAGCATACTTTACTTATTGGAATTTTAATGTAATAAAAACTAAACACTTATAATGATAGATACACTGATATATTTTAAACTTGAAATACTCTATATATTATAGCTGATAATAATGTAATTATAAATAGTTATATATAAAACCATGTATATATATATAAGATATATATTCTTTAGCTTATATATATATAATATATAGTATATAATATATATTATGTAANTATATATATATATATATATTATCAATTATATACAGTGGGGATCATAACCAAATTAGAAGTGATATTTATAATAAAAATAGACAAAGGCCTAGAAAGAGACAATAGAAGCATATGATTATGTAGCTCTTTAATACATAACTTGTGTGTAAAGTGATGTATTACTTGAAGATAGAATAGGATGAGCTAAAGAATTTTATTATAAATCTAAAAGAACTGCAAATACACAGAATAATAAAAAAATGTGTTACCCAAAGGGAAGCAGAAAAAAAAGAGGAAAGAGATCAGATAGGAAAAACAGAAAACAAATAGCAAAATTACATATTAAACCCTAAATTAATGATAAGCTTATTAAATGTAAATGGTAAAAAAAAATTCAAATAAAAAATTCAGATGACCAGTTTGGATAAAAATCCAATGCCAATTCTGTGCTGACTATGAAAGCCAGTCAGCACTTTTACTAATCTGAGTAACTCCAAATTTTAAAGTTTTTACTATTTATTCATCTGGGTCACATCTCAGGATAGTTTATACAAATACCAGTCCTGTAAAGTGAGGTCATGCATTGCAAATTTTACACTATATCTTATCTTCCTCTAGTTGAAAAACAATCCTTCTCACTACTCACCATAAAAGATCCTAGTCCCAGGGCTCCTCTGTTGCAGTATATTTCACTGGTAAGTGTGACCTGACCCTCTGTGTCACTCTGTGGGTTTTGCTGCTTGTGAAATAGCACAATGATACTATTGCTTCTGCTACTACTACTCTTTAACCTATAAGTAGAAACCATTTTCCTTTGACCCAGAAAAACCTTGAATCTTCAGTTAGAGTCTGTTAAATAATGGCAAATGATGAACCTTGTTAGCCTGCATAGTTATTTCAGCAGTTCCTCTGAACAGGTCAAGATTATTTTAGTAAAGTCTCAATACTTCTTTGAAGAAAAATACTCAAATGAGTTAAAATGAAAGGACTTCAAAAACATCCTGCTAATCCTATGCAACATATATATGTCTGTTAATATAAAAGTAATATTGTGAGCTTCATTTCAGAGCTAAGAATATCACCAGAGGTAAAAGGGTTAATATTAGAAAAATCTTGTAGCAGTCAATCAGTTTAACTTCCTTGCAGTGAGTGTGAGCTTTTGACAAAGATATTTAGGAAACCAAGATGTTCCTGTTGTTAGCATAATTGACTAGTCAGGTTTTTTGTTATCAACTGTTCTACTCATCCTCAATCTGAAATTCTCATCAAAATAATTTTATATCATGTAATTTTCCAAAAATACTAGTTCATTAATTCATTCATATGACCAGGATATTCTTAGATCAATGAAGAGTAAATATAAAAACTTTTTCACTTGTAGTAGTGAACAGAGGTGTGGGTTTAGGAGGTTTTCCAAAGGAAGTCAGCATGAAGGATGCTAGATATGCTGTTGCCAATGTGTAGAACAGGGTGACTAAAGACACAGTGTGCAAACCTGGCACTATCTCTGACCTGCAATTGTCAGTGATAGTCATGAACAAGTAGTGACATTGAAAGATTGTATGTCACAAGGAAGAAAAAAATGTCTGACCTACTTACATATGCAAACTGTGCCTTCACATTTGTCAATGAACTAAAAATGGGTATCAATGAACTTTTTCATATTGATAATGAGACATCCAGTTTTGCATTCACTGACTAGTGATAAATAGACAACATGATTTGAAATTAAGGTGATCATGATAATAGACACAATGAAGATGATGTCATCAACACTGCAGAAAAAGTACTTATAGATGAAATAATATAAATGTGCAATGCACTTATTGAAGTAGTACAGCAGTGTGCATTTGTAACAGAGAAATAAATAATGTCAGTTTATAAAATCAAAGAGAGACAAAAAAAATTGTTGTTAAGGTAAATGACCCTGGGAAAACCTTTTAAAAAGCAATTGAGTGGAATGCCTCCAAATCTCTGGAAGGCCCCCTTCCTGGTCCTTCAAATGCTTCTTTTTTTTTTTTCTAACCTAAAAATGCTGAGCTAACATTTATAGTACCCTTTTAATCAAAATATTATAGTAGGTGGAGACTGAAAGGCTGTTATTATTTGTTGTTGCTTTTTCTCAACAGCTGATAGAAGGATTAGAGAAACATTTAGTTAGCCTGAACACATTACATGGTTTCATACTGCAATAATATTTTTACTCTTCTATACTTACATGTGAATAAGCATGAGAAAATAATTGCTTATTGGTGGTATATAAATTCAGAGGAATGATAATGATATCAAACACCATAGAAAGTCATTTGGGTAGAAGAGGTAGTGACACCTTTGTTTATAATGTTTCTGTGAGCACAAATTTTGGTTTATGCCCATAATTCCTTTATAATATTGAACTAAATTACCTTCAGGCTACTGGGTGCAATAGTACAAACCTAAAATCCCAGGGACTTTGAAGGCTGAAGGAGGAGGATTCAAAATTCAAGGCCAACCTGGGAAATTTAGTAAGATCCATCTTAAAAAAAGAAAAGAACCAAGGACTGGGGATATAGCTCAGTTGGTAGAGTGCTTGTCTTGCATGTACAAGGCCATGGGTCCAATCCCTAGCACAACAACAACAAAATACTATGACATGCAACTAAATCATTCAAGTTCATTCCGGGTGAATTTGAGTTGGCATAAAATAATCACACAAAGACAGAGAAAATACCTTTTTCTCTAGAGCCACCTGAATTCTTTATTTTTATTGGGGACACACAATGTTCTTTCCAAATAAGGCAAAGGGTCAGGTTTCAGGGGGTTGAGTCTAGCTTCCTGATGGCTTGTGGTCAGTAGATTGATTGACATCTTTGGCAAGTCACACCCATCTCAGGTGGGAACATAGGCAAAGCGAGAGGAAAGTGCACATGTGTGTTGCATGGCCCAAAGAGCTCGCAACATCAGGCCAGACCTCCCATATGCTCAAATGCACATAATACACACAGCCCATGGCTGGCCCGCAACAACAACAAAAAAACAACCAAGGGCTGGGGATATAGCTCAGTTGGTAGAGTGCTTACCTTGCATGTACAAGGCCATGGGTCCAACGGTAGAGCACCTCTGAATCCACCCTCTAGTGTGAATAAATAAATGAATAAATTTTGATAAATAAAGTAGAATAAAATTATGTAACTTTAGTCTATATGTATAAGGTGTTATGAAACATAAACAAATTTTGTATTTAAATGTCAGTCTAATACCCAACTTATGTCATTTTCTATATACAAACATTCTACAATAAATAAATTTCTTCTATATTTGTGAGAGTATTTAACATGGACGGGTTTCAAATGTTGCCCAAAGCTTTCCTGAATGTCTTTAGAAAAATCATAGCTGACTGTAAATGCCCTAGCATGTGTGTTTCTTCTTTCAACTTTATGGCCGATGCTCATTGTGCAATTGTGCAAAAACTTGTTTTTGGATATAGACTTGTGACCTTGTAGTCCTGTTTGTTTTATTTCCCTACTCATAGAGAAATAATATATCTTGCAAATCATATATACATGTGTGTATATATATATATATATATATATGATAATGCATATATGTATAATATATATGCATATATATATACATATGTATATATTCTATCTATATTTATTTCTAATGGTTCAGTGAACACAAAATTCTTTTAAATTATTGTAGTAAACTACCTTCAGACTACTAAGTGCAATGGCACAAACCAGTAATCCCAGAGACTTTGGAAGCTGAGGCAATATTCTATATACTGGTAATAGTAAGAGAGAAATGAAAGTTAAATCCCTTCATATTTGTGTTCTTCTTACAAAGAAAATTTACTTGCCAAGGTACTCAGGAGATGTATATGTAACTGAAACTTTCTTACTGAAGAAAGAGACTATCTCACATTCTTGAGTAAATCATTTTACTCCAAAGCTAAAAGTCTTCTGATTATCCTTTGCTGTTGTAGTAGGCAAATTAATGTCCTCTCTAACAAAGATGTCCGTATCATAATGCCCCCAAACTTGTGAATACCTTAGGTCTCATTTTAAATGGAAATTAAGTTTATAGGAGAATTGAAGTTGCAAATAAGCTGACTTTGAGTTGTGAAGAGACTTTTAGGTTATTTGGGTGTACTCAATGTTATCACAAGAGTTTTATATTAAAAAGAAGAGGCAATATAAAAAATAATGATATGATAATATTAGAAACACTAGAATAAATTCCTTTTAATATATTTAATTGTAGATGGACACAATACCTTTATTTTATTTATTTATTTATTTATTTATTTAATTTGGTGTTGAGGATTGAATACAATGCCTCATGTGTGCTAGGCAAGTTCTCTACTACTGAGCCACAACGGCAGCCTTTGAATAAATTCTGCTAGCTTTGAAGATGAGAAATGGGACTAAGAGCCGAGGAATGCGGCAGTATTTGGAACCTGGAAAGTGCAAAGGAGCAGATATCCCCAGAGTCATATATAAGACACTCCTGCAGACACCTTGATTTTAACTGGCAAATGCATTTCAGACTTCCAACTTGCACCTTCAAAATAAACTTTGTTGTTTTAAGCCACTGCAACCATACAATTATATTTGTGGTAATTTTTAAGGGAGCAATAAGAAATTCACATACCTGGCATTCCAATGTTTTATCCAGTGCTTCTTGAAAGCCATGTACTATCTATCCTTGAAGGTAAATTTTACCATGACTCAATTTCTCAGTTCTTACCTGGAAGGATCACTTCTGTTAGTAATACCAATCTCTCTAATGTTTCTGTCTCTTTCTCTGTGTATCTCTCTTTCTCTCTCCTTTATTCTATGTATTTTTTTTTGTCATGCCCATGAACAGAATTACTTATACTGCTTCATTCCAACATAAACCCAACCTCTAACTTCCACTCTTCCTTAGCCAATAATCCCATCAATCATCTCCACTTAAGGTCTGATAGCACATATTATTTGTACTGTTCAATTGGCTATATTATAAGTTTACTTTCCTTCATTTGTTTGTTTTATATGTTTATAAACTTTAAAATTCTGTCTATGATATAATACAAGGGTAATTTCATATTGTCATTTGTATTTTGAATTAATTTTCTCGGGTAAAATTCTTCTAGTTACACTTTAACTTGACATTTCTATTTTAAAATAAAAATGTAAATGTAAAATTAAGCTATAAATTTAATCATAATGTATGAAATCATCTCAGAAGAAATCTGAAACAAAATATTTCTTGGGCTGGGGCTGTGGCTCTGCGGTAGAGCACTCACCTATCACGTGCAAGGCCCTGGGTTTGATCCTCAGCACCACATAAAAATAAATAAGTAAAATAAAGGTATTGTGTTCAACTACAACTAAAAAATTTTTTTTTTAAATTAAAAAAAGAAAATATTCCTGTATATTGAGACATATAAAAGAGTAAATTATTTTCTTGGTTAGTTCTTTTTGTTGTCTTTGTTCTAATTAGTTTTACATGACTGTTGATTAGTTCTTTAATAATCTGATGTGCCTAAGGGGTAGTAATGAATTCTTGATGAAGTACAGGAAGAGAAGAACTATTGTTAAAATGTATGGTTGGAGAAATAATTCATGGAAATAACAAGAATATAATTCACTTGAAGAGAAAAGATTGACTTAGAAAGTTGAGTCAGGATTGAAAAACAAACCAAAAATCAATGTAAACAAGCCATTCCAAAAATCAGAAGACAGGACAACAAAGACAATTTTGTATTAATCAAAATGGTAGATTTTGTACAAAGACAGAAAAAGTGAAAAGTTGACGGCGAAAAAACTATGAACACAAATTAAGGCAACTCATTTGGAGTTAGATCTCAACTGCAAACTATCAGCTGCTCTCACCAGAGGTACAAAGCAAAGGGCTCTTTTTTATCAGGAGAGTTCAAGAGAGGTCTCCTTAAAACAACTTATGGGTCACAGCAACAAATGTGAAAAAATTTAAAGCTAGAATTTGAGGTTGTCAACATAATTTAAGATAAACATTTGATAACTTTTTGCAATATCTTCAAGACTGTCAAACTACAAGTATTGTATAAAAAAGAAAACAAAACTATGATCTCAAATATCTCCTTATGGCTTATCCACCTACATGTCATCTTGCTTAACTTTGTATATCTATATCCATATCTCAACATTTACATTGTGTAGTTTATATTGAGGAAACTTATTACTTATTGGCATCTGTTGTGTACTATGTAAAGATGAATATTAAATAGCAATAATTCTGTTGAATTTTGGGGAAGAGGATCCCCAATAATAGAGGACATCTGTAATCCAGGACAGGGAGTGGCGAGGGAGCCCCCACTGAGCTCAATACCAACTTCTGGGCAGAAGCCTTTCTGTATTTATGGTTATTTGTTATCATTAAGTAGTTATTATTCAGGGATCCAGTTCCTGGGTTCATTTATCATCATCATCTAAAGTAGATTAGGGCTAATGATGGGTAAATATACAGCAGTGATTTGGATTTGTAAGGTTGTTTATTTGTTTGTTGAACATGAATTTTGTTAATGCAGTCATTTTTCAATCTCCCCCAAGTTGTAGTGATTTATATCTATGTAGATTAAAAAATGTGAAAATTAATTTCATGTCATCAATTTACTTTTCCACTGAGCAATTTAGGATAGAAGAATGATCTTTTAAAACAAGAATAAAATTAACTTTCAGAAAAGTATATTAGCCATTCACATGGACTTTATTTTCTATAATAAGAGAACTTTAAAATGTATATTAATTCTTAATTTTGCATCACAAATTATGTAAAAATTCAATAGTACATTAACTTCTAAACCATATTTATCTAACTTTTAAAATGCTTATGATTTTGTCTTCTTTTTTTAAAATGTATTTTTAAGTTGTATTTGGACACAATGCCTTTATTTTTTATATATTTATATGTGGTGCTAAGGATAGAGCCCAGGGCCTCACATGTGCTAGGCAAGCGCTTTACCACTGAACCACAACTCCAGCCCTGATTTTGTCTTCTTTTATTACTCACATTAGTTGATATTCTTTAAACATACTTGTATAGCCTCATACTATTTTAAAAAGTAGATTTTTAAAAGGTTTTAAAAAATAACAGAATTCTGTTTTTAATTTGACACAAAATTTTCATAATAAATGTTGAGATCTATTCTACTCTCCAAATTAACTTGTTTATTAAAGGAACAGAATATTGATTTGATAGTTGACCTTGCTGTGTTCATCATATTAAATTAATGAACTTTAAGGAAATTATTTTATTAAAATTAATATTTTTTTTCTGTATGCACTTTTCTTATCTGACTTACCCAAAGACAAATGAAACTCAACAAAATATATCTAATAAATCTAATTTAACATATTGTTTTCATGTAAAGTAGCAGAAACCTAACCCTGTATGTCTTTCTATAAAGATGTTGTACAGTACCATTTATATTTTACCCATGAAATGTTCAATATTTGTGGAAGAGAAGAAAACTAATACACATTAATTAAATAGATGCTAAGACAAACATGGTATTTTGTAGACCATGGTATGTTCTCTATAGGGGTTTATTACCAAAATTGTGCATCACAAACATACATAAAATACATTGGTCCACATTGTCTTCATTGATATATTAATAGCTCAAAATGTATCTATCTTAGGAAGACTATGACTATATATTGCCCACAAACAACGGAAATTTTAGGATAAGAAAATAATTGCCTTTAAAATAAGCTTTTTCCTCTTGTACACCGTAAAACTTAGATTTTGCAATAACATTTGAAGTAAGGTTTCATGACCTAATTTTCCATATGGCATATGCAATTCCAAGTTCTGTCAGTTGCAGAGTGAGGGTTTTTAGTGATGGGGAAGCCCACTTTCACCTGAGGCAGACTTGGTTCTCGATTAGTGTACATTACATCCTGTTTTCAGGAACCTCATGCTGTTATCATCACGGTTGCCTTTCTCAGGTAGAATTCTAAGTGGAAGTCAAGGTATTGCTGGGTTCTCAGGTGTATGGAGTGCATACTTCCTGTTTTCTTCCTGAGTGCTGTACAAGCCTTTATCAACAAACACAAATCTCATCAGCGCTTTCTAAAATAGCCTCATAAAGTTACGAATAATTGTACAAGCTTCTGGAGTCATAAATTTGTTGTGAATTATCTTCAGCATGCCTACAGTATAATTTCACACCACATTTCCCTAAATACAGTGTGTATACGGCATTCTCCAAAGCTGCAATTCTGTAATATCTATAAATTCTGTGTCCTCATCTTCTCCAGAAGTTTCTCAGACCTTGTTAGTGTAGCTTCTTTTTTTCTTTTTTATTAGTACATTATAGTTATGTATACTGTTGGAATTCAATTTGACATAATCACACAAGCATGAAAAATAATAATACTCGAGGTCTTCCTTCTATTTATTTGTAGCTTTTTATTTTGTGATATATATATGCTTTATACATACATAAAGGTAAAATTCAAATGATGTATTCATATATGTTCATAGGATAGTTTGGCCAAATTCATGCTGAGAAATTTTCATACAGTATGAATAAATGAATAGACTAGTGCCCTATTAAAAGGAATGAATTTGAGATTGCATATGATAAGATTCAAGGTGTGGTAAAGTTGCAAGAAAGGGAAAGGTATTTTTCAAAAAAGGCGCCATCCTTAGAAAACTTAGGGAATATAGGAAAGAAGTAAAATTCTTCAAAAACAAGTTATTATCAATTTTAATACCAAGATTAGATTCCCCACATGTGGTGCAATTTACTAAGAAACTGCAGTTTATTGTGGCAATTAATAAAAATAATCTTGAACTTAGAAACTGAATAAATCTGTTTTACCTTTCTGCCCAAGTGATTGCTCTATATTATAGATTTGTGAGAATCAGTCATGAATAATAAAAAAAAAAAAACTGAAGAAAAACAAGAAAATCTCATCCTCGTTTACTGAAAAAAAAATAAAGTAATAAAGTATGAGACTCTAAAAGGTTTAGCAGATGGCAGTCCTCTGGAGTTGAACTTTTGTTGTTGTTTTTGTTTTCTGTGCTGTAAGTGTTGAACCACTTATCTACCTCCCCAGCCCTCTGTCTCATTCTTACCATGGAAGAAAACCCCAATGCAAATTTCCAAAATGAATTTGATATAAATGAAAAAGATATTGTGAATGTGGGGTGGAGGGAGCACTAGAAATTTAAAAAAACTAAGACTAACCAGGACAAATTACCACAAAAATTTAGTAAAATGTGAACAATCAGTGTTATTACTGAAGACAGCGGAGAGCCTCAGAGAAACAGAGAGTACATTTGGGGAAATTGCAGAAATCAGGTTCAGATATTTGACTTGGCCTGGTACATGACTTTTAAACACAATTTAATGCTACCATCTTTAGGAATAAAATTTTAAAAATAAAATGCAGATAATCATGCTGTGTTTTGCCTTCTGCCAAAAACATAACCATGTGCCAGTTATAGGTGTTAGTATTCTCTGATCTGAGATGGAAGAGAAATAAATGCAGTCTAATTACACTAGTATCTTAATATGAACAGGAAAAAAAACTCTTTGATACTATAGGTTGTTAAGAATTTTAAGGTTGATAAGTGCAACATATCTAAGACTTTTTCTTGACTTTAGGAGAAATTAATTGAAGAGAGGAAATAAAGAAAATCTTGGCAAGGAAAAATTAATTACCAAGTGCCCATTCACAGGACCAAAGTTAAAATATATATATATATATATATATATATATATATATATGAGAAAGAAAGTAACCCAAGAAAATAAAAATAAATTAATTAATTTAAAATGTAATAATGATCATGCAGAAATTTTCAGAAAATTTAAGAAGTATATGTATATATGTACATATATATTTACAATATTTTTCTAAAATAATTAATAATAGAAAATACCATATAGTAGAGGAAGAGGATGAAGAGGGAGGGAAGAGAGGAGGGCATGGGGAAGTATTGGGAAAAAGTCTTCCAAAATATGCTTCATCCAATGAATGAATCATATATATATATGGATATATATATATGGATATATATATATATCCATATATATATATCCATATATATCCATATATATATATCCATATATATCCATATATATATATTTCCATATATATATAATTATATAGAACTAAATAATAATAATAATAATAATAGGAGAGCAATAAGTAGAGTAAGTAGATTAAGTGAGGGTAAAGAGGAGGGTGAAAAATGCACTAAGGAATAAGTTTGATAAAATTATGTTATGTGCAAGTATGAATATAACATAATGAATCCCATTATTACATATAATTATAATGCACTAATTAAAAAAATAGAAAGCCCAGCAAAGAAAGGGGATCAAGAGAGAGGAGGGGAGAGAATGGGAAGAGAAAGGGGAGTAGATAAATAATTAGAGCAATTTATGCTATGAATATGTAGGAATATATCACAAAAAATCCCACTATTATATGTAATTACATGCACCAATATAATATAAAATGAAAATGGCATATTTTAATATTAACAATTTTGAATAATATTACAAAACAAGATATCTTTTTTGGGGTGTTGGAGGTATTGTGTATTGAACTCAGGGGCACTCAACCATTGAGCCATATCCCTAGCCTTATTTTGTATTTTATTTATAGACAGGGTCTCATGGAGTTGCTTAGTGACTCACTATTGCTGAGGTTAGCTTTGAACTCTCGATCTTCCTGCCTCAGCCTCCTGAGCTGCCGGTATTATAGGTGTGCACATTTTGAATTTTTTTTCCTATACCAGGGTTTGAACCCAGGGATGCTTAACCACTGAGTCACAACCTCAGGCCATTTATATATACTTTTTTTTTTTTTGAGACAGGGTCTTAGCTAAGTTGTTTAGGGCCTCCCTCATGAAGTTGTTGAGGCTGGCTTTGAACTTGGCAATTCTCCTGCCTCAGCCTCCCAAGCCACTGGGATTACAGGCATGCATTACTGTGCCCAGCTATCTTTTGAAATTTTGTACTGTGATCATGAAAAAATTGATTCAGAATAATCAATTTGAATACATGTCCTAATAAAATTATTAGATGTTAAGTAAGAAGAAAAGACTATCATCTGGGTTCCCCAGGAAAAATTATACTTATGGAGTATAATATTAAATCATACATTATGCTTTTCACCAACAATGTGCAAAGCAGTAGAATGAGAGTCCTATATGAAATACACAATAAAAATATTGTTGAAAGATTTTTAAACTAACTACACTCATTTAAAAGAATGTTGGTGGGTCTTGTAGTATCAGGACCAGTATTATTGCATCTACTTATATTATATGAGGGTCTTTTCAAAAGTAAAGGCTTCAGTTGATCTATAATACATACAAATGTTATATTTGTATGCACCTTAAATCGGTGCCTAAAAATATATTTTTGAAAGTTTGACAGAGTAATAATGATAAAAATAACACATCTATACTCAAAATGAGATGTTTAATAGAGTAATCAAAATTACATTCAAACTGCTATCAATATGCAAACAACTATCATGGATTATCATTGCAACCTGCCTACTTAGTGACATATGGAAGAAGAAGAAATAACCCTTTATTGTTATAGGTTATTAAATTTTTAATTTTTTTTATTTCAGCACAACTAGCCTTTCAAGACTGATAGAAGTATTAACTGAGCTCAGAAAGTTGAAAAACAATTTTTGTCAATAAAGCTTTAATTTGTGCATGTCTATATGCAGGCTCAAGGTATGAAAAGTATGTGGAAGAGAAAGAGACAGTGAGACAAGAAAAGACAAGAACTCTAAGCACTCTTGATTGTGCAAATATGATCATAGTTACACCCCCAGAACCTGTGAATATATTTTCTTCCATTAGAAACGTGACTTTGAAGCACTGATTGGGAATATTGAGATTGGGAAATTATCCTGGATTATCTAGTGAATAGCATGTACTCACAAAGGTCTTTTTACATGAAAAGAAAACAGAAGACTCAGAGAGAAATCTGAAGGTGCCATGCTGATGGCTTTGGAGATGACAGGAGAAGATCATGAGCCAAGAAATGGAGACCAACTGTAGAAAATGGAAAAGTCAAACAAACAAACAAAAAAGCTGGTCTTTCAGAACATCCTGTAAGTAACACTGGCCTACTGATATGTCAGTTTTAGCCTAATGGGAACCAATTTAGATGTCTTATCTCCCAAAATCTAAGATAACATTTAAAAAATTTCATTTGTCACTAAATTTGTGATAATTTATTAGAGCAAGCATATGGAACTAATGCAAATAACTACATTCTTCTGGTAATAAAAAATACAGATCTGTTTAATCCAAAATGTAAAAAAAAACATAATAAATACTTAAATTTTGTTTTATATATCTCTTTAAATATAAATCGAACTACAATAAGTAAACACACAGGTGACAGATCATTAAAATGATTATATCTTATTGTAAACATCATTTGCATAAAAAGCTTTTTCTTTTATTTAAAGTTGCAAGTCAAGAAATTGGCAAACTCAAAATTAAAATCCTTTCATTAATAAGGTTATAAATTCTATGATAATGTCTGTAAGACTAGAATAATACTAATACATAAATGGCCTTTCAATTATCAAGAATAATGTGACAATCTCAAGGCTGCTTTTCTTTATTATAGCTCTGAATGTGCCTCTTTGGTGGTTGTTTCTTCTGCTCTTTGTGATATCTCTTGTCTTTTGTACCAATCATCTGTTCTAATTTATAAAATTCAGCATTGATTATGAATTAAGCAATTCCTCCAAATCACAGTTTTTATATATTCATTTATGAACTATGAGTATTTTTATAGCAAGGAATTAATTAATATTTAATATTTGATTTTTTTGTAATCTGTTATGAATTGTAATTGACACAGTATTCTGATCCCTGGAGTTTCAGATACATTTCTTTTCATTATTTATTTGTTCCATGAATATCACAGACCCTCCAAACCTATTACCATCTATCAGCACGTTTTTGTCCATTTTCCTTCCTTCTTAATTCACTCAGATCTGTTTCTAAGAGGTTGACCTAAATAGATTACATCCTTGAACTCTCCCTCACTTTACTTCCAAGAGGAAATGATAGCACAGCAGGGAATTGTGGAAAATATGGAGGTTGAGGATCAAACACTCAATATGTTTCCTCCCTCCCTGTGAGTTTACTTCAGTTTGGCTCTTCCACTTAAATCTTGTGACACAGGTCTTTTCAAAGCAAGGCAGTTTTAGTGACTACATAACCCAAATGGCTTATTAGAAATATTTTAATTTTTCACTAAACACTAAAATTGGACGTGTGAGACATCATTTCATTATTAAATGGAAAGGAAATATGCAAGGTAGATCCTAACTCAGTCAAGAGAACTGCACAATCTCAACTCTGACTGCTTTGTTACAGTTTTCTGAATTCACATCTTGGTCTGTTTCTTTGACCAATTACTGAAGAAGGAAGAGCAGACCAGGCTGAGCGCTGAGTCTGCCTGGTATGCTACGAGTAACCCGTTGTTCAAAGGCTGCCCACCTTTATGTGATCCCATAAAGGACAATATTGTTGAAAACATGTCTCAGTGGAAAGGAGTTCAGGTGATAAAACCACACTCCCCCCACACACACACACATACACACTTCCTGTGTATCATGGATTAAGGGCAGTGGGCAGTGGTCTACAACTGTTGTGAAAGTCAATGCAGCCTGAAGTATGATTCTAACTGGCTTCCAGGTAAATATTAGAAAAGTTGACCAGCTGATTAGAACTTAAATGTTTCTAAAAAAAATAGGATTGATTCTAGATCTCAGAAGCAGGTAAGTGGTGGGACCTCTCATAATAGGTTGTCAGTGGTTAAATAACAAAGTGATCCATTCTGTGCTTGTCTGTCATCCTTCTTCTTAGCCAATGGTGCTTGCTCAAGGAGCCCATGAGAAGAGTGTTATGCAATGGAGAAAATTTACAGCTCAACAGTATAATTTTTCCTTCAATACACCTCATCTGTCCACTATGGCTGGTGAATATCAATCCTGACAAAAGTAGAGGCAGCAGCACAGTATTTTCCTAGTGTATCACCATTCCTCAGGGAATAAGTCTGATGAACGTTGGTGATTACTCCAGACCCCTCCAAGAGTCATGCCACTTGCATTTTGTGCTCACAGAAATTAACATCCAGAGTAATTGTGGACTTGTCTTCCATGCCCACAGCATTGTCAAGACAAAAATTGATACACTTAGGTAATAGCTTACCTATACCTCAAATCCACCTGTGATTGGTACTACAACTACAAAAAGAGGAAGATGGGCAGTGGTACAACCAAGCCATTCACTCCACCACCTAGGAACAGCTGTCCTGATGAGGAGCTTGAATGACAGCTTTAGCCTCCATTAAGGTATTAGCTGAGAGATAATGGCCAGACTGCTTATAAAATAGAAATCTTACTTGCAATCAACAGAAATGTACCCAGGAAGACAGCATACTACCTACATTAACCCTTCTAGGAAGCCAGGCTATCATCTGCAGCAACCATTCCAGAAAGCCAAACAACACTCCTTACAGTAGTAGACTTGGAATGTCCAGGACTTGTTTAATAATGCAGAGCTTCTCGAATTTTTGTTTGTACTTTCAGTTTAGGGACAAACTTCTCCACACTGCTGCCTATAAAGATATATGTGTGTGTGTGTGTGTGTGTGTGTGTGTGTGTATATGTCATCCTTAATCAAAATTAAAATTTTAATCTGAGAATATTATTTATTTATAGAAATAACTATGTCAATTCCACATGGTCCACTTTTCCCTTCCTGGAAAGCCATATTAGATAATGCCAAAACAATTATTCTATTATGTAGGATGCCCTAATTACCCTAAAACTTCCTATGCCTATAACCTTCAATAATGGTATATCTGATGATTGCTCTTTTTTTCATATAAAGTTTCTCTCCCCTTTTTCCTTCTTCAGAGTCTTTTCCAAATGTAAGTGACATTGTCTGTCTTCTTTCTATAGCTATCTCAGAATAAATAGCTTTGGCTGAGCTTCTGGTTGGCCTTTGCTTATTTTCACAAGGAAAGTACCCTTTATGGCTTGTTTATTGACCTACATGTCAAGGTGCCTCCTTTAAAGTCTTGAGATTTAAAAGAAATCTCCAGCTGTCCTGCTTTCCTGAGTCTGTGCACGCTTAAACCTCCTCATGGATATTATCCTTTTATGCAAAAATCACGAACATGTGATGGCAGGAGCCTACTGGAGGAGGTGATTTTTGTTGTTTTGTGGGAGTAAGAAGAAAATGTCAAAGCTAATGCAGTCATTGAGTCTCCCTCTTTGACTAATTTCTAGCCCCTGATTCCTGATCTAGTAAATTTATAGCAATATAAGGAACACAAGTCTTAAAAGAGATGGTGAAAATGAAGGCTTAGGTTTTCCATTAGATAGAGAATTATTCAGTTGAATTTCTGGCCCAAGAAAATAAGAATATAGATTGAAAACAGAAAATGTCAGCCCTATTTATTAAGGCTGGATTTGGGTTTTATATTGGAAAACACAAATATCGCATAGCATCTCTGTTACATACATACATAATTATGTTTTTTTCCTCTTATGCTTTTACATAAAGTAGTAAATGTGACCAAGTTGACATCATCACATGAATAAAAGATAGCTAATGGAAGTCTGTATATTTCTTATATTGGGTATTTATACTTTTCACTAAAATGAAGACCAAATGTACATAATGAGGGATAAAGGATGGGAAGGTGAGGAAATGTCAGAGATCTGTCTGCTTTACTCCTCTCTCTCAGTGAGCTTTCCACACTGCCTCCTCCTTCCTCCTTATCAGTATTTATCAATGTCATCTTTAATTAAAAATGATGTTTCTAGTGTTGAGCAGATTTTTATTTACTTTTAGCAAATAATCATTCTGATCTCTTATTCCCCATTTTTCTCTTTCTTGGGTTTTCTCTCATGCAACTGTCTCTATAAAAATTAGTCTTGCTGGGCCTGGTGTTACATGCCAGTAATCCCAGGAGCTCAGGAGGCTGCAGGAGGAGGATCACTAGTTCAAACCCTGCCTCAGCGATTTAGTGAGACCTTATCTCTAAATAAAATATTTTTTTAAAAGGGGGTGGGAGGTGGCTGGGGATGTGACTCAGTGGTCAATATTCTGGTACCAAAAAATGAAAAAGAAAAAGTCATCTTTTTTTCATTTCCAGTATCCTCCTCTTCCATTGCTTTTGGAATCACTGGTGATAAAGATCCATTATATTAGCCCATTTTATAGCTTGCTATGGCTTCTGTAAATGAATATACTTTTTAAGATAGTTCTGCATAAATAAATTCATCTCAGAATATCTTTGAGTGAGACATCTCCTTACTGAGACCAAATTCATTCTACATCATCTAAAATCATCTCTGCTTATCTGTTTCCACTGGCCAAGGCACACATAGAAATATGCTTTGGTGTTTTCACCATCCATTTACTTTTCCTCACATTTTACCATGGTCATTTAACACTGTACCACACAGTTATATTTTTATTACCATTTGTTTTATTTTTTTACATATATGAGTGATTACAAATCTGTTTATCTCCTATTTATTTTGAGAAAATATTGCCAAATATCCTCTCTACTCTATCTGGCTTTGGTTTCCTCACCTGTCCTAAATTTTATGTGGAAGATAGATAAGTTGGCAGGACTTCTATAGAAACAAAGGAAAAAGCAAACAAGTGGGTGTTTAACCCTAAGCAATTTATTTTCTCACATTCCTTGAGACTAAAAGACTCTATGGAGGTGCCAGAAGGCTGATATGTTCCCTGGCAAGGCTTCTCTTCCTGCCTGGAAGGAGGCTGCCTTCCCATGTTCCCATCAGGCCATTCCTTAGTGTGTTTGCTTTGGGGAGTGTTGGGGAGGAGGAGAGAAAGGTGAGAGAAGCAGAGGGAGTGGGGGGAAAGGGCTCTGATTTATCTTCCAATAAAGACATTATTACCATTGGATCAAGGTCTCACCTTTATGAACCTATGTAAGCTTAACAACCACTTTGAAGACTACATCTCCAAATTCAATCACACTGGGAGTAGGGACTCAACAGATGGACCTCAAACATCTCTCCATAACAGAAGCTATGGCAGTATATCAGGGCATCACTTGAGGCTGATCATCTGAGGTGTCGTAGCAATTAATCAATTAGGATATTGAGTGACAGAGGTTTAGGATCTTGGGCTGTGTGTTCTTTTGTGAAACCCTGTATTGGTGTCCATTCTATTTACCTAGGGATTTTCTCCATTCTTCTGCTTTCTATGTGTTATGATCAATTTCTTTTTCATGCATTTGAGAACAAGCATTATGCTATTCAGAGTATATTTTACAGAAATTTTATAAACATCTTCCACCAATGAATTATTATAAAGGCTTATGTTATACCAGAGCATGCTTCTAAATCACAAGTATAATTTAAAAAAAAAATAATTGTTTAGTATAGCATTGGAAGACCTTGTGCCAAATATTTGATCAACACATGCTTTCTGGAGAATTCTCTTCATGTTCTTAAATGCAATATACTTTAATGATTCTGGTCGTTCTTAAAATTAAGCAATCAAAAATCTTTCACAAACTACTAAAATTTGGAGCAAAATAATAACAAGAAAACAAAAATCACTGCAACACACAATCTGCTTAGAATTCTACTTAATCTACTAATTCATAATGTACAGACAAGAATTATTTCTTAAGCTTCATAATTAAACTTTAAAATAAAAAGACTTCAATTATAAACTACTAATTCTTACTTAGATGTTATTGGCAGTAAAAATATGAATGTTGGGAGGAGGGAGAGTGCAATGTGAAGGAGAGATAGAACAATATATCACAAATAGCCATCTGAGAAAATCTTGCATAATTTAATACCTTAATATAAGGTACAATTTTACTTGTCATCTCAATGTTTATCTCTCAGTTGGTCTTAGTACTCTTTATAAATGTTAAATAATTATTTTCAGAAGTTACTAGAAAACTGTAATATTTTATGTATTTGCAAAAGATAAAGAAGTGTCCATACCAAATTGATATAAAATGACTGGGTAAGTACTACAAACAGAAGATGCATAAACATGGCCTTCATCCCTATTTAGGTTCATTGTAAATGTCTACAGAATAGTTATTTTATGCTTTGCCTTTAGATTTCTATTTCCTGAATCTCCTGTACTGGGCTGCATTTATTTATTTATTTTTGTCAGTTTGGATTGCCTAATTATGAATTACTTTCACAGAAAATGTGTGATGTTCAGGGAGGAAGAACTCTTTCAGCCTGGAGGTCAGTGACTGTTGAAGTCAGCTAGAATAGTCTGGCTTGAATAATACAGCTCTATTTCATGGGGCATTTATTATTATAACAACTAAATATGGCATTGCTTCAGCTTGGCAAAAGTGATAGAGTGCCAACTATAAATATTAATAATTTCATTTTGCAGATTTGTTGGCCTAGATATATTTGAATTTATTAGAAATGTTTTCAGATTAGTACTCCCTGGCAGATAGCATATATTTTATGTGGATTCTGAGTGGAATCATTATAAAAGCATTTTCACAATCCTAAACATTTTATGAGTTATTTCAAGACATCACATTTCTAAAAAGTGTTTCCCTTTTCCATGTAAATATCCAAATTTAAGGATGCTTTCTCTTGAGTGTATTTTTGTTGATGAGTTTATAAAAAAGATTTCATCTGGATTTATTTCCTTTAATCATTCTCTATTAGAGGGTACAAAAAATAGTGTATTGATATCCACAAATTCATGGAAAATTAACTCAGAGCCAGAGCATATGCTGTTACTATAGTTGCAAATAATAAACAAGCCCTTGTGGATTCTTTTACAATACAAATTCACATGTGCTCTTTTGATTTCAGAGAATTATGGATCAATTTCTTAATGAGTTTTTATTAATTTCCTATGAACTTACTGTGCATTTGAGTGTGTACTCAGATAACACCTGGCATGTAGATGTAAATGATGAATTCAGATATGGATCTATCATACAGGAGTTAAATGTATTTGCCTTATTTCATAGTACAAAATCAATATGTAGTCAAGGAAGAAAATACAGTTATTAATATTTTACAGATCACCACACATAATTTAAGGTTCTGTACATGTTATATGGAATCTTCCTTTGAATTTTTATTTTAAAAATGATTTGAGATGTTTTTGTTATATTAAATATATTTTATGAGTTTGAAATTACTATATTTTAGTGTATATATCACATCATATATGTTCACTTTTTTACTCATATATTCTTTTTCTTTTCTTTCTTTTTTTTTTTTTGGTTGTTTGGCTTCTTCCTTTCATAAGAAATTCAATTCTAAAAATTAATAAAATTCTCAAAGTTAATTATGTTTCTTAAAACTACTTGTCTCAAAGGTATTTGTTTTCTTATTACTGTTTATATTATTTGGTGCAGACCAACTCAGAACTTTTCTGATTTCCAAACGGATTACAATTTTATTAGACTTGTTATTCTTCTTATCAATTTTTGCATATCTCAAAAATTGTGCCAATTATATAGTTGACTATGGCTTTGGATGAGTTAATAATTCTGTGAATAAAATTATAATTCTCTTACTTGGAAAAATGTAATTTATGTTCCTAAAATATTCAGTGTTAATATAAAGTAAGGGATGTGGCTGCAGCTCAGTGGTAGTGTTTGCCTAATATGCCTGAGGCCCTGGGTTCCATCCTCAGCACCACATAAAATAAACAAATAAAATAAAGGCATACTGTCCATCTACAACTACAAAAAAAGTTTAAATAATTACAAGTAAGAGGATGATATATTTAATTTGAATTGTCAATTGCTGATGATTTTTGTTGTTTCCTGGAAACTTTTTTTTATTTTTTATTTTTTTGCATGTCAACTCTATTTATTTATAAACACTTTTAACTTTGTAATGAATACTAAAAAACAATTTTATATTTTCACTGAAAAGGTAACTATACAGAATACAGTTTCAATTCTCAAATTTAGGCATATTCATGAAACAAAATAGTCAATAATTTTAATTGTATTCGCAATTTGCAAGCCACTTAATCTGTTATCCTTTATTAGCTCTGATGACATTTCTAATCTTTTAAAGGCTTATCTTGAATCAGCCTATGAAATTTTATAAGTCTTCCTGATAAAACCAAAATAATACTGAATCATCTCCAAAATCCTTACCTTTTGTAAATTATACTGAGATGCTTTCTTTTCTGAGATGATCAATGCTTTTAAATTCTTTACTTCATCGCTTTGAACAGCATGTAGGATAGGCTGGTTTCTCAGATACAGATGTCCTGTAGTGGCTTGAGTCCTCTTCTACTTTTGAGCTTAACTTAAATCAGTGATGTCCTCCCTTCCCCTCAAAGGAAAGTCTCCTCATCTGTCTTATTCTCTGTGAATCTCCTCGGCCTGGCAGAGACTCAAATATATTTGAGAGAGGAATGACAGAATGTTTTGTAGAAGGCATGTGTTCAGCAGGATATGTCACCAACTGTCATAATGAATTTTTTTTTAATTTTTTATTGTTGGCTGTTCAAAACATTACATAGTTCTTGATATATCATATTTCACACTTTGATTCAAGTGGGTTATGAGCTCCCATTTTTACCCCATATACAGATTGCAGAATCACATCAGTTACACATCCATTGATTTACATATTGCCATACTCGTGTCTGTTGTGTTCTGCTGCCTTTCCTATCCTCTACTATCCCCCCTCCCCTCCCCT